>NC_068440.1:43362153-43465545 GCF_023373465.1 Oncorhynchus keta | reverse complement strand
AAACAAACAGTACCAAACAGCTGGAATAGAAACAAACAGTACCAAACAGCTGGAATAGAAACAAACAGTACCAAACAGCTGGAATAGAAACAAACAGCTGGAATAGAAACAAACAGTACCAAACAGCTGGAATAGAAACAAACAGCTGGAATAGAAACAAACAGTACCAAACAGCTGGAATAGAAACAAACAGCTGGAATAGAAACAAACAGTACCAAACAGCTGGAATAGAAACAAACAGCTGGAATAGAAACAAACAGTACCAAACAGCTGGAATAGAAACAAACAGTACCAAACAGCTGGAATAGAAACAAACAGTAAACAGCTGGAATACAGCTGGAATAGAAACAAACAGTAGCAAACAGCTGGAATAGAAACAAACAGTACCAAACAGCTGGAATAGAAACAAACAGTACCAAACAGCTGGAATAGAAACAAACAGTACCAAACAGCTGGAATAGAAACAAACAGTACCAAACAGCTGGAATAGAAACAAACAGCAGCTGGAATAGAAACAAACAGCTGGAATAGAAACAAACAGTACCAAACAGCTGGAATAGAAACAAACAGCTGGACCAAACAGCTGGAATAGAAACAAACAGTACCAAACAAACAGCTGGAATAGAAACCAAACAGCTGGAATAGAAACAAACAAACAGCTGGAATAGAAACAAACAGCTGGAATAGAAACAAACAGCTGGAATAGAAACAAACAGTACCAAACAGCTGGAATAGAAACAAACAGCTGGAATAGAAACAAACAGTACCAAACAGCTAGAAACAAACAGGAATAGAAACAAACAGTACAAACAGCTGGAATAGAAACAAACAGCTGGAATAGAAACAAAAACAGCTGGAATAGAAACAAACAGTACCAAACAGCTGGAATAGAAACAAACAGCTGGAATAAACAGCTGGAATAGAAACAAACAGTAAAACAGCTGGAATAGAAACAAACAGTACCAAACAGCTGGAATAGAAACAAACAGCTGGAATAGAAACAAACAGTACCAAACAGCTGGAATAGAAACAAACAGTACCAAACAGCTGGAATAGAAACAAACAAAAACAGCTGGAATAGAAACAAACAGTACCAAACAGCTGGAATAGAAACAGCTGGAATAGAAACAAACAGTACCAAACAGCTGGAATAGAAACAAACAGTACCAAACAGCTGGAATAGAAACAAACAGTACCAAACAGCTGGAATAGAAACAAACAGTACCAAACAGCTGGAATAGAAACAAACAGTACCAAACAGCTGGAATAGAAACAAACAGCTGGACCAAAACAGCTGGAATAGAAACAAACAGTACCAAACAGCTGGAATAGAAACAAACAGTACCAAACAGCTGGAATAGAAACAAACAGTACCAAACAGCTGGAATAATAGAAACAAACAGTACCAAACAGCTGCTGAATAGAAACAAACAGTACCAAACAGCTGGAATGGAATAGAAACAAACAGTACCAAACAGCTGGAATACAAACAGAAACAAACAGTGGAATGGAATAGAAACAAACAGTACCAAACAGCTGGAATAGAAACAAACAGCTGGAATAGAAACAAACAGTACCAAACAGCTGGAATAGAAACAAACAGTACCAAACAGCTGGAATAGAAACAAACAGTACCAAACAGCTGGAATAGAAACAAACAGTACCAAACAGCTGGAATAGAAACAAACAGTACCAAACAGCTGAATAGAAACAAACAGTACCAAACAGCTGGAATAGAAACAAACAGCTACCAAACAGCTGGAATAGAAACAAACAGCTGGAATAGAAACAAACAGTACCAAACAGCTGGAATAGAAACAAACAGCTGGAATAGAAACAAACAAAAACAGCTGGAATGGAAACAAACAGTACCAAACAGCTGGAATAGAAACAAACAGTACGAAACAGCTGGAATAGAAACAAACAGCTGGAATAGAAACAAACAGTACCAAACAGCTGGAATAGAAACAAACAGCTGGAATAGAAACAAACAGTACCAAACAGCTGGAATAGAAACAAACAGCTGGAATAGAAACAAACAGCTGGAATAGAAACAAACAGCTGGAATAGAAACAAACAGTACCAAACAGCTGGAATAGAAACAAACAGTACCAAACAGCTGGAATAGAAACAAACAGCTGGAATAGAAACAAACAGTACCAAACAGCTGGAATAGAAACAAACAGCTGGAATAGAAACAAACAGTACCAAACAGCTGGAATAGAAACAAACAGTACCAAACAGCTGGAATAGAAACAAACAGTACCAAACAGCTGGAATAGAAACAAACAGCTGGAATAGAAACAAACAGCTGGAATGGAAACAAACAGTACCAAACAGCTGGAATAGAAACAAACAGTACCAAACAGCTGGAATAGAAACAAACAGCTGGAATAGAAACAAACAGCTGGAATAGAAACAAACAGTAGCTGGAATAGAAACAAACAGCTGGAATGGAGTACCAAACAGCTGGAATAGAAACAAACAGTAAAACAGCTGGAATAGAAACAAACAGTATAGAAACAAACAGCTGGAATAGAAACAAACAGTACCAAACAGCTGGAATAGAAACAAACAGCTGGAATAGAAACAAACAGTACCAAACAGCTGGAATAGAAACAAACAGTACCAAACAGCTGGAATAGAAACAAACAGCTGGAATAGAAACAAACAGTACCAAAATAGAAACTGCTGAATAGAAACAAACAGCTGGAATAGAAACAAACAGTACCAAACAGCTGGAATAGAAACAAACAGTACTGCTGGAATAGAAACAAACAGTACCAAACAGCTGGAATAGAAACAAACAGTACCAAACAGCTGGAATAGAAACAAACAGAAACAAACAGTACCAAACAGCTGGAATAGAAACAAACAGCTGGAATAGAAACAAACAGTACAAACAGCTGGAATAGTACCAAACAAATAGAAACAAACTGGAATGGAATAGAAACAAACAGTACCAAACAGCTGGAATAGAAACAAACAGTACCAAACAGCTGGAATAGAAACAAACAGTACCAAACAGCTGGAATAGAAACAAACAGTACCAAACAGCTGGAATAGAAACAAACAGCTGGAATAGAAACAAACAATACCAAACAGCTGGAATAGAAACAAACAGTACCAAACAGCTGGAATAGAAACAAACAGTACCAAACAGCTGGAATAGAAACAAACAGTACCAAACAGCTGGAATAGAAACAAACAGTACCAAACAGCTGGAATAGAAACAAACAGTACCAAACAGCTGGAATAGAAACAAACAGTACCAAACAGCTGGAATAGAAACAAACAGTACCAAACAGCTGGAATAGAAACAAACAGCTGGAATGGAAACAAACAGTACCAAACAGCTGGAATAGAAACAAAAAGCTGGAATAGAAACAAACAAAACAGCTGGAATAGAAACAAACAGTACCAAACAGCTGGAATAGAAACAAACAGTACCAAACAGCTGGAAATAGAAACAAACAGTACCAAACAGCTGGAATAGAAACAAACAGTACCAAACAGCTGGAATAGAAACACCAAACAGCTGGAATGGAAACAAACAGTACCAAACAGCTGGAATAGAAACAAACAGTACCAAACAGCTGGAATAGAAACAAACAGTACCAAACAGCTGGAATAGAAACAAACAGTACCAAACAGCTGGAATAGAAACAAACAGCTGGAAAAGAAACAAACAGTACTAAACAGCTGGAATAGAAACAAACAGTACCAAACAGCTGGAATAGAAACAAACAGCTGGAATGGAAACAAACAGTACCAAACAGCTGGAATAGAAACAAAAACAGCTGGAATAGAAACAAACAGTACCAAACAGCTGGAATAGAAACAAACAGCTGGAATGAAACCAAACAGCTGGAATAGAAACAAACAAAAACAGCTGGAATAGAAACAAACAGCTGGAATAGAAACAAACAGTACCAAACAGCTGGAATAGAAACAAACAGTACCAAACAGCTGGAATAGAAACAAACAGCTGGAATAGAAACAAACAGTACCAAACAGCTGGAATAGAAACAAACAGCTGGAATAGAAACAAACAGCTGGAATAGAAACAAAGTACCAAACAGCTGGAATAAAACAGCTGGAATAGAAACAAACAGTACCAAACAGCTGGAATAGAAACAAACAGTACCAAACAGCTGAATAGAAACAAACAGTACCAAACAGCTGGAATAGAAACAAACAGAAACAAACAGTACCAAACAGCTGGAATAGAAACAAACAGCTGGAATAGAAACAAACAGTACCAAACAGCTGGAATAGAAACAAACAGCTGGAATAGAAACAAACAGTACCAAACAGCTGGAATAATAGAAACAAACAGTACCAAACAGCTGGAATAAACAGAAAGAAACAAACAGTACCAAACAGCTGGAATAGAAAAACAAACAGCTGGAATAGAAACCAAACAGCTGGAATAGAAACAAACAGCTGGAATAGAAACAAACAGTACTGGAATAGAAACAAACAGTACCAAACAGCTGGAATAGAAACAAACAGCTGGAATAGAAACAAACAGCTGGGAAGAAACAAACAGCTGGAATAGAAACAAACAGTACCAAACAGCTGGAATAGAAACAAACAGTACCAAACAGCTGGAATAGAAACAAACAGTACCAAACAGCTGGAATAGAAACAAACAGTACCAAACAGCTGGAATAGAAACAAACAGTACCAAACAGCTGGAATAGAAACAAACAGTACCAAACAGCTGGAATAGAAACAAACAGCTGGCTGGAATAGAAACAAACAAATAGAAACAAACAAAAACAGCTGGAATAGAAACAAACAGTACCAAACAGCTGGAATAGAAACAAACAGTACCAAACAGCTGGAATAGAAACAAACAGTACCAAACAGCTGGAATAGAAACAAACAGTACCAAACAGCTGGAATAGAAACAAACAGTACCAAACAGCTGGAATAGAAACAAACAGTACCAAACAGCTGGAATAGAAACAAACAGTACCAAACAGCTGGAATAGAAACAAACAGCTGGAATAGAAACAAACAGCTGGAATAGAAACAAACAGTACCAAACAGCTGGAATAGAAACAAACAGTACCAAACAGCTGGAATAGAAACAAACAGTACCAAACAGCTGGAATAGAAACAAACAGTACCAAACAGCTGGAATAGAAACAAACAGTACCAAACAGCTGGAATAGAAACAAACAGCTGGAATAGAAACAAACAGTACCAAACAGCTGGAATAGAAACAAACAGTACCAAACAGCTGGAATAGAAACAAACAGCTGGAATAGAAACAAACAGTACCAAACAGCTGGAATAGAAACAAACAGCTGGAATAGAAACAAACAGCTGGAATAGAAACAAACAGTACCAAACAGCTGGAATAGAAACAAACAGTACCAAACAGCTGGAATAGAAACAAACAGCTGGAATAGAAACAAACAGTACCAAACAGCTGGAATAGAAAAACAAACAGCTGGAATAGAAACTGGAAACAGTACCAAACAGCTGGAATAGAAACAAAACAGCTGGAATAGAAACAAACAGTACCAAACAGCTGGAATAGAAACAAACAGTACCAAACAGCTGGAATAGAAACAAACAGTACCAAACAGCTGGAATAGAAACAAACAGTACCAAACAGCTGGAATAGAAACAAACAGCTGGAATAGAAACAAACAGTACCAAACAGCTGGAATAGAAACAAACAGCTGGAATAGAAACAAACAGTACCAAACAGCTGGAATAGAAACAAACAGTACTGGAACAGCTGGAATAGAAACAAACAGTACCAAACAGCTGGAATAGAAACAAACAGTACCAAACAGCTGGAATAGAAACAAACAGTACCAAACAGCTGGAATAGAAAAACAAACAAAGTACCAAACAGCTGGAATAGAAACAAACAGTAAAACAGCTGGAATGGAAACAAACAGTACCAAACAGCTGGAATAGAAACAAACAGTACCAAACAGCTGGAATAGAAACAAACAGTACCAAACAGCTGGAATAGAAACAAACAGTACCAAACAGCTGGAATAGAAACAAACAGTACCAAACAGCTGGAATAGAAACAAACAGCTGGAATAAAACAGCTGGAATAGAAACAAACAGTACCAAACAGCTGGAATAGAAACAAACAGCTGGAATAGAAACAAACAGTACCAAACAGCTGGAATAGAAACAAACAGTACCAAACAGCTGGAATAGAAACAAACAGCTGGAAACAGCTGGAACAAACAGTACTAAACAGCTGGAATAGAAACAAACAGTACCAAACAGCTGGAATAGAAACAAACAGCTGGAATGGAAACAAACAGTACCAAACAGCTGGAATAGAAACAAACAGTACAAATAATGAAACAAACAGTACCAAACAGCTGGAATAGAAACAAACAGTACCAAACAGCTGGAATAGAAACAAACAGTACCAAACAGCTGGAATAGAAACAAACAGTACCAAACAGCTGGAATAGAAACAAACAGTACCAAACAGCTGGAATAGAAACAAACAGTACCAAACAAACAGCTGGAATAGAAAACAAATAGAAACAAACAGTACCAAACAGCTGGAATAGAAACAAACAGCTGGAATAGAAACAAACAGTACCAAACAGCTGGAATAGAAACAAACAGTACCAAACAGCTGGAATAGAAACAAACAGCTGGAATAGTAAAACAGCAAACCAAACAGCTGGAATAGAAACAAACAGTACCAAACAGCTGGAATAGAAACAAACAGCTGGAATAGAAACAAACAGTACCAAACAGCTGGAATAGAAACAAACAGTACCAAACAGCTGGAATAGAAACAAACAGTACCAAACAAACAGCTGGAATAGAAACAAACAGTACCAAACAGCTGGAATAGAAACAAACAGTACCAAACAGCTGGAATAGCAGCTGGAATAGAAACAAACAAAAACAGCTGGAATAGAAACAAACAGTACCAAACAGCTGGAATGGAATGAAACAAACAGTACAAACAGCTGGAATAGAAACAAACAGTACCAAACAGCTGGAATAGAAACAAACAGTACCAAACAGCTGGAATAGAAACAAACAGTACCAAACAGCTGGAATAGAAACAAACAGTACCAAACAGCTGGAATAGAAACAAACAGTACCAAACAGCTGGAATAAACAGAAACAAAATAGAAACAACCAAACAGCTGGAATAGAAACAAACAGCTGGAATAGAAACAAACAGTACCAAACAGCTGGAATAGAAACAAACAGTACCAAACAGCTGGAATAGAAACAAACAGCTGGAATAGAAACAAACAGTACCAAACAGCTGGAATAGAAACAAACAGTACCAAACAGCTGGAATAGAAACCAAACAGCTGGAATAGAAACAAACAGCTGGAATGAAACAAACAGCTGGAATAGAAACAAACAGTACCAAACAGCTGGAATAGAAACAAACAGTACCAAACAGCTGGAATAGAAACAAACAGTACCAAACAGCTGGAATAGAAACAAACAGCTGGAATAGAAACAAACAGTACCAAACAGCTGGAATAGAAACAAACAGCTGGAAAACAGCTGGAATAGAAACAAACAGTACCAAACAGCTGGAATAGAAACAAACAGTACCAAACAGCTGGAATAGAAACAAACAGTACCAAACAGCTGGAATAGAAACAAACAGCTGGAATAGAAACAAACAGCTGGAATAGAAAAAACAGCTGGAATAGAAACAAACAGCTGGAATAAAACAAACAGCTGGAATAGAAACAAACAGCTGGAATAGAAACAAACAGTACCAAACAGCTGGAATAGAAACAAACAGCTGGAATAGAAACAAACAGCTACCAAACAGCTGGAAACAAACAGTACCAAACAGCTGGAATAGAAACAAACAGTACCAAACAGCTGGAATAGAAACAAACAGCTGGAAACAGCTGGAATAGAAACAAACAGTACCAAACAGCTGGAAACAAAAACAGCTGGAATAGAAACAAACAGCTGGAATAGAAACAAACAGTACCAAACAGCTGGAATAGAAACAAACAGCTGGAATAGAAACAAACAGTACCAAACAGCTGGAATAGAAACAAACAGTACCAAACAGCTGGAATAGAAACAAACAGTACCAAACAGCTGGAATAGAAACAAACAGTACCAAACAGCTGGAATAGAAACAAACAGCTGGAATAGAAACAAACAGTACCAAACAGCTGGAATAGAAACAAACAGCTGGAATAGAAACAAACAGTACCAAACAGCTGGAATAGAAACAAACAGTACCAAACAGCTGGAATAGAAACAAACAGTACCAAACAGCTGGAATAGAAACAAACAGTACCAAACAGCTGGAATAGAAACAAACAGTACCAAACAGCTGGAATAGAAACAAACAGTACCAAACAGCTGGAATAGAAACAAACAGCTGGAATGGAAACAAACAGTACCAAACAGCTGGAATAGAAACAAACAGCTGGAATAGAAACAAACAGTACCAAACAGCTGGAATAGAAACAAACAGTACCAAACAGCTGGAATAGAAACAAACAGTACCAAACAGCTGGAATAGAAACAAACAGTAATAGAAACCAAAACAGCTGGAATAGAAACAAACAGTAAAACAGCTGGAATAGAAACAAACAGCTGGAATAGAAACAAACAAACAGCTGGAATAGAAACAAACAGTAAAACAGCTGGAATAGAAACAAACAGTACCAAACAGCTGGAATAGAAACAAACAGCTGGAATAGAAACAAACAGTACTAAACAGCTGGAATAGAAACAAACAGTACCAAACAGCTGGAATAGAAACAAACAGCTGGAATAGAAACAAACAGTACCAAACAGCTGGAATAGAAACAAACAGCTGGAATAGAAACAAACAGTACCAAACAGCTGGAATAGAAACAAACAAACAGTACCAAACAGCTGAATAGAAACAAACAGTACCAAACAGCTGGAATAGAAACAAACAGTACCAAACAGCTGGAATAGAAACAAACAGTACCAAACAGCTGGAATAGAAACAAACAGTACCAAACAGCTGGAATAGAAACAAACAGTACCAAACAGCTGGAATAGAAACAAACAGCTGGAATACCAAACAGAAATAGAAACAAACAAACAGCTGGAATAGAAACAAACAGTACCAAACAAACAGCTGGAATAGAAACAAACAGTACCAAACAGCTGGAATAGAAACAAACAGTACCAAACAGCTGGAATAGAAACAAACAAACAGTACCAAACAGCTGGAATAGAAACAAACAGTACCAAACAGCTGGAATAGGAATAGAAAACAAACAGTACTGGAAACAGCTGGAATAGAAACAAACAGTACCAAACAGCTGGAAACAAACAAAAACAGCTGGAATAGAAACAAACAGTACCAAACAGCTGGAATAGAAACAAACAGCTGGAATAGAATAAAAGTACAAACAGCTGGAATAGAAACAAACAAAAACAGCTGGAATAGAAACAAACAGCTGGAATAGAAACAAACAGTACCAAACAGCTGGAATAGAAACAAACAGTACCAAACAGCTGGAATAGAAACAACCAAACAGCTGGAATAGAAACAAAAACAGCTGGAATAGAAACAAACAGTACCAAACAGCTGGAAACAGAAACAAACAGCTGGAATAGAAACAAACAGTACCAAACAGCTGGAATAGAAACAAACAGTACCAAACAGCTGGAATAGAAACAAACAGCTGGAATAGAAACAAACAGTACCAAACAGCTGGAATAGAAACAAACAGCTGGAATAGAAACAAACAGCTGGAATACAAACAAAAACAGCTGGAATAGAAACAAACAAAAACAGCTGGAATAGAAACAAACAGTACCAAACAGCTGGAATAGAAACAAACAGTACCAAACAGCTGGAATAGAAACAAACAGTACCAAACAGCTGGAATAGAAACAAACAGCTGGAATAGAAACAAACAGTACTGCTGAATAGAAACAAACAGTACCAAACAGCTGGAATAGAAACAAACAGCTGGAATAGAAACAAACAGTACCAAACAGCTGGAATAGAAACAAAGTAAACAGCAAACAAACAGCTGGAATAGAAACAAACAAAAACAGCTGGAATAGAAACAAACAGTACCAAACAGCTGGAATAGAAACAAACAGTGGAATAAACAAACAGCTGGAATAGAAACAAACAGTACAAACAGCTGGAATAGAAACAAACAGTACCAAACAGCTGGAATAGAAACAAACAGTACCAAACAGCTGGAATAGAAACAAACAGTACCAAACAGCTGGAATAGAAACAAACAGTACCAAACAGCTGGAATAGAAACAAACAGTACCAAACAGCTGGAATAGAAACAAACAGCTGGAATAGAAACAAACAGCTGGAATAGAAACAAACAAAAACAGCTGGAATAGAAACAAACAAACAGCTGGAATAGAAACAAACAGTACCAAACAGCTGGAATAGAAACAAACAGTACAAACAGCTGGAATAGAAACAAACAGTACCAAACAGCTGGAATAGAAACAAACAGCTGGAATAGAAACAAACAGTACCAAACAAACAGCTGGAATAGCTGGAATAGAAACAAAGTACCAAACAGCTGGAAAAACAAACAGTACCAAACAGCTGGAATAGAAACAAACAGCTGGAATAGAAACAAACAGTACCAAACAGCTGGAATAGAAACAAACAGTAAACAAACAAACTGGAATAGAAACAAACAGCTGGAATAGAAACAAACAGTACCAAACAGCTGGAATAGAAACAAACAGTACCAAACAGCTGGAATAGAAACAAACAGCTGGAATGAAACAAACAGTACCAAACAGCTGGAATAGAAACAAACAGCTGGAATAGAAACAAAACAGCTGGAATAGAAACAAACAGCTGGAATAGAAACAAACAAACAGCTGGAATACCAAACAGCTGGAATAGAAACAAACAGCTGGAATAGAAACAAACAGTACCAAACAGCTGGAATAGAAACAAACAGTACCAAACAGCTGGAATAGAAACAAACAGTACCAAACAGCTGGAATAGAAACAAACAGTACCAAACAGCTGGAATAGAAACAAACAGTACCAAACAGCTGGAATAGAAAGCTGGAAACAGTACCAAACAGCTGGAATAGAAACAAACAGTACCAAACAGCTGGAATAGAAACAAACAGTACCAAACAGCTGGAATAGAAACAAACAGCTGGAATAGAAACAAACAGTACCAAACAGCTGGAATAGAAACAAACAGCTGGAATAGAAACAAACAGTACCAAACAGCTGGAATAGAAACAAACAGTACCAAACAGCTGGAATAGAAACAAACAGCTGGAATAGAAACAAACAAACAGCTGGAATAGAAACAAACAGCTGGAATAGAAACAAACAGTACCAAACAGCTGGAATAGAAACAAACAGCTGGAGTACCAAACAGCTGGAATAGAAACAAACAGCTGGAATAGAAACAAACAGTACCAAACAGCTGGAATAGAAACAAACAGCTGGAATAGAAACAAACAGCTGGAATAGAAACAAACAGCTGGAATAGAAACAAACAGTACCAAACAGCTGGAATAGAAACAAACAGTACCAAACAGCAAACAGTACCAAACAGCTGGAATAGAAACAAACAGTACCAAACAGCTGAATAGAAACAAACAGCTGGAATAGAAACAAACAGTACCAAACAGCTGGAATAGAAACAAACAGCTGGAATAGAAACAAACAGTACCAAACAGCTGGAATAGAAACAAACAGCTGAATAGAAACAAACAAAAACAGCTGGAATAGAAACAAACAGCTGGAAAACAGCTGGAATAGAAACAAACAGTACCAAACAGCTGGAATAGAAACAAACAGTACCAAACAGCTGGAATAGAAACAAACAGCTGGAATAGAAACAAACAGTACAAACAGCTGGAATAGAAACAAACAGCTGGAATAGAAACAAACAGTACCAAACAGCTGGAATAGAAACAAACAGTACCAAACAGCTGGAATAGAAACAAACAGCTGGAATAGAAACAAACAAAAACAGCTGGAATAGAAACAAACAGTACCAAACAGCTGGAATAGAAACAAACAGTACCAAACAGCTGGAATAGAAACAAACAGTGGAATAGAAACAAACAGCTGGAATAGAAACAAACAGCTGGAATAGAAACAAACAACCAAACAGCTGGAATAGAAACAAAACAAACAGCTGGAATAGAAACAAACAGTACCAAACAGCTGGAATAGAAACAAACAGTACCAAACAGCTGGAATGGAATAGAAACAAACAGTACCAAACAAACTGGAATAGAAACAAACAGCTGGAATAGAAACAAACAGTACCAAACAGCTGGAATAGAAACAAACAGTGCTGAATAGAAACAAACAAAAACAGCTGGAATAGAAACAAACAGTACCAAACAGCTGGAATAGAAACAAACAGTACCAAACAGCTGGAATAGAAACAGCTGGAATAGAAACAAACAGTACCAAACAGCTGGAATAGAAACAAACAGTACCAAACAGCTGGAATAGAAACAAACAGTACCAAACAGCTGGAATAGAAACAAACAGTACCAAACAGCTGGAATAGAAACAAACAGTACCAAACAGCTGGAATAGAAACAAACAGCTGGAATAGAAACAAACAGCTGGAATAGAAACAAACAGTAAAAAACCAACCAAACAGCTGGAATAGAAACAAACAGTACCAAACAGCTGGAATAGAAACAAACAGCTGGAATAGAAACAAACAGCTGGAATAGAAACAAACAGCTGGAATAGAAACAAACAGTGGAATAGAAACAAACAGCTGGAATAGAAACAAACAAACTGGAATAGAAACAAAGTACCAAACAGCTGGAATAGAAACAAACAGTACCAAACAGCTGGAATAGAAACAAACAGTACCAAACAGCTGGAATAGAAACAAACAGTACCAAACAGCTGGAATAGAAACAAACAGTACTGGAATAGAAACAAACAGCTGGAATAGAAACAAACAGCTGGAATAGAAACAAACAGTACAAACAGCTGGAATAGAAACAAACAGTACCAAACAGCTGGAATAGAAACAAAAACAGCTGGAATAGAAACAAACAACCAAACAGCTGGAATAGAAACAAACAGTACCAAACAGCTGGAATAGAAACAAACAGTACCAAACAGCTGGAATAGAAACAAACAGTACCAAACAGCTGGAATAGAAACAAACAGAATAGAAACAAACAGTGGAATAGAAACAAACAGTAAAACAGCTGGAATAGAAACAAACAGTGGAATAGAAACAAACAAAACAGCTGGAATAGAAACAAACAGCTGGAATAGAAAACAAACAGTACCAAACAGCTGGAATAGAAACAAACAAATAGAAACAAAGTACCAAACAGTGGAATAGAAACAAACAGTACAAACAGCTGGAATAGAAACAAACAGTACCAAACAGCTGGAATAGAAACAAACAGCTGGAAACAAACAGTACCAAACAGCTGAATAGAAACAAACAGTACCAAACAGCTGGAATAGAAACAAACAGTACCAAACAGCTGGAATAGAAACAAACAGTACCAAACAGCTGGAATAGAAACAAACAGTACAAACAAAAACAGCTGGAATAGAAACAAACAGCTGGAATAGAAACAAACAGTACCAAACAGCTGGAATAGAAACAAACAGTACCAAACAGCTGGAATAGAAACCAAACAGCTGGAATAGAAACAAACAGTACCAAACAGCTGGAATAGAAACAAACAGCTGGAATAGAAACAAACAGTACCAAACAGCTGGAATAGAAACAAACAGTACCAAACAGCTGGAAAGAAACAAACAGCTGCTGAATAGAAACAAACAGTACCAAACAGCTGGAATAGAAACAAACAGTACCAAACAGCTGGAATAGAAACAAACAGCTGGAATAGAAACAAACAGCTGGAATAGAAACAAAACAAACAGCTGGAATAGAAACAAACAGTACCAAACAGCTGGAATAGAAACAAACAGCTGGAATAGAAACAAACAGTACCAAACAGCTGGAATAGAAACAAACAGTACCAAACAGCTGGAATAGAAACAAACAGCTGGAATAGAAACAAACAGTAAAACAGCTGGAATAGAAACAAACAGCTGGAATAGAAACAAAATGGAATAGAAACAAACAGTACCAAACAGCTGGAATAGAAACAAACAGCTGGAATAGAAACAAACAGTACCAAACAGCTGGAATAGAAACAAACAGTACCAAACAGCTGAATAGAAACAAACAGTACCAAACAGCTGGAATAGAAACAAACAGCTGGAATAGAAACAAACAGTACCAAACAGCTGGAATAGAAACAAACAGTACCAAACAGCTGGAATAGAAACAAACAGCTGGAATAGAAACAAACAGTACCAAACAGCTGGAATAGAAACAAACAGCTGGAATAGAAACAAACAGTACCAAACAGCTGGAATAGAAACAAACAGCTGGAATAGAAACAAACAGTACCAAACAGCTGGAATAGAAACAAACAGTACCAAACAGCTGGAATAGAAACAAACAGTACCAAACAGCTGGAATAGAAACAAACAGCTGGAAACAGCTGGAATAGAAACAAACAGTGGAATAGAAACAAACAGCTGGAATAGAAACAAACAGTACCAAACAGCTGGAATAGAAACAAACCAAACAGCTGGAATAGAAACAAACAGTACCAAACAGCTGGAAACAAACAAATAGAAACAAACAAACAGCTGGAATAGAAACAAACAGTACCAAACAGCTGGAATAGAAACAAACAATAGAGTACCAAACAGCTGGAATAGAAACAAAACAGCTGGAATAGAAACCAAAAACAGCTGGAATAGAAACAAACAGTACCAAACAGCTGGAATAGAAACAAACAGCTGGAATAGAAACAAACAGTACCAAACAGCTGGAATAGAAACAAACAGTACCAAACAG
The DNA here is from genome assembly GCF_023373465.1 of Oncorhynchus keta. Lineage (NCBI taxonomy): Eukaryota > Metazoa > Chordata > Actinopteri > Salmoniformes > Salmonidae > Oncorhynchus > Oncorhynchus keta. Next base: position 43,450,666 of record NC_068440.1, on the reverse strand, counting down.
CTGGAATAGAAACAAACAGCTGGAATAAAAACAAACAGTACCAAACAGCTGGAATAGAAACAAACAGTACCAAACAGCTGGAATAGAAACAAACAGTACCAAACAGCCAAACAGCTGGAATAGAAACAAACAGCTGGAATAGAAACAAACAGCTGAATAGAAACAAACAGCAGCTGGAATAGTAACAAACAGCTGGAATAGAAACAAACAGTACCAAACAGCTGGAATAGAAACAAACAAACAGCTGGAATAGAAACAAACAGTACCAAACAGCTGGAATAGAAACAAACAGCTGGAATAGAAAAAACAAACAGCTGGAATAGAAACAAACAGTACCAAACAGCTGGAATAGAAACAAAAACAGCTGGAATAGAAACAAACAGCTGGAATAGAAACAAACAGTACCAAACAGCTGGAATAGAAACAAACAGTACCAAACAGCTGGAATAGAAACAAACAGCCAAACAGCTGGAATAGAAACAAACAGCTGGAATAGAAACAAACAGTACCAAACAGCTGGAATAGAAACAAACAAACAGCTGGAATAGAAACAAACAAACAGCTGGAATGAAACAAACAGTACCAAACAGCTGGAATAGAAACAAACAGCTGGAATAGAAACAAACAAACAGCTGGAATAGAAACAAACAGTAAAACAGCTGGAATAGAAACAAACAGTACCAAACAGCTGGAATAGAAACAAACAGTACCAAACAGCTGGAATAGAAACAAACAGTACCAAACAGCTGGAATAGAAACAAACAGTACCAAACAGCTGGAATAGAAACAAACAGCTGGAATAGAAACAAACAGTACCAAACAGCTGGAATAGAAACAAACAGCTGGAATAGAAACAAACAGTACCAAACAGCTGGAATAGAAACAAACAGTACCAAACAGCTGGAATAGAAACAAACAGTACCAAACAGCTGGAATAGAAACAAACAGCTGGAATAGAAACAAACAGTACCAAACAGCTGGAATAGAAACAAAAACAGCTGGAATAGAAACCAAACAGCTGGAATAGAAACAAACAGCTGGAATAGAAACAAACAGTACCAAACAGCTGGAATAGAAACAAACAGCTGGAATAGAAACAAACAGCTGCTGGAATAGAAACAAACAGTACCAAACAGCTGGAATAGAAACAAACAGCTGGAATAGAAACAAACAAAAACAGCTGGAATAGAAACAAACAGCTGGAATAGAAACAAACAGTACCAAACAGCTGGAATAGAAACAAACAACCAAACAGCTGGAATAGAATAAAAGAAACAAACAAACAGCTGGAATAGAAACAAACAGCTGGAATAGAAACAAACAGTACCAAACAGCTGGAATAGAAACAAACAGTACCAAAAACAGCTGGAATAGAAACAAACAGCTGGAATGAAACAAACAGTACCAAACAGCTGGAATAGAAACAAACAAACAAACAGCTGGAATAGAAACAAACAGTACCAAACAGCTGGAATAGAAACAAACAAACTGGAATAGAAACAAACAGTACCAAACAGCTGGAATAGAAACAAACAGTACCAAACAGCTGGAATAGAAACAAACAGTACCAAACAGCTGGAATAGAAACAAACAGCTGGAATAGAAACAAACAGAAAACAGCTGGAATAGAAACAAACAGCTGGAATAGAAACAAACAGCTGGAATAGAAACCAAAAACAGCTGGAATAGAAACAAACAGCTGGAATAGAAACAAACAGCTGGAATAGAAACAAACAGCTGCTGGAATAGAAACAAACAGCTGAAAGAAACAAACAGTACCAAACAGCTGGAATAGAAACAAACAGTACCAAACAGCTGGAATAGAAACAAACAGTACCAAACAGCTGGAATAGAAACAAACAGCTGGAATAGAAACAAACAGTACCAAACAGCTGGAATAGAAACAAACAGTACCAAAAGCAAACAGTAACAAACAGCTGGAATAGAAACAAACAGTACCAAACAGCTGGAATAGAAACAAACAGTACCAAACAGCTGGAATAGAAACAAACAGCTGGAATAGAAACAAACAGCTGGACAGCTGGAATAGAAACAAACAGTACCAAACAGCTGGAATAGAAACAAACAGCTGGAATAGAAACCAGTACCAAACAGCTGGAATAGAAACAAACAGCTGGAATAGAAACAAACAGTACCAAACAGCTGGAATAGAAACAAACAGTACCAAACAGCTGAAACAAACAGCTGCTGGAATAGAAACAAACAGTACCAAACAGCTGGAATAGAAACAAACAGTACCAAACAGCTGGAATAGAAACAAACAGTACCAAACAGCTGGAATAGAAACAAACAGTACCAAACAGCTGGAATAGAAACAAACAGCTGGAATAGAAACAAACAAACAGCTGGAATGGAATAGAAACAAACAGTACCAAACAGCTGGAATAGAAACAAACAGCTGGAATAGAAACAAACAGCAGGAATACCAAACAGCTGGAATAGAAACAAACAGCTGGAATAGAAACAAACAAACAGCTGGAATAGAAACAAACAGTACCAAACAGCTGGAATAGAAACAAACAGTACCAAACAGCTGGAATAGAAACAAACAGCTGGAATAGAAACAAACAGTACCAAACAGCTGGAATAGAAACAAACAGTACCAAACAGCTGGAATAGAAACAAACAGTACCAAACAGCTGGAATAGAAACAAACAGTACCAAACAGCTGGAATAGAAACAAACAGTGGAATAGAAACAAACAGCTGGAATAGAAACAAACAGTACCAAACAGCTGGAATAGAAACAAACAGTACCAAACAGCTGGAATAGAAACAAACAGTACCAAACAGCTAAACAGAAACAAACAGCTGGAATAGAAACAAACAGTACCAAACAGCTGGAATAGAAACAAACAGTACCAAACAGCTGGAATAGAAACAAACAAACAGCTGGAATGAAACAAACAGTACCAAACAGCTGGAATGGAATAGAAACAAACAGTACCAAACAGCTGGAATAGAAACAAACAGTACCAAACAGCTGGAATAGAAACAAACAGCTGGAATAGAAACAAACAGTACCAAACAGCTGGAATAGAAACAAACAGTACCAAACAGCTGGAATAGAAACAAACAGCTGGAATAGAAACAAACAGTACCAAACAGCTGGAATAGAAACAAACAGTAATAGAAACAGCTGGAATAGAAACAAACAGTACCAAACAGCTGGAATAGAAACAAAACAGCTGGAATAGAAACAAACAGTAGCTGGAATAGAAACAAACAAACAGCTGGAATAGAAACAAACAGTACAAACAGCTGGAATAGAAACAAACAGTACTGGAACAGCTAGAATAGAAACAAACAGTACCAAACAGCTGGAATAGAAACAAACAGCTGGAATGAATACCAAACAGCTGGAATAGTAACAAACAGCTGGAATAGAAACAAACGGTACCAAACAGCTGTACCAAACAGCTGGAATAGAAACAAACAGCTGGAATAGAAACAAACAGCTGGAATAGAAACAAACAGTACCAAACAGCTGGAATAGAAACAAACACAAACAGCTGGAATAGAAAACAGCAAACAGTACCAAACAGCTGGAATAGAAACAAACAGTACCAAACAGCTGGAATAGAAACAAACAGCTGGAATAGAAACAAACAGCTGGAATAGAAACAGCTGGAATAGTAAACCAAACAGCTGGAATAGAAACAGTAAAACAGCTGGAATAGAAACAAACAACCAAACAGCTGGAATAGAAACAAACAGCTGGAATAGAAACAAACAGTACCAAACAGCTGGAATAGAAACAAACAGTACCAAACAGCTGGAATAGAAACAAACAGCTGGAATAATAGAAACAAACAGCTGGAATAGAAACAAACAGTACCAAACAGCTGGAATAGAAACAAACAGTACCAAACAGCTGGAATAGAAACAAACAGTACCAAACAGCTGGAATAGAAACAAACAGTACCAAACAGCTGGAATAGAAACAAACAGTACCAAACAGCTGGAATAGAAACAAACAGCTGGAATAGAAACAAACAGTACCAAACAGCTGGAATAGAAACAAACAGCTGGAATAAAACAAACAGTACCAAACAGCTGGAATAGAAACAAACAGTACCAAACAGCTGGAATAGAAACAAACAGTACCAAACAGCTGGAATAGAAACAAACAGTACCAAACAGCTGGAATAGAAACAAACAGTACCAAACAGCTGGAATAGAAACAAACAGTACCAAACAGCTGGAATAGAAACAAACAGTACCAAACAGCTGGAATAGAAACAAACAGTACCAAACAGCTGGAATAGAAACAAACAGTACCAAACAGCTGGAATAGAAACAAACAGTACCAAACAGCTGGAATAGAAACAAACAGCTGGAATAGAAACAAACAGTACCAAACAGCTGGAATAGAAACAAACAGTACCAAACAGCTGGAATAGAAACAAACAGTACCAAACAGCTGGAATAGAAACAAACAGCTGGAATAGAAACAAACAGTACCAAACAGCTGGAATAGAAACAAACAGTACCAAACAGCTGGAATAGAAACAAACAGCTGGAATAGAAACAAACAGTACCAAACAGCTGGAATAGAAACAAACAGTACCAAACAGCTGGAATAGAAACAAACAGCTGGAATAGAAACAAACAGTACCAAACAGCTGGAATAGAAACAAACAGTGGAATAAAAGCTGGAATAGAAACAAACAGCTGGAATAGAAACAAACAGTACCAAACAGCTGGAATAGAAACAAACAGCTGGAATAGAAACAAACAGTACCAAACAGCTGGAATAGAAACAAACAGTAAACAAACAGCTGGAATAGAAACAAACAGTGGAATAGACCAAAACAGCTGGAATAGAAACAAACAGTACCAAACAGCTGGAATAGAAACAAACAGCTGGAATAGAAACAAACAGCAGGAATATAAACAAACAGTACTAAACAGCTGGAATAGAAACAAACAGTACCAAACAGCTGGAATAGAAACAAACAGCTGGAATAGAAACAAACAGTACGAAACAGCTGGAATAGAAACAAACAGTACCAAACAGCTGGAATAGAAACAAACAGTACCAAACAGCTGGAATAGAAACAAACAGCTGGAATAGAAACAAACAGCTGGAATAGAAACAAACAGTACCAAACAGCTGGAATAGAAACAAACAGCTGGAATAGAAACAAACAGTACCAAACAGCTGGAATAGAAACAAACAGTACCAAACAGCTGGAATAGAAACAAACAGTACCAAACAGCTGGAATAGAAACAAACAGCTGGAATAGAAACAAACAGTACCAAACAGCTGGAATAGAAACAAACAGTACCAAACAGCTGGAATAGAAACAAACAGCTGGAATAGAAACAAACAGTACCAAACAGCTGGAATAGAAACAAACAGTACCAAACAGCTGGAATAGAAACAAACAGTACCAAACAGCTGGAATAGAAACAAACAGCTGGAATAGAAACAAACAGTACGAAACAGCTGGAATAGAAACAAACAGTACCAAACAGCTGGAATAGAAACAAACAGCTGGAATGGAATAGAAACAAACAAACAAACAGTACCAAACAGCTGGAATAGAAACAAACAGTGGAATAGAAACAAACAGCTGGAATAGAAACAAACAGCTGGAATAGAAACAAACAGCTGGAATAGAAACAAACAGCTGGAATAGAAACAAACAGCTGCTGGAATAGAAACAAACAGCAATAGAAACAAACAGCTGGAATAGAAACAAACACAAACAGGAATAGAAACAAACAGTACCAAACAGCTGGAATGGAGAAACAAACAGTACCAAACAGCTGGAATAGAAACAAACAGCTGGAATAGAAACAAACAGTACCAAACAGCTGGAATAGAAACAAACAGTACCAAACAGCTGGAATAGAAACAAACAGTACCAAACAGCTGGAATAGAAACAAACAGTACCAAACAGCTGGAATAGAATAGCTGGAATAGAAACAAACAGTACCAAACAGCTGGAATAGAAACAAACAGCTGCTGAATAGAAACAAACAAACAGCTGGAATAGAAACAAACAAACAGTACAAACAGCTGGAATAGAAACAAACAGCTGGAATACCAAACAAAAAACAGTACCAAACAGCTGGAATAGAAACAAACAGCTGGAATAGAAACAAACAGTACCAAACAGCTGGAATAGAAACAAACAGCTGGAATAGAAACAAACAGCTGGAATAGAAACAAACAGCTGGAATAGAAACAAACAGTACCAAACAGCTGGAATAGAAACAAACAGTACCAAACAGCTGGAATAGAAACAAACAGCTGGAATAGAAACAAACAGCTGGAATAGAAACAGAAAACAGCTGGAATAGAAACAAACAGCTGGAATAGAAACAAACAGTACCAAACAGCTGGAATAGAAACAAACAGTACCAAACAGCTGGAATAGAAACAAACAGCTGGAATGGAAACAAACAGTAAAACAGCTGGAATAGAAACAAACAGTGGAATAGAAACAAACAGTACCAAACAGCTGGAATAGAAACAAACAGTACCAAACAGCTGGAATAGAAACAAACAGCTGGAATAGAAACAAACAGTACCAAACAGCTGGAATAGAAACAAACAGTACCAAACAGCTGGAATAGAAACAAACAGTACCAAACAGCTGGAATAGAAACAAACAGTACCAAACAGCTGGAATAGAAACAAACAGCTGGACAAACAAACAGCTGGAATAGAAACAAACAGTACCAAACAGCTGGAATAGAAACAAACAGCTGGAATAGAAACAAACAGCTGGAATAGAAACAAACAGCTGGAATAGAAACAAACAGTACCAAACAGCTGGAATAGAAACAAACAGTACCAAACAGCTGGAATAGAAACAAACAGTACCAAACAGCTGGAATAGAAACAAACAGTACCAAACAGCTGGAATAGAAACAAACAGTACCAAACAGCTGGAATAGAAACAAACAGTACCAAACAGCTGGAATAGAAACAAACAGCTGGAATAGAAACAGCTGGAATAGAAACAAACAGCTGGAATAGAAACAAACAGTACCAAACAGCTGGAATAGAAACAAACAGTACCAAACAGCTGGAATAGAAACAAACAGTACCAAACAGCTGGAATAGAAACAAACAGCTGGAATAGAAACCAAACAGCTGGAATGGAATAGAAACAAACAGTACCAAACAGCTGGAATAGAAACAAACAGTACCAAACAGCTGGAATAGAAACAAACAGTACCAAACAGCTGGAATACAAACAGTACCAAACAACTGGAATAGAAACAAAAAGCTGGAATAGAAACAAACAGTACCAAACAGCTGGAATAGAAACAAACAGCTGGAATAGAAACAAACAGTACCAAACAGCTGGAATAGAAACAAACAGCTGGAATAGAAACAAACAGTACCAAACAGCTGGAATAGAAACAAACAGTACCAAACAGCTGGAATAGAAACAAACAGCTAGAATGGAAACAAACAGTACCAAACAGCTGGAATAGAAACAAACAGCTGGAATAGAAACAAACAGTGGACTGCTGAATAGAAACAAACAGCTGGAATAGAAACAAACAGTACTAAACAGCTGGAATAGAAACAAAAAGTACCAAACAGCTGGAATAGAAACAAACAGCTGGAATGGAAACAAACAGTACCAAACAGCTGGAATAGAAACAAACAGCTGGAATAGAAACAAACAGTACCAAACAGCTGCAATAGAAACAAACAGCTGGAATGGAAACAAACAGTACCAAACAGCTGGAATAGAAACAAACAGTACCAAACAGCTGGAATAGAAACAAACAGTACGAAACAGCTGGAATAGAAACAAACAGCTGGAATAGAAACAAACAGCTGGAATAGAAACAAACAGTACCAAACAGCTGGAATAGAAACAAACAGTACCAAACAGCTGGAATAGAAACAAACAGCTGGAATAGAAACAAACAGCTGGAATAGAAACAAACAGTACCAAACAGCTGGAATAGAAACAAACAGTACCAAACAGCTGGAATAGAAACAAACAGTACCAAACAGCTGGAATAGAAACAAACAGCTGGAATAGAAACAAACAGCTGGAATAGAAACAAACAGCTGGAATAGAAACAAACAATACCAAACAGCTGGAATAGAAACAAACAGTACCAAACAGCTGGAATAGAAACAAACAGTACCAAACAGCTGGAATAGAAACAAACAGTACCAAACAGCTGGAATAGAAACAAACAGTGGAATGGAATAGAAACAAACAGTACCAAACAGCTGGAATAGAAACAAACAGTACCAAACAGCTGGAATAGAAACAAACAGTACCAAACAGCTGGAATAGAAACAAACAGTACCAAACAGCTGGAATAGAAACAAACAGTACCAAACAGCTGGAATAGAAACAAACAGTACCAAACAGCTGGAATAGAAACAAACAAAAACAGCTGGAATAGAAACAAACAGTACCAAACAGCTGGAATAGAAACAAACAGTACCAAACAGCTGGAATAGAAACAAACAGTACCAAACAGCTGGAATAGAAACAAACAGCTGGAATAAACAGCTGGAATAGAAACAAACAGTACCAAACAGCTGGAATAGAAACAAACAGTACCAAAACAGCTGGAATAGAAACAACACAAACAGCTGGAATAGAAACAAACAGTACCAAACAGCTGGAATAGAAACAAACAGTACCAAACAGCTGGAATAGAAACAAACAGTACCAAACAGCTGGAATAGAAACAAACAGTACCAAACAGCTGGAATAGAAACAAACAGTACCAAACAGCTGGAATAGAAACAAACAGTACCAAACAGCTGGAATAGAAACAAACAGCTGGAATAGAAACAAACAGTACCAAACAGCTGGAATAGAAACAAACAGTACCAAACAGCTGGAATAGAAACAAACAGTACCAAACAGCTGGAATAGAAACAAACAGTACCAAACAGCTGGAATAGAAACAAACAGCTGGAATGGAAACAAACAAACAGCTGGAATAGAAACAAACAGCTGGAATAGAAACAAACAGTACCAAACAGCTGGAAACAGCTGGAATAGAAACAAACAGTACCAAACAGCTGGAATAGAAACAAACAGCTGGAATAGAAACAAACAGTACCAAACAGCTGGAATAGAAACAAACAGCTGGAATAGAAACAAACAGCTGGAATGGAAACAAACAGTACCAAACAGCTGGAATAGAAACTAACAGCTGGAATAGACACAAACAGTACGGGAATAGAAACAAACAGAACAGATGGAATAGAAACAAACAGTACCAAACAGCTGGAATAGAAACAAACAGTACCAAACAGCTGGAATAGAAACAAACAGTACCAAACAGCTGGAATAGAAACAAACAGCTGGAATAGAAACAAACAGTACTAAACAGCTGGAATAGAAACAAACAGTACCAAACAGCTGGAATAGAAACAAACAGCTGGAATGGAAACAAACAGTACCAAACAGCTGGAATAGAAACAAACAGCTGGAATAGAAACAAACAGTACCAAACAGCTGGAATAGAAACAAACAGTACCAAACAGCTGGAATAGAAACAAACAGCTGGAATAGAAACAAACAGTACCAAACAGCTGGAATAGAAACAAACAGTACCAAACAGCTGGAATAGAAACAAACAGTACCAAACAGCTGGAATAGAAACAAACAGTACCAAACAGCTGGAATAGAATAGAAACTGGAAAGAAACAAACAAACAGCTGGAATAGAAACAAACAGTACCAAACAGCTGGAATAGAAACAAACAGCTGGAATGGAAACAAACAGTACTAAACAGCTGGAATAGAAACAAACAGTACCAAACAGCTGCAATAGAAACAAACAGCTGGAATAGAAACAAACAGTACCAAACAGCTGGAATAGAAACAAACAGTATGAAACAGCTCAGCTTTTTTTCCCCACTAAACAGTCTCCATATATACTTCCATAAAATGTTTTGACTGGTACGAGGTGATCTTTAGACGAGTCTTGTGAGTCCTGTGAACAAAACAATCGACGTGTTCCTGAGAGTCTCACCTTTCCACAGATGGGTCATATTAGTGTGTAGCCCAAACTGTTGGGACCCTACAGACAGAAGTTGGCAGATCAGCTGTACCGACTTCAGACGAGTCCCAAGACGCTTGGGAGAACACCATCGTGTTCGTGAACGTTTCAGCTTTCCATAGAGGGGTCATTATAGTTATTATAGGCAAATCGTTTGAACGCTACAGATGTTTACGTGAGAATACTGATTTTTAGGATGCCTCACGGTCTGACAAACACAGCTCTAGTTCTGTCACCTTTCAACACAGAGGACGAAGGGTGATGTTGGAGGACACGGTGGATTGAGGTCACGGTGCATATCGTGGACGGTGCAGTGATAATGTATGGCTCAAATAGCCAACCAATGAACCTGTTACCAACCCTTAGTAAACTTTTGGAAAAAAATGGTGTTCGACCAGATACAATGCTATTTTACAGTAAACAAATTGACAGACTTTCAATGGGAAGCACTTACACAAATGACTGATTATTGGCTGATAGAAATTGATGAAAGAACAGATTGTGGGGGCTGTCTTGTTAGACTTCAGTGCAGCTTTTGACATTATTGATCATCGTCTGCTGCTGGAAAAACATATGTGTTATGGCTTTACACCCCCTGCTATAATGTGGATAAAGAGTTACCTGTCTAACAGAACACAGAGGGTGTTATTTAATGGAAGCCTCTCCAACATTATCCAGGAAGAATCAGGAATTCCCCAGGGCAGCTGTTTAGGCCCCTTACTTTTTAAAATCTTTACTAACGACATGCCTTTAAGTAAAGCCAGTGTGTCTATGTATGTGGGTGACTCAACACAATACACGTTAACTATTACTGCGACTGAAATGACAACACTTAACAAAGAGTTGCAGTTAGTTTCAGAGTGGGTGGCAAGGAATAAGTTAGTCCTAAATATTTATAACAGTAAAGTTATTGTCATAAAAAAAAGGAGGACCAAGGAACTCTTCATATAATTAATTAAAATGCCTTTATTAGTATGGCATGTCCAATGGAAACAAAGTCTAAATACTCTGACGCGTTTTGGCTGCATGGCCTTCGTCAGTAAAAACAATGATATGATAATACAATGTCTTCCTTTGAACAGCTTTTTCCCAATCAGCCCTGATTTGAAGAGGGAGTGATTACAGAATTCATTGGACAACACCTAGTACGCAATACAATACACGTTAAAAAGTGAAATACTGTAGATATGCTATCAAAAACGCATCTCAAGGCTGGAAACATCAGAACCTCTAAAAAGGCAGTTCTAACCTTGAATATGACTCGGCAAAGTGGTAAGACTAGGAGAGACATCTATTCCATTGTACACTTGAACACAGCAAACACGGACAACAGTCTAAATAAACATAGCTGAGGCCAATAGAGCAAAATGTCCACTAGATGACAGCAAATGGACCTATCACGACCCTACAGGAAGGGTGAGAAATCCATATCTCCATTTAAACCAGGGTACTTAGTGGCCTGTAGTTTGTAAATCCATATCTCCATTTAAACCAGGGTATTTAGTGGCCTGTAGTTTGTAAATCCATATCTTCATTTAAACCAGGGTACTTAGTGGCCTGTAGTTTGTAAATCCATATCTCCATTTAAACCAGGGTATTTAGTGGCCTGTAGTTTGTAAATCCATATCTCCATTTAAACCAGGGTATTTAGTGGCCTGTAGTTTGTAAATCCATATCTTCATTTAAACCAGGGTATTTAGTGGCCTGTAGTTTGTAAATCCATATCTTCATTTAAACCAGGGTATGTAATGGCCTGTAGTTTGTAAATCCATATCTAAACCAGGGTACTTAGTGGCCTGTAGTTTGTAAATCCATATCTTCATTTAAACCAGGGTACTTAGTGGCCTGTAGTTTGTAAATCCATATCTTCATTTAAACCAGGGTATTTAGTGGCCTGTAGTTTGTAAATCCAGATCTCCATTTAAACCAGGGTATTTAGATATTGCTTGGGGAGGCAGGGTTGCGATGGGGTAGGGACTTGTAGTGTCTTGCCATGGGGTAGGGACTTGTAGTGTCTTGCCATGGGGTAGGGACTTGTAGTGTCTTGCCATGGGGTAGGGACTTGTAGTGCCTTGCCATGGGGTAAGGACTTGTAGTGCCTTGCCATGGGGTAAGGACCATGGGGTAGGACTTGTAGTGCCTTGCCATGGGGTAAGGACTTGTAGTGCCTTGCCATGGGGACTTGTAATGGACTTGTAGTGCCTTGCCATGGGGTGTAGGACTTGTAGTGCCTTGCCATGGGGTAAGGACTTGTAGTGCCTTGCCATGGGGTAAGGACTTGTAGTGCCTTGCCATGGTGTAGGGACTTGTAGTGTCTTGTCATGGGGTAGGGACTTGTAGTGCCTTGCCATGGGTAGGGACTTGTAGTGTCTTGCCATGGGGTACTTGTAGTGCCTTGCCATGGGTAGGGACTTGTAGTGCCTTGCCATGGAGGGACTTGTAGTGCCTTGCCATGGGGTAAGGACTTGTAGTGCCTTGCCATGGTGTAGGGACTTGTAGTGTCTTGCCATGGGGTAAGGACTTGTAGTGCCTTGCCATGGGGTAAGGACTTGTAGGGCCACTTGTAGTGCCTTGCCATGGGGTAATGACTTGTAGTGTCTTGCCATGGGGTAATGACTTGTGTGTCTTGCCATGGGGTGCCTTGCCATGGGGTAAGGACTTGGACTTGTAGTGCCTTGCCATGGGGTAGGGACTTGTAGTGTCTTGCCATGGGGTAGGGACTTGTAGTGTCTTGCCATGGGGTAAGGACTTGTAGTGTCTTGCCATGGGGTAGGGACTTGTAGTGTCTTGCCATGGGGTAGGGACTTGTAGTGCCTTGCCATGGGGTAAGGACTTGTAGTGCCTTGCCATGGGGTAGGGACTTGTAGTGCCTTGCCATGGTTAGGGACTTGTAGTGTCTTGCCATGGGGTAACTTGTAGTGTCTTGCCATGATAAGGACTTGCATGGGGTAACTTGTAGTGCCTTGCCATACCTTAAGGGACTTGTAGTGTCTTGCCATGGGGTAGGACTTGAAAGTCTTGCCATGTTGGTCCCTTACTAGACGTCCGGGTTTGTAAAATTCGCCATGGACTTGGCGTCTTGGGTCTTGCCATGAGCTTGGCAGGGCCGGACCTACCAGGAAGTCATCAAATGAACGTTGTCGGACATTCGGTTTCCATCAAATGTTTTTCGGTTTCCGTTTTACAAAAATAATAAGATTTATGTCATTTTTCCCATGTCCCGGAAATTCCCACAAGAGGGCATAAGCAATCATATGGCTATTGCTACAAAACATCACGATTCACGACGGGGCCTTATCTCGAAAACTGAAAATATTTAGAAGCCGAAACTCGGTGAGCGTAGGGGCGGCATAATGGGCAGTTGGCCCCGAACAAGATGGCGTCTAGGCCTCAACGGTTTTTGAGTTATGGCCATTTATCTGGGATTAAAGGTCCAAAATGAAAATAGAGAAATTATTTTTCCACTTCACGTCAAAGTCAAGGAGCCTCCGGTGTCAATAAAAAAGAACCAGCCATTTATCTATCGTCATTTAAGAGAAATCGTACAACGACACCTTGGTGATTTTTACGGATAGGTGTTTTTTTTTTCAACGGTTACAGATCCAGTTGCAGGTTGTTCTTACGAATCTTTTAAAGTGTGCTGCGGAGCTCTGCGAGATTTCTGTGATTTTCTATGATTTTCTGAAATAACACACACTCACTAAACCCTCCGTAAATAACTCAGTTCTTAACGTAAAGACTTAAAACTCGGGATTCTGTAAAGGCATACCCCAATCATGATATGAGTTTATTTATAGCTTCCTGTGCCAACCGGAAGTGCCTTTAATGGTGTCACAGTGGCAGTTTCCATGGGTTAAAAAGGTCAGATCTTTTCAAAACTTCATATGTGTGACTAGGTAACCCTCATGAACTGTAAATCAGTCATTTCTCCCAGCAGATGTCAAAGAAAAGCTCTCACACGCACACACAGCAAGGATGGAGTGAAAAAGTGTGGTTCTTAAAGACACAGAGAGCAGGCAATGGCATAAACATAATGTCTAGGCCGTGCCGAGTTCAACGAGATATCCCGCTTGACCGTAGCTCGCTCGGTCTGAGCGCAGCGACCATTAGAAAAGTAGGCCCAAAATGAAGCCTGCCCCACAACGTCATTTGCTTTTGGGTGACAGTGAGAGAACCGTTAGGGTGAGAAGCACAATTCGACCTCAGGTATGTTCCTAAGGTCCTTCCGATCCGTGCAAGCCTAACGTTGACAGTGTGGCATTAACCCTTAATAGTTAAAAGATGGTGTTTACTTCAAAAGTTTGCATTGATTTCTCTCCCCATAGGAATACATTGCCTTCACCCCTAAATTCAACCTGAAGTCTATATGGGTTATGAATGCCGTATGAACCTGTCTTTGGTAACAGTCCATCAGGCCAGTATGAGGTCTACCTGTGTTGATTCTAAGCTTCCTGGACCAACCGGAAGTGGTTAAAATCACCCTAAAAGTGTTTTTCCATTACCTGCCTGCAGTTTGATAGACATAGTGCATTCAACCCTGTGTAAATCAGTCAATTCTTAACGTAAGGACTTAAAACTCAGGATTCTGTAAAAGCATAGCCCAGTGAGGATATGTGTTGACTTATAGCTTCCTGTGACAACCGGAAGTGCCTTAATTGGTGTCTCAGGGGCTGTTTCGAGGGTTAAAAAGTCAGATCTGTCCAAAACTTCATATGTGTGATTAGGCAACCCCCATGAACTGTAAATCAGTCATTTTTCCCATAAAATTTCAAAGGAAAACTAAATCACACAGACACACAACTTGGAAGGAGGGACGTATTGGGGTTTGTAGAGACAGACAGTGCCTCCAATAGTTAGCTTTGTTCGAGCTAAAAAAGAACCGTCAGACCTAGAGTTCCGAAACTTTAGAAACCTGTTCTAGACCTCGGGTCGATAGTGCGTGGTGAGTTAGGTGGCTCTAGAAGGTTCTCGGACCGAGAAATAGCCTCGTACATTTGCAATGATTTCAATTCATTTTGACCATTACGAAAATGGCGACATTTAGAAAAGTCTCAGAGACACAAGACTAGGTGCATTGGAACCGGCTCGGCCCATAGAGACGGACCCCAACGTTTCGGTCCGATAGCTCATTCAAGGACCCCATAGCAAGGCATGGAAAAAAAGTGGATTTTCAGCACCAATTAGGGTTTTACTCGGGCACCGAAGGACCTATCGAGCCGAAACTCGGGATTCGGGGTCGCCTCACATAGGCCTTCACATAATGTCTGACCTGGACCCGCAGCTAGAACGTAACTATGTGTTTTACGTTTTTATTATGTTTTAAACTAATGGCGCTGTGAATTATGGGCCTGCTCTGACATATGTGATAGTTGGCTTCTAAATGAGTTGGAAAAAGTGG
Source organism: Oncorhynchus keta (assembly GCF_023373465.1). NCBI lineage: Eukaryota > Metazoa > Chordata > Actinopteri > Salmoniformes > Salmonidae > Oncorhynchus > Oncorhynchus keta. Next base: position 43,435,233 of record NC_068440.1, on the reverse strand, counting down.
GTTTGGTGTCAATTGGTATCAGTTTGGTGTCAGAATGACATCTAATTGACTGGTGGACACTGACTTGCTAGTTGACTTTTGTACATTAGCAATATGTTTAAACGGAGAGGGACCATCACCAAAATGGCATTCTGAAATCAACACAAAAATGGCATCACCATAGTCTCCAGGCTGTGCAGAGTTCAACGAGACGCCCCGCTTGACCGTAGCTCGCTCTGAGTGCAGCGACCTTGAAAAAAAGAAGGCGCAAAAAGAAGCCTGGCCCTCAATGTCATTTGCTTTTGGGTGACAGTGAGAGAACCGTTAGGGTGAGAAGCACAATTCGACCTCAGGTACGTTCCTAAGGTCCTTCCGATCCGTGCAAGCCTAACCTTGACCGTGTGGCATTAACCCTTAATAGTTAAAAGAAGGTGTTTACTTCAAAGAGTTTGCATTGACTTCTCTCCCCATAGGAATACATTGCCTTTACCCCTAAATTCAACCTGAAGTCTATATGGGTTATGAATGCCGTATGAACCTGTCTTTGGTAACAGTCCATCAGGCCAGTATGAGGTCTACCTGTGTTGATTCTAAGCTTCCTGGACCAACCGGAAGTGGTTAAAATCACCCTAAAAGTGTTTTTCCATTACCTGCCTGCAGTTTGATAGACATAGTGCATTCAACCCTGTGTAAATCAGTCAATTCTTAACGTAAGGACTTAAAACTCAGGATTCTGTAAAAGCATAGCCCAGTGAGGATATATGTTGACTTATAGCTTCCTGTGACAACCGGAAGTGCCTTAATTGGTGTCTCAGGGGCTGTTTCGAGGGGTTAAAAAGTCAGATCTTTTCAAAACTTCATATGTGTGACTAGGTAACCCTCATGAACTGTAAATCAGTCATCTCTCCCAACAGATGTCAAAGAAAAGCTCTCACACGCACACACAGCAAGGATGGAGTGAAAAGTGTGGTTCTCAAAGACACAGAGAGCAGGCAATGGCATAAACATAATGTCTAGGCCGTGCCGAGTTCAACGAGATATCCCGCTTGACCGTAGCTCGCTCGGTCTGAGCGCAGCGACCATTAGAAAAGTAGGCCCAAAATGAAGCCTGCCCCACAACGTCATTTGCTTTTGGGTGACAGTGAGAGAACCGTTAGGGTGAGAAGCACAATTCGACCTCAGGTACGTTCCTAAGGTCCTTCCGATCCGTGCAAGCCTAACCTTGACCGTGTGGCATTAACCCTTAATAGTTAAAAGAAGGTGTTTACTTCAAATAGTTTGCATTGATTTCTCTCCCCATAGGAATACATTGCCTGCACCCCTAAATTCAACCTGAAGTCTATATGGGTTATGAATGCCGTATGAACCTGTCTTTGGTAACAGTCCATCAGGCCAGTATGAGGTCTACCTGTGTTGATTCTAGGCTTCCTGGACCAACCGGAAGTGGTTAAAATCACCCTAAAATTGTTTTTCCATTACCTGCCTGCAGTTTGATAGACATAGTGCATTCAACCCTGTGTAAATCAGTCAATTCTTAACGTAAGGACTTAAAACTCAGGATTCTGTAAGTTTCTATGTCAATCAAGACATGGGTTTACTTATAGCTTCCTGTGCCAACCGGAAGTGCCTTTAATGATGTCACAGTGGCAGTTTCCAAGGGTTAAAAAGGTCAGATCTTTTCAAAACTTCATATGTGTGACTAGGTAACCCTCATGAACTGTAAATCAGTCATTTCTCCCAACAGATGTCAAAGAAAAGCTCTCACACGCACACACAGCAAGGCTGGAGTGAAAAAGTGCGGTTCTCAAAGACACAGAGAGCAGGCAATGGCATAAACATAATCTCTAGGCCGTGCCGAGTTCAACGAGATATCCCGCTTGACCGTAGCTCGCTCGGTCTGAGCGCAGCGACCATTAGAAAAGTAGGCCCAAATGAAGCCTGCCCCACAACGTCATTTGCTTTTGGGTGACAGTGAGAGAACCGTTAGGGTGAGAAGCACAATTCGACCTCAGGTACGTTCCTAAGGTCCTTCCGATCCGTGCAAGCCTAACGTTGACCGTGTGGCATTAACCCTTAATAGTTAAAAGAAGGTGTTTACTTCAAATAGTTTGCATTGACTTCTCTCCCCATAGGAATACATTGCCTGCACCCCTAAATTCAACCTGAAGTCTATATGGGTTATGAATGCCGTATGAACCTGTCTTTGATAACAGTCCATCAGGCCAGTATGAGGTCTACCTGTGTTGATTCTAGGCTTCCTGGACCAACCGGAAGTGGTTAAAATCACCCTAAAAGTGTTTTTCCATTACCTGCCTGCAGTTTGATAGACATAGTGCATTCAACCCTGTGTAAATCAGTCAATTCTTAACGTAAGGACTTAAAACACAGGATTCTGTAAAATCATAGCCCAGTGAGGATATGTGTTGACTTATAGCTTCCTGTGCCAACCGGAAGTGCCTTCAATTGGTGTCTCAGGGGCTGTTTCGAGGGGTTAAAAAGTCAGATCTGTCCAAAACTTCATATGTGTGATTAGGCAACCCCCATGAACTGTAAATCAGTCATTTTTCCCATAAAATTTCAAAGGAAAACTAAATCACACAGACACACAACTTGGAAGGAGGGACGTATTGGGGTTGTAGAGACAGACAGTGCCTCAATAGTTAGCTTTGTTCGAGCTAAAAGAACCGTCAGACCTAGAGTTCAAACTTTAGAAACCTGTTCTAGACCTGATGAAATCAACACGTGGTGATTAGGTGGCTCTAGAAGGTTCTCGGACCGAGAAATAGCCTCGTACATTTGCAATGATTTCAATTCATTTTGACCATTACGAAAATGGCGACATTTAGAAAAGTCAGAGACACAAGACTAGGTGCATTGGAACCGGCTCGGCCCATAGAGACGGACCCCAACGTTTCGGTCCGATAGCTCATTCAAGGACCCCATAGCAAGGCATGGAAAAAGTGGATTTTCAGCACCAATTAGGGTTTTACTCGGGCACCGAAGGACCTATCGAGCCGTAAAACTTCGGGATTTTATAGCATGGGGGTACCTGCCTCACATCACCTTCACATAATGTCTGACCTGGACCCAACAGCTGATGAACGTAACTATGTGTTTTACGTTTTTATTATGTTTTAAACTAAAGGCGCTGTGAATTATGGGCCTGCTCTGACATATGATGATAGTTGGCTTCTAAATGAGTTGGAAAAAACTGGGTTTGGTGTCAATTGGTATCAGTTTGGTGTCAAAATGACATCTAATTGACTGATGGACACTGACTTGCTAGTTGACTTTTGTACATTAGCAATATGTTTAAACGGAGAGGGACCATCACCTAAAAAGTGACATTCTGAAATCAACCCTAACGAGCCATGGAGATGAACAGAATCACTGCCCAGCTATCCCGAGTTCATCGGGCCAGTCAATTCACATTCCTGCAGGATTTTTATAGCATGACAAATTCGTGATGGTACCTGCCCATTGAACCATATTGCAAATGCACAGTGACTTTGCAAAAGTGAAAAACATAAACAAATGGACATGATGAAATCAACACAACGAGTGATGGAAATGTACAACTATCACTGCTCAGCCATCCTGTGTTCATCAGACCAGTCAATTTTGCATTTTTGAGCATGTCAAATTTCATATGGTAAATGCACATTGAAACATATTGCAAATGCGCGCACTTGCAATATGATTCTATAGTGAAAAAACATCACCTAATGGACATGATGAAATCAACACAACGAGTGATGGAAATGTACAACTATCACTGCTCGGCCATCCTGTGTCCATCAGACCAGTCAATTTTGCATTTTTGAGCATGTCAAATTTCATATGGTAAATGCACATTGAAACATATTGCAAATGCGCGCACTTGCAATATGATTCTATAGTGTAAAAACATCACCTAATGGACATGATGAAATCAACACAACGAGTGATGGAAATGTACAACTATCACTGCTCGGCCATCCTGTGTCCATCAGACCAGTCAATTTTGCATTTTTGAGCATTTCAAATTTCATATGGTAAATGCACATTGAAACATATTGCAAATGCGCGCGCACTTGCAATATGATTCTATAGTGTAAAAACATCACCTAATGGACATGATGAAATCAACACAACAGAGTGATGGAAATGTACAACTATCACTGCTCGGCCATCCTGTGTCCATCAGACCAGTCAATTTCAGCATTTTTGAGCATGTCAAATTTCATATGGTAAATGCACATTGAAACATATTGCAAATGCACGTGCACTTGCAATATGATTCTATAGTGTAAAAACATCACCTAATGGACATGATGAAATCAACACAACAGTGATGGAAATGTACAACTATCACTGCTCGGCCATCCTGTGTCCATCAGACCAGTCAATTTTGCATTTTTGAGCATGTCAAATTTCATATGGTAAATGCACATTGAAACATATTGCAAATGCGCGCGCACTTGCAATATGATTCTATAGTGAAAAACATCACCTAATGGACATGATGAAATCAACACAACGAGTGATGGAAATGTACAACTATCACTGCTCGGCCATCCTGTGTTCATCAGACCAGTCAGCATTAATATCAGAATGACCGAAAATGCATTTACAACCATATTTTTTATTTTTGGGTTACCAGGTTTGCATGTCAAATTTCATATAGTAAATGCATTGAAACATATTGCAATGCGATTTTGCAATATGATTCTATAGTGTAAAAACATCACCTAATGGACATGATGAAATCAACACAACGATGATGGAAATGTACAACTATCACTGCTCGGCCATCCTGTGTTCCCATGTGAGCATTAATATCAGACCAGTAAATTTTGCATTTTGAACCATATTTTAATTTTTGGTTACCAGTTGAAACAATGCACGTGCATTTGCAATATGATTCTATAGTGAAAAACATCACCTAATGGACATGATGAAATCAACACAACAAGTGATGGAAATGTACAACTATCACTGCTCGGCCATCCTGTGTTCATCAGACCAGTCAATTTCACATTCCTTTGGATTTTTCAACAAATTCATGATGGTACCTGCCCATTGAACCATATTGCAAATGCACAATGATTTGCTAAAGTGAAAAACATAAACAAATGGACATGATGAAATCAACACAACAGGTGATGGAAATGTACAACTATCACTGCTCAGCCATCCTGTGTTCATCAGACCAGTCAATTTTGCATTTTTGAGCATGTCAAATTTCATATGGTAAATGCACATTGAAACATATTGCAAATGCGCGCGCACTTGCAATATGATTCTATAGTGAAAAAACATCACCTAATGGACATGATGAAATCAACACAACGAGTGATGGAAATGTACAACTATCACTGCTCGGCCATCCTGTGTCCATCAGACCAGTCAATTTTGCATTTTTGAGCATGTCAAATTTCATATGGTAAATGCACATTGAAACATATTGCAAATGCGCGCGCACTTGCAATATGATTCTATAGTGTAAAAACATCACCTAATGGACATGATGAAATCAACACAACGAGTGATGGAAATGTACAACTATCACTGCCCGGCCATCCTGTGTTCCCATAGCGAGCATTAATATCAGAATGACCGGTAAATGCATTTACAACCATATTTTTATTTTTGGGTTACCAGTTGCACAACAATGCACGTGCATTTGCAATATGATTCTATAGTGTAAAAATTTTGCATCACAAATAATGGAGATGATGAAATCAACACATAGTGTAAAAACATCACCTGATGATGAAATGTACAACTATCACTGCTCGGCCATCCTGTGTTCATCAGACCAGTCAATTTTGCATTTTTGAGCAAGGTCAAATTTCATATGGTAAATGCACATTGAAACATATTGCAAATGCACGTGCACTTGCAATATGATTATATAGTGAAAAACATCACAAAATGGACATGATGAAGTCAACACAACGAGTGATGGAAAGGAACAACTATCACTGCCCGGCCATCCCGAGTTCATCAGGCCAGTCAATTTTGCATTTCTGCAGGATTTTTGAGCATGTCAAATTTCTTCCTATGAAATCATTTGGCCCACAAAAAATATCCTTATGCACAATTTAAAAAAAAAATAAAAAAAATATGATAATAAAATTGGACAAAAGTATATTCATACAGTTCTTACACATGTGTAATTGACAAAAAATTGAAAGAATTTCAAAAAACGGTCCAGAAAGCACTTTTTATGGGTGTGTGAAGTTTTTACAAAATTTTGACATTTTTGACTTTTGACTTTTGACTTCCTATGAAATCATATTGGAATTGGACAAAACATATTCCTTATGCGCATGTAAAAAAAAAAAAAATTATGATAATAAAATTGGACAAAAGTATATTCATACAGTTCTTACACATGTGTAATTGACAAAAAATCGAAAGAATTTCGAAAACGGTCCAGAAAGCACTTTTTATGGGTGTTGGACAAAACATATTCCTTTTTGTAAAAAAAAAAAAAATTATGATAATAAAATTGACGTGAAGTTTTTACAAAATTTTGACATTTTTGACTTTTGACTTTGACTTCCTATGAAATCATATTGGAATTGGACAAAACATATTCCTTATGCGCATATAAAAAAATTAAAAAATTATGATAATAAAATTGGACAAAAGTATATTCATACAGTTCTTACACATGTGTAATTGACAAAAAAATCGAAAGAATTTCGAAAACGGTCCAGAAAGCACTTTTTTAAGGGGTGATAAGTTTTGAAAAAAGTTCATTTTTCAAAATTTTACTTTTGGACATTAATTTGGGTTACATATCCAATATGAAAAACCCGGTGGAGCGCATTTGCCCCCTGTTGAATTTTTAAAGTGTTACAACTGGCAATTACCATATGGCATTTGCAATACACTTTGGATGAATCAACGCCGAATTGGGTGGTATTGGCCAATGTGTATATGGTTTGTCCGATGCCAATGACATGCCATTCATTTTTGTCCAATACAGGGGGTATTCCCTTACATGGGGTAATGACTTGTAGTGCCTTGCCATGGGGTAAGGACTAGTGCCTGCCAGGTAGGGACTTGTAGTGTCTTGCCATGGGGTAAGGACTTGTAGTGTCTTGCCATGAGGTAAGGACTTGTAGTGCCTTGCCATGGGGACTAGTGCCTTGCCATGGGGTAGGGACTTGTAGTGCCTTGCCATGGGGTAGGGACTTGTAGTGCCTTGCCATGGGGTAGGGACTTGTAGTGCCTTGCCATGGGGTAAGGACTTGTAGTGCCTTGCCATGGGGTAATGACTTGTAGTGCCTTGCCATGGGGTAAGGACTTGTAGTGCCTTGCCATGGGGTAAGGACTTGTAGTGCCTTGCCATGGGGTAAGGACTTGTAGTGCCTTGCCATGGGGTAAGGACTTGTAGTGCCTTGCCATGGGGTAGGGACTTGTAGTGCCTTGCCATGGGGTAAGGACTTGTAGTGCCTTGCCATGGGGTAGGGAATTGTAGTGCCTTGCCATGGGGTAAGGACTTGTAGGGACTTGTGCCTATACCTTGTATCTGTTCCACCATAATTTGCAAATAAATTCATAAAAAATCCTACAATGTGATTTTCTGGATTTTTTTTCTCATTTTGTCTTTCATAGTTGAAGTGTACCTATGATGAAAATTACAGGCCTCTCTCATCTTTTTAAGTGGGAGAACTTGCACAATTGGTGGCTGACTAAATAATCCAAAAGTGAAAGTGCTGCCCCCAATGAAGTTTAAATACGTGTAAAATATATATACATTGTGGGTTCGATTACAGGCTCAAAACAGCCAGAAACAAAGCCCTTTCTTCTGAAACTCGTCAGTCTATTCTTGTTCTGAGAAATGAAGGCTATTCCTTGCGAGGAATTGCCAAGAAACTGAAAATATCGTACAACGCTGTGCGCTACTCCATTCACAGAACAGCGTAAACTGGCTCTAACCAGAATAGAAAGAGGAGTGGGAGGCCCCGGTGCACAACTGAGCAAGAGGACAAGTACATTAGAGTGTCTAGTTTGAGAAACGGACATCTCACAAGTTCTCAACTGGCAGCTTCATTAAATAGTTCACGCAAAACACCAGGCTCAAAGTCAACAGTGAAGAGGCGACTCCGGGATGCTGGCCTTCTACGCAGAGTTCCTCTGTCCAGTGTCTGTGTTCTTTTGCCCATCTTAATCTTTTCTTCTTATTGGCCAGTCTGAGATATGGCTTTTTCTTTGCAACTCTGCCTTTCAGAAGAAAGGTCTTTGTTTCTGGCCATTTTGAGCCTGTAATCGAACCCACAAATGCTGATGCTCCAGATACTCAACTAGTCTAAAGAAGGCCAGTTTTATTGCTTCTTTAATTAGGACAACAGTTTTCAGCTGTGCTAACATAATTGCAAAAGGGTTGTTTAATGATCAATTCGCCTTTTAAAATGATAAACTAACTAACACACCGTGCCATTGGAACACAGGAGTGATGGTTGCTGATAATGGGCCTCTGTACTCCTATGTAGATATTCCATAACAAATGTGCCGTTTCCAGTTTCAATAGTCATTTACAACATTAACAATGTCTACACTGTATTTCTGATCAATTTGATGTTATTTTAATGGACCAAAAAAATTGGACATTTCTAAGTGGCATTTTGAAAGTATTCAGACCTCTTGACTTTTTCCACATTTTGTTATGTTACAGCCTTATTCTCAAATGGATTAAATAGTTTTTTTCCCCATCATCAATCTACACACAGTAGCCCATAATGATAAAGCAAAAACAGGTTTTAGATTTTTTTGAGATTTTTTGTCCTGAAGCCAATGGGCTTGGCTGTGGGTTTACTGTGTTAAGGGATTAAACTGTGTTAAGGATTAAACTGTGTTATTCAGAGATTTGTCCTGTGTTAAGGGATTAAACTGTGTTAAGAGATTAAACTGTGTTAATGTGTTAAGAGATTAAACTTTGTTACACTGTGTTAAGCTGTGGGTTTAAGGATTAAACTGTGTTATTAAACTGTGTTAAGGGTTATTAAACTGTGTTAAGAGATTAAACTGTGTTAAGGGATTACACTGTGTTAAGGGATTACACTGTGTTAAGGGATTAAACTGTGTTAAGAGATTAAACTGTGATTAAACTGTGTTAAGGGATTAAACTGTGTTAACCTGTGTTAAGAGATTAAACTTGTTAAGGGATTACTCCTACCTGCTATTCCTTGACTCTAAACCATCTCAGTTGGGTGGAGGCCAGGTCATCTGTTGCAGCACTCCATCACTCTCCTTCTTGGTCAAATAGCCCTTACACAGCCTGGAGATGTGTTGGGTCATTGTCCTGTTGAAAAACAAATGATAGTCTCACTAAGGTAAAACCAGGTAGGATGGCGTATCGCTGCAGAATGCTATGGTGGCCACGCTGGTTAAGTGTGCCTTCAATTATAAATAAATCACTGACAGTGTCACCAGCAAAGCACCCCCACACCACCTCCTCCATGCTTCACGGTGGGAACTACACATGCAGAGATCATCCGTTCACCTACTCTGCGTCTCAAAAGGGCATGGAGGTGGGAACCAAAAATCGTCACTTTGGACTCACCAGACCAAAGGACAGATTTCCACCTGTCTAATGTCCATTGCTCATGTTTCTTGGCCCAAGCAAGTCTCTTCTTATTGGTGTCCTTTAGTAGTGGTTTCTTTGCAGCAGTTCAACCATGAAGGCCTGATTCACAGTCTCCTCTGAACAGTTGATATTGAGATGTGTCTGTTACTTGAACTCTGTGAAGCATTTATTTGGGCTGCAATTTCTGAGGCTGGTAACTCTAATGAACTTATCCTCTGCAGCAGAGGTAACTCTGGGTCTTCCTTTCCTGTGGCGGTCCTCATTAGAGCCAGTTAACTCTAATGAACTTATCCTCTGCAGCAGAGGTAACCCTGGGTCTTCCTGTCCTGTGGCGGTCCTCATTAGAGCCAGTTTCATCAGAGCGCTTGATGGTTTTTGTAACTGCACTTCTTGACATTTTCCGTATTGACTGACCTTCATGTCTTAAAGTAATGATGGACTGTCTTTTCTCTTTGCTTATTTGAGCTGTTCTTGCCATAATATGGACTGTCTTCTGTATACTCCCCCTACCTTGTCACAACACAACTGATTGGCTCAAACGCATTAAGAAGGAGAGACATTCCACATATGAACTTTTAATGAAGCACACCTGTTTATTGAAATGCATTCCAGGTGAATCCCTCATGAAGCTGGTTGAGAGAATGCCAAGAGTGTGCAAAACGATCCTGATGGAGGCGGTGGAACAAAAGCAACGGGTCCAGGACATCCTTCACCGGTACCCAGCATCTCTCTGTACCCCTCCCACTCCACGAGGTACTGGAGGCCCCTCACCTGACGGCGCGAGTCCAGGATGGATCGGACTGCATACGCTGGGGCCCCCACCGGCCTGAGGAGAGACACATGGAACGAGGGATTAATACAGTAATCTGGGGGAAGCTGTAACCTGTAGCACACCTTGTTCAGTCTCCTCAAGACTTTGATTGGAAACCGTGGACCCAGCTTCCGGCAGGGCAGGCAGAGGGGCAGGTTTCGGGTCGGTGACGGTTGGCGCTCGCTTATACCGCCTCACAGCCCATTGCATCTCAGGTCTCCTACGAGCCAGTCGTCCACTGCAGGAGCTTCGATCTGGCTCTGATGCCAAAGTGCCAGAACCGGCTGATACCCCAGTGTGCATTGTAAGGGAGAGAAGTGAGTGGCGGGTGAGTTTTGGGCCATCTCTGCCCAGGGGATGAACGCAGCCCACTCCCCCGGGCCGGTCCTGGCAATATGACCACAGAAACCTTCCCACATCCTGGTTAACTCTCTCCACCTTCCCGTTACTCTCGGGAGAAAACCTGAGGTGAGGCTGACCGAGAACCCCAGACGTTCCGTGAACGCTCTCTAGACCCTGGAGGTGAACTGGGGATCCAGTTCCTCAGGCACCCCGTAGTGCAGGAAGACGTGAGTGAACAGGGCTTCCGCAGTCTGTAGGGCCGTAGGGAGACCGGGAAAAGGGAGGAGACGGCAGGACTTAGAAAACCGACCCACAACGACCAGGATCGTGGTGTTGCCCTGTGATGGAGGAAGATCCGTCAGGAAGTCCACCGACAGGTGCGACCACGGCCGTTGCATTACGGGTAAGGGTTGTAACTTCCCTCTGAGCAGGTGCCTGGGAGCCTTGCACTGGGTGCACACCAAGCAGGAGGAAACATAAACCCTCACGTCCTTGGCCAAGGTGGACCACCAGTACTTCCCACTAAGGCAACGCACCGTCCGACCGATGCCTGGATGACCAGAGGAGGGTGACGTGTGGGCCCAATAGATTAAACGGTCGCGGACAGCAGACGGAACATACAGACGCCAGCTGGACACTGGGGGTGGGCTCTGTATGTAACACCCACTCGATGTCCAGCTCCCACACCACCGATGCCGAAAGTATGGGAGCGTGATCCATGGACCGCTCATCTGTGTCATACATCTGGGACAGTGCGTTTGCCTTAGCGTTCTGGGAAGCTGGTCTGTAGGACAGAGTGAAAACAAAACGGGTAAAGAACATGGCCCACCTTGCCTGGCGAGGGTTCAGTCTCCTCACCGCCTGGATGTACTCTAGATTGCGGTGGTCAGTCCAGATGAGAAAAAGGGTGATTAGCCCCCTCAAGCCAATGCCTTCAGAGCCTTGACAACAGCCAACAGCTCCTGGTCCCCGACATCATAGTTTCGCTCCGCCAGGCTGAGCTTCTTCGAAAAGAAAGCACAGGGGAGGAGCTTTGGTGGTGTGCCCGAGCTGAGAGAACACAGCTCCTATCCCAGCCTCGGACGCGTCCACCTCCACTATGAACGCCAAAGAGGGATCTTGATGGGCCAGCACAGTTAAACAGAGCAGTCAGGTGACCAAAAGCCACTGCAGTTGCACCAGTCGCCCCTTCAGCAGTGAGGTAATGGGAGCTGCTACCTGACCAAAACCCCAGATAAACCTCCGGTAGTAGTTGGCAAACCATAGAAACCACTGCACTTCCTTTACCATGGTGGGAGTCGACCAATTACGCATGGCTGAAATGTGGTCACTCTCCATCTCCACCCCTGACGTGGAATTGCGATACCCTAGGAAGGAGACAGACTGTTGGAAGAACAGACATTTCTCAGCCTTGACGTACAGGTCATGCTCCAACAGTCGACCAAGCACCCTGCGTACCAAGGACACAGTAGTCTCACCAATGGAAACCCCCACACACCTCCCTGAGTAGTCTCGTGACCACCTCTTGAGAGCCCCCTGTTGCCAGGAAATAGTGGGGTCATGACAGGCCAACCAGGGTAGGCCCAGCACCACGGGAAACGCAGGAGAATCAATAAGGAAGAGACTGATTGTGACTGTGTAACCATGCCGAGTGAAGCGGTGGCCTCCCTAATCAGCACGGACCCTAATGGTCGACTGTCTAGGGCATGCACAGGGAAGGGCATAGCCACAGGAACAAATGGGATCCCTAAACTATGGGCAAACGAACGGTCAATAAACTTCCCAGCTGCGCCTGAATCTACTAGCGCCTTATGCTGGGAATGCGGGGAATGCCTTATGCGGGGAAAACTCAGGAAATGTATAAACAAAAACATGTGAGCAACAGGGGGCTCTGGGTGAGCCTGGTGCCAACTCACCTGGGGTGTGCCCTGCCTTCTGACTCGACTCCCTGAGGAACCCCCCCCAGCACCGACCAGCAGTGTGCCCTCTGTAGCCACAGGCAGAGACAGCCCTTGCTTGGCCGGTTCCCCTCTTTCCACTGGGATTCTCAGCCACTAACCCTGTTACTGGAGCTGAGTCACTGGCTTACTGGGGCTCTCATGCCGTCCCTGCAGGGGTGCGTCACCTGAGTGGGTTGATTCACTGTTGTGGTCATCCTGTCTGGGTTGGCGCCCCCCTTGGGTTGTGCCGTGGCGGAGATCTTTGTGGGCTATACTCAGCCTTGTCTCAGGATGGTAAGTTGGTGGTTGAAGATATCCCTCTAGTGGTGCGGGGGCTGTGCTTTGGCAAAGTGGGTGGGGTTATATCCTTCCTGTTTGGCCCTGTCCGGGGTGTCCTCGGATGGGGCCACAGTGTCTCCTGACCCCTCCTGTCTCAGCCTCCAGTATTTATGCTGCAGTAGTTTGTGTCGGGGGGCTAGGGTCAGTTTGTTATATCTGGAGTACTTCTCCTGTCCTATTCGGTGTCCTGTGTGAATCTAAGTGTGCGTTCTTTAATTCTCTCCTTCTTTCTTTTTCTCTCTCGGAGGACCTGAGCCCTAGGACCATGCCCCAGGACTACCTGACATGATGACTCCTTGCTGTCCCCAGTCCACCTGGCCATGCTGCTGATCCAGTTTCAACTGTTCTGCCTTACTATTATTTGACCATGCTGGTCATTTATGAACATTTGAACATCTTGGCCATGTTCTGTTATAATCTCCACCCGGCACAGCCAGAAGAGGACTGGCCACCCCACATCTGCTCTCTCTAATTCTCTCTTTCTTTCTCTCTCTCGGAGGACCTGAGCCCAAGGACCGTGCCCCAGGACGACCTGACATGATGACTCCTTGCTGTCCCCAGTCCACCTGACTGTGCTGCTGCTCCAGTTTCAACTGTTCTGCCTTATTATTATTCGACCATGCTGGTCATTTATGAACATTTGAACATCTTGGCAATGTTCTGTTATAATCTCCACCCGGCACAGCCAGAAGAGGACTGGCCACCCCACATAGCCTGGTTCCTCTCTAGGTTTCTTCCTAGGTTTTGGCCTTTCTAGGGAGTTTTTCCTAGCCACCGTGCTTCTACACCTGCATTGCTTGCTGTTTGGGGTTTTAGGCTGGGTTTCTGTACAGCACTTTGAGATATCAGCTGATGTACGAAGGGCTATATAAATCAATTTGATTTGATTTGATGGTGCAGGGAATGGCAGGGAATGGCCCCTCCTCCGGTCGCCCTAAGTGCAGCACCTCCCAGCTCCATGGGTGTCGGAGCGGAGGTGCTGGGGGATGGAACTGACAGGCCCCGATCTGGACGTCCGCGGGTAGTCAGCAGGTTGTCCAGCCGGATGGACAGGTCCATCCCAACAGACGTCCTCGCGCAGACTGCACCGGTAGTGATCGACCAGGGCTCTGACAGTCCATCCCATGCGGGCTGCCAGGGTCCGGAAGTCCAATGCAATGTCCTGCGTGCTCCTCGTCCCCTCCGCGTCCCCTGCCTTAGGTGGAACAGTCGTTTACCCGCCGCTCGACCTTCAGGCGGTTGTCGAAAACTGCCCGAAAGCGACGGGTTAACTCTGCGTAATGGTCCAATGCCGTGTCTCCCTCACGTCATACGGCGTTGGCTCACTCCAGGGCTTTGCCTGAGAGGCAGGAGACGAGGGCGGCCATGCTCTCACGTCCCGAAGGAGCCGGGTGGATGGTCGCCAGGTAGAGCTCAAGCTGGAGTAGGAACCCCTGGCATCCGGCAGCCGTCCCATCATACTCCCGAGGGAGTGCGAGCCGAATCCCGCTGGAACCGGGTGAAGGAGGGGTGGACAGTGGGACCTGCTGGATGTTGCGACCTCCTCCTCTCCCCCAACGATCTTCTGCAGCACGCAACATCTGGGCCTTGGATTGGAGGAGATCGCAGGTCCCATTCCAATCCAAGGCCCAGATGTTGCGTGCTGCTGGACGCGCTTCTCTATCTCCACAGGGAGTGAGTCTGCTCCTGCTGACTCCATTCTTCGGTTGAGTGATTCTGTAATCGGCCTGTGTTGTAGCTGGTGTGGAAGAGTCAGGCACAGGACAGCAGATATGAGTAACGAACGTACTTTACACAAGAATTCAAATATATACAACACAATAAACTAGCCCACAAGAAAAACATGGGGGAACCATGGGGCTAAATAATGAACAAGTAATTGGGGGATTGTAACCGGGTGAAGGAGGGGTGGACAGTGGGCCCTGCTGGATGTTGCGACCTCCTAATGAACAAGTATTTGGGGGATTGAAACCAGGTGTGTAAAACAAAGACAAAACAAATGGAAAAGGAAAAGTGGATCGGCGATGGCTAGAAGACGGATCGGCGGTGGATAGAAGACGGATCGGCGATGGCTAGAAAGCCAGTTGACGTCGACCGCCAAACGCCGCCCGAACAAGGAGAGGGAACGACTTTGGCGAAAGTCCAGACACCAACAGAACAACGACCTTAACCTCTTGCTCCTACCTGGCACGCAGGCGTCCCATCTAGAGCTCTGGAAATGCAAATGCGCTATGCTAAATGCTAATAGTATTAGTTAAAACTCAAACGTTCATTAATATACACATGCAGGGTATTGAATGAAAGCTACACTCGTTGTGAATCGACCCTCTACTTTTTCGAACATTCTGTTAAAAATCGCGCAACATTTCAGCGCCCTGCTACTCAGGCCAGGAATACACTCAGACGTTTATAAAACTGGTTAAATCACGGCTGTGACTATAACAGAACGTGCGTTTCATCGAAAAGCGCAGGAAAATCTGATCACTGAAAATGGAAATAAATATCCTTGCGCTACTTCCAGGAATTGTTCAAAGTGAACCGAATTAAATGAGGCCGAGTTTGCAGTGCCTACAGCTTCCACACGTTGTCTAGAGTCTTGTCATTTGATTCAGCTTTGATTCTTGGTCTAACCGAATCAGGGGAACTCCTTCCCTCCGGTCTCCGACCGAATGTTTTGGTCGAGCTCTCTCCAGACATGTTTTCGAGACGGACACCTATAGATTTGACATCGCCTCCTGATGAATTTTATCGCTTATTAACGTGTACTAATAATTAAAGTTGCATTACAAAAGTATTTCGAAGTGTTTTGTGAAAGTTTATCGTCGACTTTTGAATAAAAAAAAAATGACGTTACGTTATGAAACGCTATTTTTTCCGTTTATCACACAGTCTTCATAGATCGATATCTAGGCTATATATGGACCGATTTAATCGAAAAAAGACCCAATAGTGATTATGGGACATCTAGGAGTGCCAACAAAGAAGATGGTCAAAGGTAATGAATGTTTTATATTTTATTTGTGCGGTTTGTGTAGCGGCGACTATGCTAATTATTTTGTTTACGTCCCCTGCGGGTCTTTTGGGGTGTTACATGCTATCAGATAATAGCTTCTCATGCTTTCGCCGAAAATTATTTTAAAAATCTGACTTGTTGCCTGGATTCACAACGAGTGTAGCTTTAATTCAATACCCTGCATGTGTATTTTAATGAACGTTTGAGTTTTAACTAATACTATTAGTATTTAGCGTAGCGCATTTGTATTTCCAGAGCTCTAGATGGGACGCCTGCGTGCCAGGTAGGAGAAAGAGGTTAACACAGTTTAATCCCTTAACACAGTTTAATCCCTTAACACGGTGTAATCCCTTAACACAGTTTAATCCCTTAACACAGTTTAATCCCTTAGCACAGTGTAATCCCTTAACACAGTTTAATCCCTTAACACAGTGTAATCCCTTAACACAGTTTAATCCCTTAACACAGTTTAATCCCTTAACACAGTGTAATCCCTTAACACAGTTTAATCCCTTAACACAGTGTAATCCCTTAACACAGTTTAATCCCTTAACACAGTGTAATCCCTTAACACAGTTTAATCCCTTAACACAGTGTAATCCCTTAACACAGTTTAATCCCTTGACCATGGATCATTTATCTATTTGATTTTGAATTTTGGGTCCCCCGAAAGTATTAAAACATCATTGTAAATAAGAATTTGCTCTTAACTGATTTGCCCAGTTAAATAAAGGAAACATTTGAGAAAACATAGAATTTGGCCTTTACTTCTATAGCCCATTGAAATGCATTGAATTACACGTCAGTAAATATAAAAGATATTATACAAATAAATCAGAACATATAAGGTGTCTGTCCTAAATCTGGGCGGCAGCGTAGCCTAGTAACCAGCAGGTAGCCTAGTAACCAGCAGGTAGCCTAGTAACCAGCAGGTAGCCTAGTAACCAGCAGCGTAGCCTAGTAACCAGCAGGTAGCCTAGTAACCAGCAGGTAGCCTAGTAACCAGCAGGTAGCCTAGTAACCAGCAGGTAGCCTAGTAACCAGGAGGTAGCCTAGTGGTTAGAGTGTTGGACTAGTAACCAGCAGGTAGTCTAGTGGTTAGAGTGTTGGGCCAGTAACCAGCAGGTAGCCTAGTGGTTAGAGCGTTGGGCCAGTAACCAGCAGGTAGCCTAGTGGTTAGAGCGTTGGAACAGTAACCAGCAGGTAGCCTAGTGGTTAGAGCGTTGGAACAGTAACCAGCAGGTAGCCTAGTGGTTAGAGCGTTGGAACAGTAACCAGCAGGTAGCCTAGTGGTTAGAGTGTTGGGCCAGTAACCAGCAGGTAGCCTAGTGGTTAGAGCGTTGGGCCAGTAACCAGCAGGTAGCCTAGTGGTTAGAGCGTTGGAACAGTAACCAGCAGGTAGCCTAGTGGTTAGAGCGTTGGGCCAGTAACCAGCAGGTAGCCTAGTGGTTAGAGCGTTGGAACAGTAACCAGCAGGTAGCCTAGTGGTTAGAGCGTTGGAACAGTAACCAGCAGGTAGCCTAGTGGTTAGAGCGTTGGAACAGTAACCAGCAGGTAGCCTAGTGGTTAGAGCGTTGGACTAGTAACCAGTAGGTAGTCTAGTGGTTAGAGTGTTTGGCCAGTAACCAGCAGGTAGCCTAGTGGTTAGAGTGTTGGGCCAGTAACCAGCAGGTAGCCTAGTGGTTAGAGCGTTGGGCCAGTAACCAGCAGGTAGCCTAGTGGTTAGAGCGTTGGAACAG
The DNA here is from genome assembly GCF_023373465.1 of Oncorhynchus keta. Taxonomy (NCBI): domain Eukaryota; kingdom Metazoa; phylum Chordata; class Actinopteri; order Salmoniformes; family Salmonidae; genus Oncorhynchus; species Oncorhynchus keta. The sequence goes on along the minus strand of NC_068440.1, from coordinate 43,417,487 downwards.
TAACCAGCAGGTAGCCTAGTGGTTAGAGCGTTGGGCCAGTAACCAGCAGGTAGCCTAGTGGTTAGAGCGTTGGAACAGTAACCAGCAGGTAGCCTAGTGGTTAGAGCGTTGGAACAGTAACCAGCAGGTAGCCTAGTGGTTAGAGCGTTGGAACAGTAACCAGCAGGTAGCCTAGTGGTTAGAGCGTTGGACTAGTAACCAGTAGGTAGTCTAGTGGTTAGAGTGTTGGGCCAGTAACCAGCAGGTAGCCTAGTGGTTAGAGCGTTGGACTAGTAACCAGCAGGTAGTCTAGTGGTTAGAGCGTTGGACGAGTAACCAGCAGGTAGCCTAGTGGTTAGAGCGTTGGGCCAGTAACCAGCAGGTAGCCTAGTGGTTAGAGCGTTGGGCCATTAACCAGCAGGTAGCCTAGTGGTTAGAGCGTTGGGCCAGTAACCAGCAGGTAGCCTAGTGGTTAGAGCGTTGGGCCATTAACCAGCAGGTAGCCTAGTGGTTAGAGCGTTGGACCAGTAAGCAGCAGGTAGCCTAGTAGTTAGAGCGTTGGGCCAGTAACTAGCAGGTAGCCTAGTGGTTAGAGCGTTGGACTAGTAACCAGCAGGTAGCCTAGTGGTTAGTGCGTTGGACTAGTAACCAGCATGTAGTCTAGTGGTTAGAGCGTTGGACCAGTAACCAGCAGGTAGCCTAGTAGTTAGAGCGTTGGGCCATTAACCAGCAGGTAGCCTAGTGGTTAGAGCGTTGGACCAGTAACCAGCAGGTAGTCTAGTGGTTAGAGCGTTTGACTAGTAACCAGCAGGTAGTCTAGTGGTTAGAGCGGTGGACCAGTAACCAGCAGGTAGCCTAGTAGTTAGAGCGTTGGGCCATTAACCAGCAGGTAGCCTAGTGGTTAGAGTGTTGGACCAGTAACCAGCAGGTAGCCTAGTGGTTAGTGTGTTGGGCCAGTAACCAGCAGGTAGCCTAGTGGTTAGAGCGTTGGACTAGTAACCAGCAGGTAGTCTAGCGGTTAGAGTGTTGGGCCAGTAACCAGCAGGTAGCCTAGTGGTTAGAGTGTTGGGCCAGTAACCAGCAGGTAGCCTTGTGGTTAGAGGGTAGCCTAGTGGTCAGAGCGTTGGACTAGTAACCAGCAGGTAGTCTAGTGGTTAGAGCGTTGGTCTAGTAACCAGCAGGTAGCCTAGTGGTTAGAGCGTTGGGCCAGTAACCAGCAGGTAGTCTAGTGGTTAGAGCGTTGGTCCAGTAACCAGCAGGTAGCCTAGTGGTTAGAGTGTTGGGCCAGTAACCAGCCGGTAGCCTAGTGGTTAGAGTGTTGGACTAGTAACCAGCAGGTAGCCTAGTGGTTAGAGCGTTGGGCCAGTAACCAGCAGGTAGCCTAGTGGTTAGAGCGTTGGGCCAGTAACCAGCAGGTAGCCTAGTGGTTAGAGCGTTGGGCCAGTAACCAGCAGGTAGCCTAGTGGTTAGAGTGTTGGGCCAGTAACCAGCAGGTAGCCTAGTGGTCAGAGCGTTGGACTAGTAACCAGCAGGTAGCCTAGTGGTTAGAGCGTTGGACTAGTAACCAGCAGGTAGCCTAGTGGTTAGAGTGTTGGGCCAGTAACCAGCAGGTAGCCTAGTGGTCAGAGCGTTGGACTAGTAACCAGCAGGTAGCCTAGTGGTTAGAGCGTTGGGCCAGTAACCAGCAGGTCGCCTAGTGGTTAGAGTGTTGGACCAGTAACCAGCAGGTAGCCTAGTGGTTAGAGCGTTGGGCCAGTAACCAGCAGGTAGCCTAGTGGTTAGAGCGTTGGACTAGTAACCAGCAGGTAGCCTAGTGGTTAGAGCGTTGGACTAGTAACCAGCAGGTAGCCTAGTGGTTAGAGCTTTGGACGAGTAACCAGCAGGTAGCCTAGTGGTTAGAGCGTTGGGCCAGTAACCAGCAGGTAGCCTAGTGGTTAGAGCGTTGGGCCATTAACCAGCAGGTAGCCTAGTGGTTAGAGCGTTGGGCCAGTAACCAGCAGGTAGCCTAGTGGTTAGAGCGTTGGGCCATTAACCAGCAGGTAGCCTAGTGGTTAGAGCGTTGGACCAGTAACCAGCAGGTAGCCTAGTAGTTAGAGCGTTGGGCCAGTAACTAGCAGGTAGCCTAGTGGTTAGAGCGTTGGACTAGTAACCAGCAGGTAGCCTAGTGGTTAGTGCGTTGGACTAGTAACCAGCATGTAGTCTAGTGGTTAGAGCGTTGGACCAGTAACCAGCAGGTAGCCTAGTAGTTAGAGCGTTGGGCCATTAACCAGCAGGTAGCCTAGTGGTTAGAGCGTTGGACCAGTAACCAGCAGGTAGTCTAGTGGTTAGAGCGTTGGACTAGTAACCAGCAGGTAGTCTAGTGGTTAGAGCGGTGGACCAGTAACCAGCAGGTAGCCTAGTAGTTAGAGCGTTGGGCCATTAACCAGCAGGTAGCCTAGTGGTTAGAGTGTTGGACCAGTAACCAGCAGGTAGCCTAGTGGTTAGTGTGTTGGGCCAGTAACCAGCAGGTAGCCTAGTGGTTAGAGCGTTGGACTAGTAACCAGCAGGTAGTCTAGCGGTTAGAGTGTTGGGCCAGTAACCAGCAGGTAGCCTAGTGGTTAGAGTGTTGGGCCAGTAACCAGCAGGTAGCCTTGTGGTTAGAGGGTAGCCTAGTGGTCAGAGCGTTGGACTAGTAACCAGCAGGTAGTCTAGTGGTTAGAGCGTTGGTCTAGTAACCAGCAGGTAGCCTAGTGGTTAGAGCGTTGGGCCAGTAACCAGCAGGTAGTCTAGTGGTTAGAGCGTTGGTCCAGTAACCAGCAGGTAGCCTAGTGGTTAGAGTGTTGGGCCAGTAACCAGCCGGTAGCCTAGTGGTTAGAGTGTTGGACTAGTAACCAGCAGGTAGCCTAGTGGTTAGAGCGTTGGGCCAGTAACCAGCAGGTAGCCTAGTGGTTAGAGCGTTGGGCCAGTAACCAGCAGGTAGCCTAGTGGTTAGAGCGTTGGGCCAGTAACCAGCAGGTAGCCTAGTGGTTAGAGCGTTGGGCCAGTAACCAGCAGGTAGCCTAGTGGTTAGAGCGTTGGACTAGTAACCAGCAGGTAGCCTAGTGGTTAGAGCGTTGGACCAGTAACCAGCAGGTAGCCTAGTGGTTAGAGTGTTGGGCCAGTAACCAGCAGGTAGCCTAGTGGTCAGAGCGTTGGACTAGTAACCAGCAGGTAGCCTAGTGGTTAGAGTGTTGGGCCAGTAACCAGCCGGTAGCCTAGTGGTTAGAGTGTTGGACCAGTAACCAGCAGGTAGCCTAGTGGTTAGAGCGTTGGGCCAGTAACCAGCAGGTAGCCTAGTGGTTAGAGCGTTGGGCCAGTAACCAGCAGGTAGCCTAGTGGTTAGAGCGTTGGGCCAGTAACCAGCAGGTAGCCTAGTGGTTAGAGCGTTGGGCCAGTAACCAGCAGGTAGCCTAGTGGTTAGAGCGTTGGACTAGTAACCAGCAGGTAGCCTAGTGGTTAGAGCGTTGGACCAGTAACCAGCAGGTAGCCTAGTGGTTAGAGTGTTGGGCCAGTAACCAGCAGGTAGCCTAGTGGTCAGAGCGTTGGACTAGTAACCAGCAGGTAGCCTAGTGGTTAGAGTGTTGGGCCAGTAACCAGCAGGTAGCCTAGTGGTTAGAGTGTTGGACTAGTAACCAGCAGGTAGCCTAGTGGTTAGAGCGTTGGGCCAGTAACCAGCAGGTAGCCTAGTGGTTAGAGCGTTGGGCCAGTAACCAGCAGGTAGCCTAGTGGTTAGAGCATTGGGCCAGTAACCAGCAGGTAGCCTAGTGGTTAGAGCGTTGGGCCAGTAACCAGCAGGTAGCCTAGTGGTTAGAGCGTTGGACTAGTAACCAGCAGGTAGCCTAGTGGTTAGAGCGTTGGACCAGTAACCAGCAGGTAGCCTAGTGGTTAGAGTGTTGGGCCAGTAACCAGCAGGTAGCCTAGTGGTTAGAGCGTTGGGCCAGTAACCAGCAGGTAGCCTAGTGGTTAGAGCGTTGGGCCAGTAACCAGCAGGTAGCCTAGTGGTTAGAGCGTTGGGCCATTAACCAGCAGGTAGCCTAGTGGTTAGAGCGTTGGACCAGTAACCAGCAGGTAGCCTAGTAGTTAGAGCGTTGGGCCAGTAACTAGCAGGTAGCCTAGTGGTTAGAGCGTTGGACTAGTAACCAGCAGGTAGCCTAGTGGTTTGAGCGTTGGACTAGTAACCAGCATGTAGTCTAGTGGTTAGAGCGTTGGACCAGTAACCAGCAGATAGCCTAGTAGTTAGAGCGTTGGGCCATTAACCAGCAGGTAGCCTAGTGGTTAGAGCGTTGGACCAGTAACCAGCAGGTAGTCTAGTGGTTAGAGCGTTGGACTAGTAACCAGCAGGTAGTCTAGTGGTTAGAGCGGTGGACCAGTAACCAGCAGGTAGCCTAGTAGTTAGAGCGTTGGGCCATTAACCAGCAGGTAGCCTAGTGGTTAGAGTGTTGGACCAGTAACCAGCAGGTAGCCTAGTGGTTAGTGTGTTGGGCCAGTAACCAGCAGGTAGCCTAGTGGTTAGAGCGTTGGACTAGTAACCAGCAGTTAGTCTAGCGGTTAGTGTTGGGCCAGTAACCAGCAGGTAGCCTAGTGGTTAGAGTGTTGGGCCAGTAACCAGCAGGTAGCCTTGTGGTTAGAGGGTAGCCTAGTGGTCAGAGCGTTGGACTAGTAACCAGCAGGTAGTCTAGTGGTTAGAGCGTTGGTCTAGTAACCAGCAGGTAGCCTAGTGGTTAGAGCGTTGGGCCAGTAACCAGCAGGTAGCCTAGTGGTTAGAGCGTTGGGCCAGTAACCAGCAGGTAGCCTAGTGGATAGAGCGTTGGACCAGTAACCAGCAGGTAGCCTAGTGGTTAGAGTGTTGGGCCAGTAACCAGCAGGTAGCCTAGTGGTCAGAGCATTGGACTAGTAACCAGCAGGTAGCCTAGTGGTTAGAGTGTTGGGCCAGTAACCAGCCGGTAGCCTAGTGGTTAGAGTGTTGGACTAGTAACCAGCAGGTAGCCTAGTGGTTAGAGCGTTGGGCCAGTAACCAGCAGGTAGCCTAGTGGTTAGAGCGTTGGGCCAGTAACCAGCAGGTAGCCTAGTGGTTAGAGCGTTGGGCCAGTAACCAGCAGGTAGCCTAGTGGTTAGAGCGTTGGGCCAGTAACCAGCAGGTAGCCTAGTGGTTAGAGCGTTGGACTAGTAACCAGCAGGTAGCCTAGTGGTTAGAGCGTTGGACCAGTAACCAGCAGGTAGCCTAGTGGTTAGAGTGTTGGGCCAGTAACCAGCAGGTAGCCTAGTGGTCAGAGCGTTGGACTAGTAACCAGCAGGTAGTCTAGCGGTTAGAGTGTTGGACCAGTAACCAGCAGGTAGCCTAGTGGTTAGAGTGTTGGACCAGTAACCAGCAGGTAGCCTAGTGGTTAGAGCGTTGGGCCAGTGACAATCAGGTAGCCTAGTGGTTAGAGCGTTGGGCCAGTAGCCAGCAGGTAGCCTAGTGGTTAGAGCGTTGGTCAAGTAACCAGCAGGTAGCCTAGTGGTTAGAGTGTTGGGCCAGTAACCAGCAGGTAGCCTAGTGGTTAGAGCGTTGGACTAGTAACCAGCAGGTATACTAGTGATTAGAGCGTTGGTCCAGTAACCAGCAGGTAGCCTAGTGGTTAGAGTGTTGGGCCAGTAACCAGCAGGTAGCCTAGTGGTTAGAGCGGTGGACTAGTAACCAGCAGGTAGCCTTAGTGGTTAGAGTGTTGGGCCAGTAACCAGCAGGTAGCCTAGTGGTTAGAGTGTTGGTCCAGTAACCAGCAGGTAGCCTAGTGGTTAGAGTGTTGGGCCAGTAACCAGCAGGTAGCCTAGTGGTTAGAGTGTTGGACCAGTAACCAGCAGGTAGCCTAGTGGTTAGAGCGTTGGTCCAGTAACCAGCAGGTAGCCTAGTGGTTAGAGCGGTGGACTAGTAACCAGCAGGTAGCCTTAGTGGTTAGAGCGTTCGGTCAGTAACCAGCAGGTAGTCTAGCGGTTAGAGTGTTGGACTAGTAACCAGCAGGTAGCCTAGTGGTTAGAGTGTTGGGCCAGTAACCAGCAGGTAGCCTAGTGGTTAGAGCGTTGGGCCAGTGACAATCAGGTAGCCTAGTGGTTAGAGTGTTGGGCCAGTAGACAGCAGGTCGCCTAGTGGTTAGAGCGTTGGGCCAGTGACAATCAGGTAGCCTAGTGGTTAGAGTGTTGGGCCAGTAGAGAGCAGGTCGCCTAGTGATTAGAGTGTTGGGCCAGTAGAGAGCAGGTCGCCTAGTGGTTAGAGTGTTGGGTCAGTAACCAGCAGGTAGCCTAGTGGTTAGAGTGTTTGGCCAGTAACCAGCAGGTCACCTAGTGGTTAGAGTGTTGGGTCAGTAACCAGCAGGTAGCCTAGTGGTTAGAGTGTTTGGCCAGTAACCAGCAGGTAGCCTTGTGGTTAGAGTGTTGGGCCAGTAACCAGCAGGTGGCCTAGTGGTTAGAGTGTTTGGCCAGTAACCAGCAGGTAGCCTAGTGGTTAGAGTGTTTGGCCAGTAACCAGCAGGTAGCCTAGTGGTTAGAGTGTTTGGCCAGTAACCAGCAGGTAGCCGAGTGGTTAGAGTGTTTGGCCAGCAACCAGCAGGTAGCCTAGTGGTTAGAGTGTTTGGCCAGTAACCAGCAGGAAGCCTAGTGGTTAGAGTGTTGGGCCAGTAACCAGCAGGTATACTAGTGATTAGAGCGTTGGTCCAGTAACCAGCAGGTAGCCTAGTGGTTAGAGTGTTGGGCCAGTAACCAGCAGGTAGCCTAGTGGTTAGAGCGGTGGACTAGTAACCAGCAGGTAGCCTTAGTGGTTAGAGTGTTGGGCCAGTAACCAGCAGGTAGCCTAGTGGTTAGAGTGTTGGTCCAGTAACCAGCAGGTAGCCTAGTGGTTAGAGTGTTGGGCCAGTAACCAGCAGGTAGCCTAGTGGTTAGAGTGTTGGACCAGTAACCAGCAGGTAGCCTAGTGGTTAGAGCGTTGGTCCAGTAACCAGCAGGTAGCCTAGTGGTTAGAGCGGTGGACTAGTAACCAGCAGGTAGCCTTAGTGGTTAGAGCGTTCGGTCAGTAACCAGCAGGTAGTCTAGCGGTTAGAGTGTTGGACTAGTAACCAGCAGGTAGCCTAGTGGTTAGAGTGTTGGGCCAGTAACCAGCAGGTAGCCTAGTGGTTAGAGCGTTGGGCCAGTGACAATCAGGTAGCCTAGTGGTTAGAGTGTTGGGCCAGTAGACAGCAGGTCGCCTAGTGGTTAGAGCGTTGGGCCAGTGACAATCAGGTAGCCTAGTGGTTAGAGTGTTGGGCCAGTAGAGAGCAGGTCGCCTAGTGATTAGAGTGTTTTGCCAGTAGAGAGCAGGTCGCCTAGTGATTAGAGTGTTTTGCCAGTAGAGAGCAGGTCGCCTAGTGGTTAGAGTGTTGGGTCAGTAACCAGCAGGTAGCCTAGTGGTTAGAGTGTTTGGCCAGTAACCAGCAGGTCACCTAGTGGTTAGAGTGTTGGGTCAGTAACCAGCAGGTAGCCTAGTGGTTAGAGTGTTTGGCCAGTAACCAGCAGGTAGCCTTGTGGTTAGAGTGTTGGGCCAGTAACCAGCAGGTGGCCTAGTGGTTAGAGTGTTTGGCCAGTAACCAGCAGGTAGCCTAGTGGTTAGAGTGTTTGGCCAGTAACCAGGAGGTAGCCTAGTGGTTAGAGTGTTTGGCCAGTAACCAGCAGGTAGCCTAGTGGTTAGAGTGTTTGACCAGTAACCAGCAGGTAGCCTAGTGGTTAGAGTGTTGGGTCAGTAACCAGCAGGTAGCCTAGTGGTTAGAGTGTTGGGCCAGTAACCAGCAGGTAGCCTAGTGGTTACAGTGTTGGGCCAGTAACCAGCAGGTAGCCTAGTGGTTAGAGTGTTTGGCCAGTAACCAGCAGGTAGCCTAGTGGTTAGAGCATTGGACTAGTAACCAGCAGGTAGCCTAGTGCTTAGAGTGTTTGGCCAGTAACCAGCAGGTAGCCTAGTGGTTAGAGCGTTGGACTAGTAACCAGCAGGTAGCCTAGTGCTTAGAGTGTTTGGCCAGTAACCAGCAGGTAGACTAGAGGTTAGAGCATTGGGCCAGTAACCAGCAGGTAGCCTAGTGGTTAGAGTGTTGGGCCAGTAACCAGCAGGTAGCCTAGTGGTTAGAGTGTTTGGCCAGTAACCAGCAGGTAGCCTAGTGGTTAGAGTGTTGGGCCAGTAACCAGCAGGTAGCCTAGTGGTTAGAGCGTTGGACTAGTAACCAGCAGGTAGCCTAGTGGTTAGAGTGTTGGGCCAGTAACCAGCAGGTAGCCTAGTGGTTAGAGTGTTGGGCCAGTAACCAGCAGGTAGCCTAGTGGTTAGAGTGTTGGGCCAGTAACCAGCAGGTAGCCTAGTGGTTAGAGTGTTGGGCCAGTAACCAGCAGGTAGCCTAGTGGTTAGAGTGTTGGGCCAGTAACCAGCAGGTAGCCTAGTGGTTAGAGCAGGTAGCCTAGTGGTCAGAGTGTTGGGCCAGTAATCGAAAGGTTGCTGCATTTAATTTAAACTCATGTTCTCATTACACAATAAAAACATATATTTTTAATCAATGGTTGTGTGGCAGCACTATAGCAGAACCACCCTATCATTAGTTATCATGTTGAAACTATAGCAGAACCACCCTATCATTAGTTATCATGTTGAAACTATAACAGAACCACCCTATCATTAGTTATCATGTTGAAACTAACAGAACCACCCTATCATTAGTTATCATGTTGAAACTATAGCAGAACCACCCTATCATTAGTTATCATGTTGAAACTAACAGAACCACCCTATCATTAGTTATCATGTTGAAACTAGCAGAACCACCCTATCATTAGTTATCATGTTGAAACTAGCAGAACCACCCTATCATTAGTTATCATGTTGAAACTAACAGAACCACCCTATCATTAGTTATCATGTTGAAACTAACAGAACCACCCTATCATTAGTTATCATGTTGAAACTAACAGAACCACCCTATCATTAGTTATCATGTTGAAACTATAACAGAACCACCCTATCATTAGTTATCATGTTGAAACTAACAGAACCACCCTATCATTAGTTATCATGTTGAAACTAACAGAACCACCCTATCATTAGTTATCATGTTGAAACTATAACAGAACCACCCTATCATTAGTTATCATGTTGAAACTAACAGAACCACCCTATCATTAGTTATCATGTTGAAACTAACAGAACCACCCTATCATTAGTTATCATGTTGAAACTAACAGAACCACCCTATCATTAGTTATCATGTTGAAACTAACAGAACCACCCTATCATTAGTTATCATGTTGAAACTATAGCAGAACCACCCTATCATTAGTTATCATGTTGAAACTAGCAGAACCACCCTATCATTAGTTACCATGTTGAAACTAACAGAACCACCCTATCATTAGTTATCATGTTGAAACTAGCAGAACCACCCTATCATTAGTTATCATGTTGAAACTATAACAGAACCACCCTATCATTAGTTATCATGTTGAAACTATAACAGAACCACCCTATCATTAGTTATCATGTTGAAACTAGCAGAACCACCCTATCATTAGTTACCATGTTGAAACTATAGCAGAACCACCCTATCATTAGTTATCATGTTGAAACTATAGCAGAACCACCCTATCATTAGTTATCATGTTGAAACTAGCAGAACCACCCTATCATTAGTTACCATGTTGAAACTAACAGAACCACCCTATCATTAGTTATCATGTTGAAACTAGCAGAACCACCCTATCATTAGTTATCATGTTGAAACTATAACAGAACCACCCTATCATTAGTTATCATGTTGAAACTATAGGAGAACCACCCTATCATTAGTTATCATGTTGAAACTAGCAGAACCACCCTATCATTAGTTATCATGTTGAAACTAGCAGAACCACCCTATCATTAGTTACCATGTTGAAACTAACAGAACCACCCTATCATTAGTTATCATGTTGAAACTAGCAGAACCACCCTATCATTAGTTATCATGTTGAAACTATAGCAGAACCACCCTATCATTAGTTATCATGTTGAAACTAACAGAACCACCCTATCATTAGTTATCATGTTGAAACTATAACAGAACCACCCTATCATTAGTTATCATGTTGAAACTAGCAGAACCACCCTATCATTAGTTATCATGTTGAAACTAACAGAACCACCCTATCATTAGTTATCATGTTGAAACTAACAGAACCACCCTATCATTAGTTATCATGTTGAAACTAGCAGAACCACCCTATCATTAGTTATCATGTTGAAACTAGCAGAACCACCCTATCATTAGTTATCATGTTGAAACTAACAGAACCACCCTATCATTAGTTATCATGTTGAAACTATAACAGAACCACCCTATCATTAGTTATCATGTTGAAACTATAGCAGAACCACCCTATCATTAGTTATCATGTTGAAACTAACAGAACCACCCTATCATTAGTTATCATGTTGAAACTAACAGAACCACCCTATCATTAGTTATCATGTTGAAACTAACAGAACCACCCTATCATTAGTTATCATGTTGAAACTAACAGAACCACCCTATCATTAGTTATCATGTTGAAACTAACAGAACCACCCTATCATTAGTTATCATGTTGAAACTATAACAGAACCACCCTATCATTAGTTATCATGTTGAAACTATAACAGAACCACCCTATCATTAGTTATCATGTTGAAACTATAACAGAACCACCCTATCATTAGTTATCATGTTGAAACTAACAGAACCACCCTATCATTAGTTATCATGTTGAAACTATAGCAGAACCACCCTATCATTAGTTATCATGTTGAAACTAACAGAACCACCCTATCATTAGTTATCATGTTGAAACTAACAGAACCACCCTATCATTAGTTATCATGTTGAAACTATAACAGAACCACCCTATCATTAGTTATCATGTTGAAACTATAACAGAACCACCCTATCATTAGTTATCATGTTGAAACTAACAGAACCACCCTATCATTAGTTATCATGTTGAAACTATAGCAGAACCACCCTATCATTAGTTATCATGTTGAAACTATAACAGAACCACCCTATCATTAGTTATCATGTTGAAACTATAGCAGAACCACCCTATCATTAGTTATCATGTTGAAACTAACAGAACCACCCTATCATTAGTTATCATGTTGAAACTATAGCAGAACCACCCTATCATTAGTTATCATGTTGAAACTAACAGAACCACCCTATCATTAGTTATCATGTTGAAACTAGCAGAACCACCCTATCATTAGTTATCATGTTGAAACTAACAGAACCACCCTATCATTAGTTATCATGTTGAAACTAACAGAACCACCCTATCATTAGTTATCATGTTGAAACTAACAGAACCACCCTATCATTAGTTATCATGTTGAAACTAACAGAACCACCCTATCATTAGTTATCATGTTGAAACTAACAGAACCACCCTATCATTAGTTATCATGTTGAAACTATAACAGAACCACCCTATCATTAGTTATCATGTTGAAACTAACAGAACCACCTTATCATTAGTTATCATGTTGAAACTATAACAGAACCACCCTATCATTAGTTATCATGTTGAAACTAGCAGAACCACCCTATCATTAGTTATCATGTTGAAACTATAACAGAACCACCCTATCATTAGTTATCATGTTGAAACTATAACAGAACCACCCTATCATTAGTTATCATGTTGAAACTATAGCAGAACCACCCTATCATTAGTTATCATGTTGAAACTATAACAGAACCACCCTATCATTAGTTATCATGTTGAAACTATAACAGAACCACCCTATCATTAGTTATCATGTTGAAACTATAACAGAACCACCCTATCATTAGTCCTCTCCACTCCTGTCCTCTCCTGTCCTCTCCACTCCTGTCCTCTCCTGTCCTCTCTACTCCTGTCCTCTCCACTCCTGTCCTCTCCTGTCCTCTCCTGTCCTCTCCTGTCCTCTCCTGTCCTCTCCTGTCCTCTCCACTCCTGTCCTCTCCACTCTTGTCCTCTCCTGTCCTCTCTACTCCTGTCCTCTCTACTCCTGTCCTCTCCACTCCTGTCCTCTCCTGTCCTCTCCTGTCCTCTCCTGTCCTCTCCACTCCTGTCCTCTCCACTCTTGTCCTCTCCTGTCCTCTCCCCTCCTGTCCTCTCCTGTCCTCTCCACTCCTGTCCTCTCCTGTCCTCTCCCCTCCTGTCCTCTCCACTCCTGTCCTCTCCACTCCTGTCCTCTCCTGTCCTCTCCCCTCCTGTCCTCTCCCCTCGTGTCCTCTCCTGTCCTCTCCTGTCCTCTCCCCTCCTGTCCTCTCCTGTCCTCTCCACTCCTGTCCTCTCCTGTCCTCTCCACTCCTGTCCTCTCCACTCTTCTCCTCTCCTCTCCTCTCCTTTCCTTTCCTCTCCTCTCCTGTCCTCTCCACTCTTGTCCTCTCCTGCCCTCTCCACTCCTGTCCTCTCCACTCTTGTCCTCTCCTGTCCTCTCCCCTCCTGTCTCCTCCGCTCTTTTCCTCTCCTGTCCCCTCCTGTCTCCTCCACTCTTATCCTCTCCTGTCCCCTCCTGTCTCCTCCACTCTTGTCCTCTCCTGTCCTCTCCCCTCCTGTCTCCTCCACTCTTGTCCTCTCCTGTCCTCCCCACTCTTGTCTCCTCCACTCTTGTCCTCTCCTGTCCTCTCCCCTCCTGTCTCCTCCACTCTTGTCCTCTCCTGTCCTCCCCACTCTTGTCTCCTCCACTCTTGTCCTCTCCTGTCCTCTCCCTCCTGTCTCCTCCACTCTTGCCCTCTACTGTCTTCTCCCCTCCTGTCTCCTCCACTCTTGTCCTCTCCTGTCCTCCCCACTCTTGTCTCCTCCACTCTTGTCCTCTCCTGTCCTCTCCCCCTGTCTCCTCCACTCTTGTCCTCTCCTGTCCTCTCCCCTCCTGTCTCCTCCACTCTTGTCCTCTCCTGTCCTCCCCACTCTTGTCTCCTCCACTCTTGTCCTCTCCTGTCCTCTCCCCTCCTGTCTCCTCCACTCTTGCCCTCTCCTGTCCACTCCCTTCCTGTCTCCTCCACTCTTGTTAAATTAATTAATTAATTAATTAAATTTTTAATAACGCTTTTATCCAAGCGACTTACAGTCATGTGTGCATACATTCTACGTATGGGTGGTCCCGGGAATTGAACCCACTACCCTGGCGTTACAAGCGCCATGCTCTACCAACTGAGCTACAGAAGGACCAGTTCTCTCCTGTCCTCTCCACTCTTGTCTCCTCCACTCCTGTCCTCTCCACTCTTGTCTCCTCCACTCTTGTCCTCCCCTGTCCTCTCCACTCCTGTCCTCTCCACTCTTGTCCTCTCCTCTCCTGTCCTCTCCCCTCCTGTCCCCTCCACTCTTGTCCTCCCCCTCCTGTCTCCTCCACTCTTGTCCTCTCTTGTCCTCTCCTGTCCTCTCCCCCTCCTGTCTCCTCCACTCTTGTCCTCTCTTATCCACTCCTGTCCCCTCCACTCTCGTCCTCCCCTGTCCTCACCCCTCCTGTCTCCTCCACTCTTGTCCTCTCCTGTCCTCTCCTCTCCCGTCCTCTCCCCTCCTCTCCTGTCCTCTCTTGTCCTCTCCTGTCTTCTCCCCTCCTGTCCCCTCCACTCTTGTCCTCTCCTGCCCTCTCCCCTCCTGTCCCCTCCACTCTTGTCCTCTCCTGTCCCTTCCCATTATCTGGTTCCAGGGACCAGACAGTGGTCCTATCACTCAGAAGCAGCACACACACCCATCATTACAGCTTTATCTCATGTCGTGCAGCCCTGCCGCTGCGCCAGGCTCCGGCTCCAGTCCTCCGGGATACTTTACTAATAACCTATTCTTATCAGACACTCTGCACCTCTGCTTGTTATCAAAGAGTCAATTAAAGGAGTGGGGGAAAAGGTGAAGGATTCAAATAATGGAGACAGCTGTTTTACTCTGTTTGATCAAATCTGTGTGTATTATTATCGGCCGAGAGCAGCTCCCCAGACCCTACGCTTAATTCAAGCCCCTGTCTAGTCCTCGATACCTCCTGCTGCTTGATAAAGAGAGAGAGAGAGAGAGGGAGAGAGAGAGAGACAGAGAAAGAGAGAGAAAGAGAGAGAGAGGGATAGAGAGAGAGAGGGATAGAGAGAGAGAGAAAGAGAGAGAGAGTGAGGGATAGAGAGAGAGACAGAGAATGAGAGAGAGAGAGAGAGGGAGAGAGGGAGAGAGACAGAGAGAGAGAGCGAGACAGAGAGAGAGAGACAGAGAGAGAGCGAGAGAGAGAGACAGAGAGAGAGCGAGAGAGAGAGACAGAGAGAGAGAGAGAGAGGGAGAGAGAGAGAGGGAGAGAGAGACAGGGAGAGAGAGACAGAGCGAGAGAGAGACAGAGACAGAGAGAGGGAGGGATAAAGAGAGAGAGAAAGCGAGTGAGAGCAAGGATTAAAAAGAGTCAGTCACAATGACCTGTGTAGGAGAATGGTAGGAATATTCCGTTCCACTTCATCCCTGAGCTGCATCGACTCCAGAGAGGTAATGCATAGAGTCAGGAAGAGGGTCCATGAACAACAGCGCTGCTTCCCAGAGCAGACAGAGGCTCCAAAAGGAACACTTTTCCCCAGTATAGTGCTCGTCAGTGGCCAATAGCTTGAGCTAATTAGAGAACACCAACACCCAGGTGGGGGAGACAACATGAATGACAACAAAAAGGGGAAAAAATGTGTTATTTTCTCTGTAGAGCCACCGGTAAAATGTCATTTAATATTGATATTCCTACCTTTCTCCTACACAGTTCATATGCAAAGGAGGCAATGGCAGGGGCAAAGCTTTGGTTTTAGAATTGGGGGGACATAATTATTAGTATTTTTTCATCCTGTCGGAGAAACACTCCAAACAGCCGGACTGAATGGTCCTAAGGTACATCGTTGCCTCATTTTGTCTCGCAACTCTAAGGAGAATTCCTTTGACCTCGTGGCATAGTTTTCTCTCTGACATGCACTGTCAACAGTGGGACCTTATATAGACGAGTGTGTGCCTTTCGAAATCATGTCCAATCAATTGAATGTACCACAGGTGCACTCCAATCAAGTTGTAGAAAAATCTCAAGGATGATCAATGGAAACAGGATGCACCTGAGCTCAATGTCTCATAGCAAAGGGTCTGAATACTTATATAAATAAGGTATTTCTGTTTTTATTTGTAATGAATTTGCAAAAATGTAAAAAAACTGTTTTCACTTTGTCTTAATGGGGAATTGTGGGTAGATTGATGAATTATAAATAAATATTACTGCCTATCCTGACCTTGAGCCTGCCCCTCGCACCACTCTGCCTGTCCTGACCCTGAGCCTGCCCTCTGCACCACTCTGCCTGTCCTGACCCTGAGCCTGCCCTCCGCACCACTCTGCCTGTCCTGACCCTGAGCCTGCCCTCCGCACCACTCTGCCTGTCCTGACCCTGAGCCTGCCCCCCGCACCACTCTGCCTGCCACTGACCCTGAGCCTGCCCCTCGCACCACTCTGCCTGTCCTGACCCTGAGCCTGCCCCTCGCACCACTCTGCCTGTCCTGACCCTGAGCCTGCCCTCTGCACCACTCTGCCTGTCCTGACCCTGAGCCTGCCCTCCGCACCACTCTGCCTGTCCTGACCCTGAGCCTGCCCTCCGCACCACTCTGCCTGTCCTGACCCTGAGCCTGCCCCTCCGCACCACTCTGCCTGTCCTGACCCTGAGCCTGCCCTCCGCACCACTCTGCCTGTCCTGACCCTGAGCCTGCCCTCCGCACCACTCTGCCTATCCTGACCCTGAGCCTGCCCTCCGCACCACTCTGCCTGTCCTGACCCTGAGCCTGCCCTCCGCACCACTCTGCCTGTCCTGACCCTGGGCCTGCCCTCCGCACCACTCTGCCTGTCCTGACCCTGAGCCTGCCCTCCGCACCACTCTGCCTGTCCTGATCCTGAGCCATCCTGCTGTCCTGTACCATTGCCCCACCTCTGGCTTCATGTTCCTCATCCCCCTGGCTTCATGTTCCTCATCCCCCTGGCTTCATGTTCCTCACCCCCCTGGCTTCATGTTCCTCATCCCCCTGGCTTCATGTTCCTCACCCCCTGGCTTCATGTTCCTCATCCCCTGGCTTCATGTTCCTCGCCCTCCTGGCTTCATGTTCCTCATCCTCCTGGCTTCATGTTCCTCCTCCCCCTGGCTTCATGTTCCTCACCCTCCTGGCTTCATGTTTCTCACCCTCCTGGCTTCATGTTCCTCATCCCCCTGGCTTCATGTTCCTCACCCTCCTGGCTTCATGTTCCTCATCCCCCTGGCTTCATGTTCCTCATCCTCTTGGCTTCATGTTCCTCATCCCCATGGCTTCATGTTCCTCATCCTCCTGGCTTCATGTTCCTCACCCTCCTGGCTTCATGTTTCTCACCCTCCTGGCTTCATGTTCCTCATCCCCCTGGCTTCATGTTCCTCACCCTCCTGGCTTCATGTTCCTCATCCCCCTGGCTTCATGTTCCTCATCCTCTTGGCTTCATGTTCCTCATCCCCATGGCTTCATGTTCCTCATCCTCCTGGCTTCATGTTTCTCATCCCCCTGGCCCCTTATTTCCATCCTCAATCTCCTGAGGATTGTTTGAAATCTAACGCACCTTTTATGGATGTTTCTTATAAATGCTACGCTTGAGTTATATTACAGTAACTATAGTGTTATATTTCTGTAACTATAATGTTCTATTACTGTAACTATAGTGTTATATTACTGTAACTATAGTTTTCTATTACTGTAACTATAGTGTTATATTACTGTAACTATAGTGTTCTATTACTGTAACTATAGTGTTATATTACTGTAACTCTAGTGTTATATTACTGTAACTATAGTGTTATATTACTGTAACTATAGTGTTCTGTTACTGTAACTATAGTGTTCTGTTACTGTAACTCTAGTGTTCTATTACTGTAACTATAGTGTTCTATTACTGTAACTATAGTGTTCTATTACTGTAACTATAGTGTTCTATTACTGTATCTATAGTGTTCTATTACTGTATCTATAGTGTCATATTACAGTAACTATAGTGGCCTGCCTGCCTGCCTGCCTGCCTGCCTGCCTGCCTGCCTGCCTGCGATGGCTATAAAATGTAGAAGCCTTAACTGACTTCTCAGAAGCTTGCACCCCAAATGGTTCCCTATATAGTGCAGTACTTTTGACCAGAGTCCTACAGTCTATATAGGGAATAGGGTGCCATTTGGGAAGTATCCACTGATGGACTCTAGTCTAGGAGCAGTAATAATGATGTCATTATCTCATGTCCTCAGACATCCCCGGCAGCAAATAACCAGTGCTATGGTATCACGAGATGCTCAAATAATCCCAGGGTTGATGAAATACAGGAGTCTTTGAAAAGAACATGTTGAGAGAAAACCCGTGAGGATAATTGTGTAGAAACTGTTGAAAGGCTTGCCATTGGAGTAACCACGCTGACAACCTACATTGAGTGGCTTTCATAAGAAAACGGTCTGTTTTCACAAAGTCTGTTGAATTTGCAGAGTGCTGGATAGGGCTACAGGGACATTTGGAGAAATGACTTAATACAACTGTATGTAATAGAAGTAAAAGCAACAGGAGTTATTCAACTGAGCTCAACTGCTTAGACAAATGAATCCAACTGCTTCGACTAATAAGAATCCAACTGCTTCGACTAATAAGAATCCAACTGCTTCAACTAATAAGAATCAAACTGCTTCAACTAATAAGAATCAAACTGCTTCAACTAATAAGAATCCAACTGCTTCAACTAATAAGAATCCAACTGCTTCGACTAATAAGAATCCAACTGCTTCAACTAATATGAATCAAACTGCTTCGACTAATAAGAATCAAACTGCTTCAACTAATTAATACGAATCAAACTGCTTCGACTAACACGAATCAAACTGCTTCGACTAATATGAATCAAACTGCTTCAACTAATACGAATCAAACTGCTTCAACTAATAAGAATCAAACTGCTTCATTATAGAATGTTTTTCTCTATTAAGCATTGCACAATAACTTAAAATCACTTTCCTGTTTTTTTTACAATAACATTTTCTCAGAGACCACAAGAAATCCCCATCACCATAAATCACATCATCTATTTACTGTCCAACTGCCCCCACCCATCCTTATTTCAACTGCCCCCCCACCCCTCCTTATTTCAACTGCCCCCCTCCCCTCCTTATTCCAACTGCCCCCTCTCCTCCTTATTTCAACTGCCCCCTCTCCTCCTTATTTCAACTGCCCCCTCTCCCTAATGTCAACTGCCCCCTCTCCTCCTTATTTCAACTGCCCCCTCTCCTCCTTATTCAACTGCCCCCTCTCCTCCTTATTTCAACTGCCCCCTCTCCTCCTTATTTCAACTGCCCCCTCACCCTAATGTCAACTGCCCCCACCCTCCTTATTTCAACTGCCCCCTCACCCCTCCTTATTTCAACTGCCCCCACCCCCTCCTTATTTCAACTGCCCCTCTCCTCCTTATTTCAACTGCCCCCACCCCTCCTTATTCCAACTGCCCCCCACCCTCCTTATTTCAACTGCCCCCTCACCCTCCTTATTTCAACTGCCCCCTCACCCTAATGTCAACTGCCCCCTCTCCCTCCTTATTTCAACTGCCCCCTCTCCTCCTTATTTCAACTGCCCCCTCACCCTCCTAATTCAACTGCCCCCTCCCTCCTTATTTCAACTGCCCCCTCTCCTCCTTATTTCAACTGCCCCCTCTCCTCCTTATTTCAACTGCCCCCTCTCCTCCTTATTTCAACTGCCCCCCCCCCCTCCTTATTTCAACTGCCCCCACTCCTCCTTATTCCAACTGCCCCTCACTCCTCCTTATTTCAACTGCCCCCTCTCCTCCTTATTTCAACTGCCCCTCACCCTCCTTATTTCAACTGCCCCCTCTCCTCCTTATTTCAACTGCCCCTCACCCTCCTTATTCCAACTGCCCCCACCCTCCTTATTTCAACTGCCCCTCACCCTCCTTATTTCAACTGCCCCTCACTCCTCCTTATTTCAACTGCCCCCTCTCCTCCTTATTTCAACTGCCCCCTCCTCCTTATTTCAACTCCTCACCCCTCCTTATTTCAACTGCCCCCAACCCTCCTTATTTCAACTGCCCCCTCTCCTCCTTATTTCAACTGCCCCCAACCCTCCTTATTTCAACTGCCCCCTCTCCTCCTTATTTCAACTGCCCCCCCACCCTCCTTATTTCAACTGCCCCCCACCCTCCTTATTTCAACTGCCCCCACCCTCCTTATTTCAACTGCCCCCCACCCCTCCTTATTTCAACTGCCCCCACCCCCCTTACCCTCCTTATTCCAACTGCCCCCACCCTCCTTATTCCAACTGCCCCCACCCCTCCTTATTCCAACTGCCCCCCACCCTCCTTATTTCAACTGCCCCCACCCTCCTTATTTCAACTGCCCCCCCCTCCTTACCCCTCCCCATCCTATTTCAACTGCCCCCACCCCTCCTTATTTCAACTGCCCCCACCCCCTCCTTATTCCAACTGCCCCCACCCTCCTTATTCCAACTGCCCCCACCCTCCTTATTCCAACTGCCCCCCACCCCTCCTTATTTCAACTGCCCCCCACCCTCCTTATTTCAACTGCCCCCACCCTCCTTATTTCAACTGCCCCCAACCCTCCTTATTTCAACTGCCCCCTCCCCTCCTTATTTCAACTGCCCCCACCCTCCTTATTTCAACTGCCCCCAACCCTCCTTATTTCAACTGCCCCCACCCTCCTTATTTCAACTGCCCCCACCCTCCTTATTCAACTGCCCCCACCCCTCCTTATTCCAACTGCCCCCCACCCCCTCCTTATTCCAACTGCCCCCACCCCTCCTTATTCCAACTGCCCCCACCCCTCCTTATTTCAACTGCCCCCACCCTCCTTATTCAACTGCCCCCTCACCCTCCTTATTCCAACTGCCCCCCACCCTCCTTATTCCAACTGCCCCCCACCCCTCCTTATTCCAACTGCCCCCCACCCCTCCTTATTCCAACTGCCCCCCACCCCTCCTTATTCCAACTGCCCCCCACCCCTCCTTATTCCAACTGCCCCCACCCCTCCTTATTCCAACTGCCCCCACCCTCCTTATTCCAACTGCCCCCACCCTCCTTATTTCAACTGCCCCCACCCTCCTTATTTCAACTGCCCCCCACCCCTCCTTATTTCAACTGCCCCCCCAACCTCCTTATTCCAACTGCCCCCCACCCCCCCTTATTTCAACTGCCCCCACTCCTCCTTATTCCAACTGCCCCCACCCTCCTTATTTCAACTGCCCCTCACCCCTCCTTATTTCAACTGCCCCCCCCCCCCCCCCTTATTCCAACTGCCCCCACCCCTCCTTATTTCAACTGCCCCCCACCCCTCCTTATTCAACTGCCCCCACCCCTCCTTATTTCAACTGCCCCCCACCCCTCCTTATTTCAACTGCCCCCACCCCTCCTTATTCCAACTGCCCCCCACCCCTCCTTATTCCAACTGCCCCCACCCCTCCTTATTTCAACTGCCCCCCACCCCTCCTTATTTCAACTGCCCCCACCCCTCCTTATTCCAACTGCCCCCCACCCCTCCTTATTTCAACTGCCCCCCCACCCCTCCTTATTTCAACTGCCCCCACCCCTCCTTATTCAACTGCCCCCCACCCCTCCTTATTTCAACTGCCCCCCACCCCTCCTTATTCCAACTGCCCCCCCCACCCCTCCTTATTTCAACTGCCCCCCACCCCTCCTTATTTCAACTGCCCCCACCCCTCCTTATTTCAACTGCCCCCACCCTCCTTATTTCAACTGCCCCCACTCCTCCTTATTCCAACTGCCCCCACTCCTCCTTATTCCAACTGCCCCCACCCCTCCTTATTTAAACTGCCCCCACCCCTCCTTATTCCAACTGCCCCCCCCTCCTTACCCTGCCGCCCACCCCTCCTTATTTCAACTGCCCCCACCCCTCCTTATTCAACTGCCCCCACCCTCCTTATTTCAACTGCCCCCACCCCTCCTTATTCAACTGCCCCCACCCCCCCTCCTTATTTCAACTGCCCCCACCCCTCCTTATTTCAACTGCCCCCACCCTCCTTATTTCAACTGCCCCCACCCTCCTTATTTCAACTGCCCCCACCCCTCCTTATTCCAACTGCCCCCACCCTCCTTATTCCAACTGCCCCCACCCCTCCTTATTTCAACTGCCCCCACCCTCCTTATTTCAACTGCCACCCACCCCTCCTTATTTCAACTGCCCCCACCCTCCTTATTTCAACTGCCCCCACCCTCCTTATTTCAACTTCCCCCCACCCCTCCTTATTTCAACTGCCCCACCCTCCTTATTTCAACTGCCCCCACCCCTCCTTATTCCAACTGCCCCCACCCCTCCTTATTCCAACTGCCCCCACCCCTCCTTATTTCAACTGCCACCCACCCCTCCTTATTTCAACTGCCCCCACCCCCTCCTTCTTATTTCAACTGCCCCCCACCCCTCCTTATTTAAACTTCCCCCACCCTCCTTATTTCAACTGCCCCCACCCTCCTTATTCCAACTGCCCCCACTCCTCCTTATTCCAACTGCCCCCACCCCTCCTTATTTCCAACTGACCCCCACCCTCCTTATTTCAACTGCCCCCCACCCCTCCTTATTCCAACTGCCCCCACCCCTCCTTATTCCAACTGCCCCCCACCCCTCCTTATTCCAACTGACCCCCACCCCTCCTTATTCCAACTGCCCCCACCCTCCTTATTCCAACTGCCCCCACCCTCCTTATTCCAACTGACCCCCACCCCTCCTTATTCCAACTGCCCCCCACCCTCCTTATTCCAACTGCCCCCACCCCTCCTTATTTCAACTGCCCCCACCCTCCTTATTCAACTGCCCCCACCCCTCCTTATTCCAACTGCCCCCACCCTCCTTATTTCAACTTCCAACTGACCCCCACCCTCCTTATTTCAACTGCCCCCACCCCTCCTTATTCAACTGCCCCCCACCCCTCCTTATTCAACTGCCCCCACCCTCCTTATTCCAACTGCCCCCACCCTCCTTATTTCAACTGCCCCCCACCCCCTCCTTATTCCAACTGCCCCCACCCCTCCTTATTCCAACTGCCCCCACCCTCCTTATTCCAACTGCCCCCACCCCACCCTCCTTATTTCAACTGCCCCCACCCCTCCTTATTTCAACTGCCCCCCACCACTCCTTATTCCAACTGCCCCCCACCCTCCTTATTTCAACTGCCCCCTCACCCCTCCTTATTCAACTGCCCCCCACCCCTCCTTATTTCAACTGCCCCCACCCTCCTTATTTCAACTGCCCCTCACCCCTCCTTATTTCAACTGCCCCCACTCCTCCTTATTCCAACTGCCCCCACCCATCCTTATTCCAACTGCCCCCACCCCTCCTTATTTCAACTGCCCCCACCCTCCTTATTCCAACTGCCCCCACCCCTCCTTATTCCAACTGCCCCCCATCCCTCCTTATTTCAACTGCCCCCACCCCTCCTTATTCCAACTGCCCCCACCCCTCCTTATTCAACTGCCCCCACTCCTCCTTACCCCTCCTTATTCAACTGCCCCCACCCCTCCTTGTTCCAACTGCCCCCACCCTCCTTATTTCAACTGCCCCCCACCCCTCCTTATTCCAACTGCCCCCACCCCTCCTTATTCCAACTGCCCCCACCCCCTCCTTATTCCAACTGCCCCCACCCTCCTTATTCCAACTGCCCCCCACCCCCTCCTTACCCTCCTTATTTCAACTGCCCCCACCCCTCCTTATTCCAACTGCCCCCACCCTCCTTATTTCAACTGCCCCCACCCTCCTTATTCCAACTGCCCCCCCACCCCTCCTTATTTCAACTGACCCCCCCCTCCTTATTTCAACTGCCCCCACCCCTCCTTATTTCAACTGCCCCCACCCCTCCTTATTTCAACTGCCCCCCACCCCTCCTTATTCCAACTGACCCCCCACCCCTCCTTATTTTCTAATAGGAAAATAAAGATGACCTTTTTTATGATACAAATTGTTTAAAAAAAACAGGCATGTGTAAAATTCACTAGACTTTAATTATTTTGAATGCAGTTCCATGTTTTTGAAATTGAAACTCCATGAATTCACCTGAACCGACATTGACAAGCAGTCTGGCATGTCTTACAACAGAGAACGTGAGAAGGAAGGAGGAGAGGGGAGAAAAACGAGGTTCATCGTTGGCTGTGACCACCGCTTGAGTCATAACACCTTCCGTTTCAAATCAGCATCAACATTTTCAAATTGTATCTGTGGTACTCAACAAATCAAACTTTCAATGTAATTCTAATATACATTTGACAAGCAACAAAGGAAAGTAACAAACTGTTTTTATTTATTTATTATTTGTATTTTATTAATCGGAATTCATTTAGGTTTTTATTTATTATGAGGTCTGCAGCTGTATGCGCTTCAACTTTGGGTTTTAGTCGTGTTATTTCTCTCGTGCCCATTTGGTATGACTAGCCCAGTGTCTGCCTGGTGACTGGTGCTTGTATCTGCTATCAGAGGTAGCGTACTGAGACTATATGCCACGAGGAGGTTTTAGCAAAATAGACAGAGAGATCAAATAGAAGAGGAGATGGAGAGAGACATTTCAAGGAGGAGAGGAGATCAACAGAAGGATATAGCAGCGGTAGGTAGAGCATTTCAGTTAATACTTTTTCAAATGTTGTTTAGTTTTATCTAGGTTTGATAACAATTAATCAAACGCATCTGTTTTGTAACTTTTGAATATTATTTAATTATTATTATTATTAAATTATTTGAATTTATACAGCTTGACTGCTTCTTCACAGATTTCTGAGGAGACAAGAGGAGATGGAGAGAGACAGACAGCTTTCTGAATGAGACAAGAGGAGAAGACGAGATGGAGAGAGACAGACAGCTTTCTGAGTGAGACAAGAGGAGATAGAGAGAGACAGACAGCTTTCCGAGGAGACAAGAGGAGATGGAGAGAGACAGACAGCTTTCTGTGGAGACAAGAGGAGATGGAGAGAGACAGACAGCTTTCTGGGGAGACAAGAGGAGATGGAGAGAGACAGACAGCTTTCTGAGGAGACATGATGAGATGGAGAGAGAGCGACAGCTTTCTGAAGGAGACATGAGGAGATGGAGAGAGACAGACAGCTTTCAGAGGAGACAATAGGAGATGGAGAGAGACAGACAGCTTTCTGAATGAGACAAGAGGAGAAGAGGAGATGGAGAGAGACAGACAGCTTTCTGAGGAGACAATAGGAGATGGAGAGAGACAGACAGCTTTCTGAGGAGACAAGAGGAGATGGAGAGAGACAGACAGCTTTCTGAGGAGACAATAGGAGATGGAGAGAGACAGACAGCTTTCTGAGGAGACAATAGGAGATGGAGAGAGACAGACAGCTTTCTGAGGAGACAAGAGGAGATAGAGAGAGACAGACAGTTTCCTGAAGGAGACATGAGGAGAAGAGGAGATGGAGAGAGACAGACAGCTTTCTGGAGGAGACATGAGGAGAAGAGGAGATGGAGAGAGACAGACAGCTTTCTGAATGAGACAAGAGGAGAAGAGGAGATGGAGAGAGACAGACAGCTTTCTGAAGAAGACATGAGGAGATGGAGAGAGACAGACAGCTTTCTGAAGGAGACATGAGGAGAAGAGGAGATGGAGAGAGACAGACAGCTTTCTGAAGGAGACATGAGGAGATGAGGAGATGGAGAGAGACAGACAGCTTTCTGAAGGAGACATGAGGAGATGGAGAGAGACAGACAGCTTTCTGAAGGAGACATGAGGAGAGGGGTGTTAGATTACTTCAACCGTTTAGAGTCAGGCACAGGAGCAGGAAGAAATGGGAGAGGATCCCCAACAACAATAACAACTGCTTGGCGGAAACCATGGAAACCACGTAACAACTGCTCCCCCTTCCGAGAAGTCAAAAGTCATATGTGTTTCTAATAGCACCAAGGTATTGTGGGTAGAAGATTGTTCTGTCTGTCTCCGGATCAGGAAATGTGTAGGTGCTCTCTTCCTGTCAGTCAGACATATGTTGGAATTTAATTCTTGTTTCAGTCGCTTTGAGGATGTTCAAGGAAATGAACAAAATGTTAGCAACAACTATCTGAAATGACATGTTGCCAGGAAATGATACGAGGTGATCTGACTAAGATATCCCGGCAGGGGAATGGGAGCCGTAACACGAGTCACGTTTCCCATTTGTGGGTCACAACCCTGAACTGGTTAAAACAGACGTGAGGTGAAGTCTGCTTACTGCATCCCAAATGACCTCCTATTCCTTAAGTAGTGCACTACTTTTAATCAGGGACTTATGGTCAACAGTAGTGCACTACTTTTAATCAGGGACTTATGGTCAACAGTAGTGCACTACTTTTAATCAGGGACTTATGGTCAACAGTAGTGCACTACTTTTAATCAGGGACTTATGGTCAACAGTAGTGCACTAAATAGGGAATAGGAGGGGCATTTGGAATGCATTTCATAATCTCACATCTGGCTCTAATGGAAAAGAGCAGAATTCACTTACTGATGAAACCTTACAAAGTAATCCCTCAAAATGGATTGTATTATATTCTATATTAGTGATTATTGCTCCTATCCTGGAGTCCAAACTGAATTGGACTGTTTAAACTGATTCCCAGGACACTGATGTTGTTTTAAAATGCCAGAAAGTCCCCAGTCCCCATGTACAGTGATACATCACCTTAGAAATGGAGTTTCCCCAGTCCCCATGTAACAGTGATACATCACCGTAGAAATGGAGTTTCCCCAGTCCCCATGTACAGTGATACATCACCTTAGAAATGGAGTTTCCCCAGTCCCCATGTACAGTGATATATCACCTTAGAAATGGAGTTTCCCCAGTCCCCATGTACAGTGATACATCACCTTAGAAATGGAGTTTCCCCAGTCCCCATGTACAGTGATACATCACCTTAGAAATGGAGTTTCCCCAGTCCCCATGTACAGTGATACATCACCTTAGAAATGGAGTTTCCCCAGTCCCCATGTAACAGTGATACATCACCTTAGAAATGGAGTTTCCCCAGTCCCATGTACAGTGATACATCACCTTAGAAATGGAGTTTTTCCAGTCCCATGTACAGTGATACATCACCTTAGAAATGGAGTTTCCCCAGTCCCATGTACAGTGATACATCACCTTAGAAATGGAGTTTCCCCAGTCCTACATGTACAGTGATACATCACCTTAGAAATGGAGTTTCCCCAGTCCCCATGTACAGTGATATATCACCTTAGAAATGGAGTTTCCCAGTCCCCATGTACAGGGCTGAGTATATCACCTTAGAAATGGAACGTTTCCCCAGCCCCCAGGGCTGGTCCAGTGATACATCACCTAGAAATGGAGTTGGTCCCAGTCCCATGTAAGCAGGACTGAGCAGGACTGGTCCAGTACTGGACAGAACGTTTCCCAGCCTACACTGAGCAGGACTGGTCCAGTACTGGACAGAAAGGGTTGAATGTGTATTTCATGAGAACATTAGTATATATATAGTACACTACTATAGACCAGAGCCCTATTCCCTATATAGTGGTACTACTATAGACCAGAGCCCTATTCCCTATATAGTGGTACTACTATAGACCAGAGCCCTATTCCCTATATAGTGGTACTACTATAGACCAGAGCCCTATTCCTATATAGTGGTACTACTATAGACCAGAGCCCTATTCCCTATATAGTACTACTATAGACCAGAGCCCTATTCCCTATATAGTACACTACTATAGACCAGAGCCCTATTCCCTATATAGTGCACTACTTTAGACCAGAGCCCTATTCCCTGTATAGTACACTACTATAGACCAGAGCCCTATTCCTATATAGTACTACTATAGACCAGAGCCCTATTCCCTATATAGTACTACTATAGACCAGAGCCCTATTCCTATATAGTGCACTACTATAGACCAGAGCCCTATTCCCTATATAGTACACTACTATAGACCAGAGCCCTATTCCTATATAGTACACTACTATAGACCAGAGCCCTATTCCCTATATAGTGCACTACTATAGACCAGAGCCCTATTCCTATATAGTACACTACTATAGACCAGAGCCCTATTCCCTATATAGTGGTACTACTATAGACCAGAGCCCTATTCCCTATATAGTGGTACTACTATAGACCAGAGCCCTATTCCCTGTATAGTGCACAACTTTAGACCAGAGCCCTATTCCCTGTATAGTGGTACTACTATAGACCAGAGCCCTATTCCCTATATAGTACTACTATAGACCAGAGCCCTATTCCTATATAGTGGTACTACTATAGACCAGAGCCCTATTCCCTATATAGTGGTAGTACTTTAGACCAGAGCCCTATAGAACCCTATTCCCTGTATAGTGCAATACTTTAGACCAGAGCCCTATTACCTATATAGTGCACTTCTTTAGACCAGAGCCCTATTCCCTATATAGTACTACTATAGACCAGAGCCCTATTCACTATATAGTACACTACTTTAGACCAGAGCCCTATTCCCTATATAGTACACTACTATAGACCAGAGCCTTATTCCTATATAGTGGTACACTACTATAGACCAGAGCCCTATAGAACCCTATTCCTATATAGTGGTACTACTTTAGACCAGAGCCCTATTCCCTATATAGTACACTTCTTTAGACCAGACTCCTATTCCCTATATAGTGGTACTACTTTAGACCAGAGCCCTATTCCCTATATAGTGGTACTACTTTAGACCAGAGACCTATAGAACCCTATTCCCTATATAGTGGTACTACTTTAGACCAGAGCCCTATTCCCTATATAGTACACTTCTTTAGACCAGAGTCCTCTTCCCTATATAGTGGTACTACAATAGACCATAGCCCTATTCCCCATATAGTGGTACTACTTTAGACCAGAACCCTATTCCCTATATAGTGCACTACTTTAGACCAGAGCCCTATTCCCTATATAGTGCACTACTTTAGACCAGAGCCCTATTCCCTATATAGTGGTACTACTTTAGACCAGAGCCCTATTCCCTATATAGTGGTACTACTATAGACCAGAGCCCTATTCCTATATAGTGGTACTACTATAGACCAGAGCCCTATTCCCTATATAGTGGTACTACTATAGACCAGAGTCCTATTCCCTATATATAGTGCACTACTTTAGACCAGAGCCCTATTACCTATATAGTGCACTTCTTTAGACCAGAGCCCTATAGAACCCTATTCCCTATATAGTACACTACTATAGACCAGAGCCCTATTCCTATATAGTGCACTACTTTAGACCAGAGCCCTATAGAACCCTATTCCCTGTATAGTGCACTACTTTAGACCAGAGCCCTATTACCTATATCGTGCACTTCTTTAGACCAGAGCCCTACAGAACCCTATTCCCTATATAGTGCACTACTTTAGACCAGAGCCCTATTCCCTATATAGTACACTTCTTTAGACCAGGGTCCTATTCCCTATATGGTGCACTACTTTAGACCAGGACCCTATGTCTTGAAGCCTATTCCCTATATAGTGCACTAATATAGACCAGAGCCCTATAGAGCTTACCCTATTCCTATATAGTGCACTACTTTAGACCAGAGCCCTATAGAACCCTATTCCCTATATAGTGCACTACTTTAGACCAGAGTCCTATTCCCTATATAGTGCACTTCTTTAGACCAGAGTCTATTCCCTATATAGTTTGACTACAATAGACCAGAGCCCTATAGAACCCTATTCCCTATAAAGTGCACTACTATAGAACCCTATTCCCTATAAAGTGCACTACTTTAGACAGGGCCCTATAGAACCCTATAGAACCCTATTCAGAGCCCCATAGAACCCTATTCCCTATATATCAAAGACCACTATTTTAGACAGGGCCCTATAGAGGTTTTCCACCCTATTCCCTAATATAGTGCACTACTTTAGACAGGGCCCTATAGAACCAGAGATTTTTAAAAAAAAGAGGTTTATTTCACAAAGACTTTATTTAACCAGGTAGGCTTTGAGAACAAGTTCTCATTTGCAACCACAAAGACCTGGCCAAGATAAACAAAGACAGTGTGAACAGACAGACAGAGTTACACAAAGAGTAAACAATTAGCAAGTCAATAACACAGTAGAAAAAATGGGAGGTTTTCCAATCTATATACAATGTGTGCAAAAGGCATGAGGAGGTAGGCGAATAATACAATTTTGACAGATTAACACTGGAGTGATAAATGATCAGATGGGCATGTACAGACCAGAGAGATTTTCCATCCACAAAGACCAGAGAGGTGTGCAACAAAGACCAGAAAAGTAAATAATATTCCAACCACAAAGACCATTTTAGACAGGGCCCTATAGAAAGACCTATTCCATATAAAGACCAGTTTCACTACAAAGACCAGGGCCCATAGAAAGACCAGATTCCCATAAAAGACCACTTTTTTACAAAGACCACAGAGGCCCTACAAAGACCAGAGAGGTTTTCCCACAATATAGGTTTTCCACCACTTTAGACCAGGAGCCCATAGAAAGACCAGATTCCCTAATATAGACCAGAGAGGTGCACTACCACAAAGACCAGTAGTAGGGTTCCATGCACAAAGACCAGAGAGGTCTGTCTTTGGCTGTCTCCTGTGTTTTGATGTACAAAGTCTTTGTGGATTATTGACTTTTCCCAGATCATGTTATGATACAAGGTGGGATGAGAAATGGATTACATTGTCAATGGCCTACACACAATACCCCATAATACCAAAGTGCTTTCAGACATTTTTACAAATTAATAAAACATGAAAAGCTGAAATGTCTTGAGTCAATAAGTCTTCAACCCCGTTGTTATGGCAACCCTAAATACACTCAGGAGTAAAAATGAGCTTACCAAGTCACATACTAAGTTGTATGCCTTCATCATCTCTGTACCCCACACATACAATTATCTATCTGCAAGGTCCCTCAGTCGAGCAGTGCATTTCAAAGACAGATTCAACCACAAAGACCAGGGAGGTTTTCCATCCATAGAGACCAGGGAGGTTTTTCCATCCACAAAGACCAGAGAGGTTTTCCAACCAGAAAGACCAGAGAGGTTTTCCACCCACAAAGACCGGAGAGGTTTTCCAACCACAAAGACCAGAGAGGTTTTCCAACCACAAAGACCAGAGAGGTTTTCCAACCACAAAGACCAGAGAGGTTTTCCATCCACAAAGACCAGAGAGGTTTTCCAACCACAAAGACCAGAGAGGTTTTCCATCCACAAAGACCAGAGAGGTTTTCCATCCACAAAGACCAGAGAGGTTTTCCAACCACAAAGACCAGAGAGTTTTCCATCCACAAAGACCAGAGAGGTTTTCCAACCACAAAGACCAGAGAGGTTTTCCATCCACAAAGACCAGAGAGGTTTTCCATCCACAAAGACCAGAGAGGTTTTCCATCCACAAAGACCAGAGAGGTTTTCCATCCACAAAGACCAGAGAGGTTTTCCAACCACAAAGACCAGACCAGAGGTTTTCCATCCACAAAGACCAGAGAGGTTTTCCATCCACAAAGACCAGAGAGGTTTTCCATCCACAAAGACCAGAGAGGTTTTCCATCCACAAAGACCAGAGAGGTTTTCCAACCACAAAGACCAGAGAGTTTTCCATCCACAAAGACCAGAGAGGTTTTCCATCCACAAAGACCAGAGAGGTTTTCCATCCCACAAAGACCAGAGAGGTTTTCCAACCACAAAGACCAGAGAGGTTTTCCACCAGAGAGGTTTTCCATCCACAAAGACCAGAGAGAGGTTTTCCATCCACAAAGACCAGAGAGGTTTTCCATCCACAAAGACCAGAGAGGTTTTCCATCCACAAAGACCAGAGAGGTTTTCCATCCACAAAGACCAGAGAGGTTTTCCATCCACAAAGACCAGAGAGGTTTTCCATCCAAAAGACCAGAGAGGTTTTCCATCCCACAAAGACCAGAGAGGTTTTCCATCCACAAAGACCAGGAGGTTTTCCATCCACAAAGACCAGAGAGGTTTTCCATCCACAAAGACCAGAGAGGTTTTCCATCCACAAAGACCAGAGAGGTTTTCCATCCACAAAGACCAGAGAGGTTTTCCATCCACAAAGACCAGAGAGGTTTTCCATCCACAAAGACCAGAGAGGTTTTCCATCCACAAAGACCAGAGAGGTTTTCCATCCACAAAGACCAGGAGGTTTTCCATCCACAAAGACCAGAGAGGTTTTCCATCCAAAAGACCAGAGAGGTTTTCCATCCACAAAGACCAGAGAGGTTTTCCATCCACAAAGACCAGACCAGAGGTTTTCCATCCAAAAGACCAGAGAGGTTTTCCATCCACAAAGACCAGAGAGGTTTTCCATCCACAAAGACCAGAGAGGTTTTCCATCCACAAAGACCAGAGAGGTTTTCCATCCACAAAGACCAGAGAGGTTTTCCATCCACAAAGACCAGAGAGGTTTTCCATCCACAAAGACCAGAGAGGTTTTCCACCCACAAAGACCAGAGAGGTTTTCCATCCACAAAGACCAGAGAGGTTTTCCATCCACAAAGACCAGAGAGGTTTTTCCATCCAAAGACCAGACCAGAGGTTTTCCATCCACAAAGACCAGAGAGGTTTTCCATCCACAAAGACCAGAGGTTTTCCATCCACAAAGACCAGAGAGGTTTTCCATCCACAAAGACCAGAGGTTTTCCATCCACAAAGACCAGAGAGGTTTTCCAACCACAAAGACCAGAGAGGTTTTCCATCCACAAAGACCAGAGAGGTTTTCCAACCACAAAGACCAGAGAGGTTTTCCATCCACAAAGACCAGAGAGGTTTTCCAACCACAAAGACCAGAGAGGTTTTCCATCCACAAAGACCAGAGAGGTTTTCCAACCACAAAGACCAGAGAGGTTTTCCAACCACAAAGACCAGAGAGGTTTTCCATCCACAAAGACCAGAGAGGTTTTCCATCCACAAAGACCAGAGAGGTCACCCACAAAGACCAGAGAGGTTTTCCAAAGCCTTGCAAAGAGGGGCACCTAATAAAAAGCAGACGTTAAAAATCCCTTTAAGTGAAGTTATTAATTACACGTTGGATGGTGTATCAATACACCCAGTCACTACAAAGATGCAGGTGTCCTTCGCAACTTAGTTGCCGGAGAGGAAGGAAACAGCTCAGGGATTTTACTATGAGGCCAATGGTGACTTTAAAATGGTTACAGAGTTTAATGGCTGTGATAGGAGAAAACTTAGGGTGGATCAACAATATTGCAGTTGCTACAATAAATTAAAATATTCTAAAACATGCATCCTGTTTGCAATAAGGCACTAAAGTAAAACTGGAAAAAAATGTGTCAAAGAAATGTACTTTATGTCCTGAATAGAGCATCATGTTTGGGGCAAATCCAACACAACACATCACTGAGTACCGTTCAAGCATGGTGGTGGCTGCATCATGTTATGGGTATGCTTGTCATCGGCAAGGACTAGAGAGTTTTCTATAGGATTAAAATAAACAAAACAGAGCTAAGCACAGGCAAAATCCTAGAGGAAAACCTGGTTTAGTCTGCTTTCCAACAGACACTGGGAGACAAATTCACCTTTCAGCAGGACAACAATCTACAACACAAGGCCACATCTACACCGGAGTTGTTCACCAAGATGACATGGAATGTTCCTGAGTGGCCTGGTTACAGTTTTGACTTAAATGGTCTTGAAAATCTACAGCAAGACTATAAAATGGCTGTCTAGCAATGATCAACAAACAACTTGACCGAGCTTGAAGAATTCTTTAAAGAATAATGTGCAATCCAGGTGTGCAAAGCTCTTAGAGACTTACCCAGAAAGACTCACAGCTGTAATCACAGCCAAAAGTGATTCTAACACTCAGGGGTGTGAATTAGATATTTTTTTGTATTTCATTTTCAATAAGTTAGCAAACATTTCGTTTTCACTTTGTCATTATGGGGTTCTGTGATGTCATTACGGGGTACTGTGATGTCATTACAGGGTACTGTGATGTCATTATTGGGTACTGTGATGTCATTATTGGGTACTGTGATGTCATTATTGGGTACTGTGATGTCATTACGGGGTACTGTGATGTCATTATTGGGTACTGTGATGTCATTATTGGGCACAGTGATGTCATTATTGGGTGCAGTGATGTCATTACGGGGTACTGTGATGTCATTACGGGGTACTGCGATGCATTACGGGGTACTGTGATGTCATTATGGGGTATAGTGTGTAGATTGATGATTGAGTTTAGGCTGTACATAAGAAAATGTGGAATAAGTCAAGAGGTACGAATACTGCCTGAAGGCTCTGCACATCTTTTGTGATAATACTGTTACCTGGAGCTATGCTGTGTTAAAGCTCATATCTATACATCTGCATTTGGAAAGTTAGTTTCATTGTGTTCATTTTTTTTTTCATTTTCTTTTTTTTGTTGTAAAAAGCATAAACAAAAATAACAACAAATGCTTAAGCAATGTCGTCCAGTAATGTGTCTTTCTGTAGCTACTCTGGTCCATCATAAAACGGTATTAACAATAACAGGGTTTGTGTTAGCTAGATGTTCTGCTTTACACAAAAGAACAAGAAAACACAGTTCAACACTGTACAAAAAACCTAGCAATTATGGCTCTACATTGTAAAAACGTTTTGCCTAAAGAAGCATGCTGAAATAACCTTTGTGACAGTGCAAATACATCGATGTCCCTGGTACAAAACATTTAGGTTAGCATTCCGTGAAACATGCTAGTTCTCAGAAGAGATCTGAACCAGTCGTAGAGTAGCAGAGTAGCAGCTCTGAGGAGAGATAGCTTGTGTCTTTTCTTCTCGGAC
This sequence comes from Oncorhynchus keta, assembly GCF_023373465.1. Classification (NCBI taxonomy): domain Eukaryota; kingdom Metazoa; phylum Chordata; class Actinopteri; order Salmoniformes; family Salmonidae; genus Oncorhynchus; species Oncorhynchus keta. The sequence goes on along the minus strand of NC_068440.1, from coordinate 43,383,687 downwards.
AAACGTCCTTCTTTAAAAGTACTACGAGGTAACTACCACTGACACATACACACAGGAAACAGCTCAGAAACAGGATGCTTTCTCTCTCCTTTTGCTAGAAAGAGGAGGGGGGCGGTGGGAGGGGACTGAAGTTGTGGTTGGTTAAAGTAATATACATCGTCACAACTGTCCAACACATTCAATAAACATTGGAGACGTTACAGGACAGAAGTGTAAAACACCATGAGAGTGGGTTCAGAGGAGATGGGCAGGACAGAGAGAGAGTAGAGTTGGGTTCAGAGGAGATGGAGGAGATGGGCAGGACAGAGAGAGAGTAGAGTTGGGTTTAGAGGAGATGGAGGAGATGGGCAGGACAGAGAGAGAGTAGAGTTGGGTTCAGAGGAGATGGAGGAGATGGGCAGGACAGAGAGAGAGTAGAGTTGGGTTCAGAGGAGATGGAGGAGATGGGCAGGACAGAGAGAGAGTAGAGTTGGGTTCAGAGGAGATGGAGGAGATGGGCAGGACAGAGAGAGAGTAGAGAGTTGGGTTTAGAGGAGATGGAGGAGATGGGCAGGACAGAGAGAGAGTAGAGTTGGGTTTAGAGGAGATGGAGGAGATGGGCAGGACAGAGAGAGAGTAGAGTTGGGTTCAGAGGAGATGGAGGAGATGGGCAGGACAGAGAGAGAGTAGAGTTGGGTTCAGAGGAGATGGAGGAGATGGGCAGGACAGAGAGAGAGTAGAGTTGGGTTCAGAGGAGATGGAGGAGATGGGCAGGACAGAGAGAGAGTAGAGTTGGGTTTAGAGGAGATGGAGGAGATGGGCAGGACAGAGAGAGAGTAGAGTTGGGTTCAGAGGAGATGGAGGAGATGGGCAGGACAGAGAGAGAGTAGAGTTGGGTTCAGAGGAGATGGAGGAGATGGGCAGGACAGAGAGAGAGTAGAGTTGGGTTCAGAGGAGATGGAGGAGATGGGCAGGACAGAGAGAGAGTAGAGTTGGGTTTAGAGGAGATGGAGGAGATGGGCAGGACAGAGAGAGAGTAGAGTTGGGTTTAGAGGAGATGGAGGAGATGGGCAGGACAGACAGAGAGAGAGATAGAGTTGGGTTTAGAGGAGATGGAGGAGATGGGCAGGACAGGGAGAGAGTAGAGTTGGGTTCAGAGGAGATGGAGGAGATGGGCAGGACAGAGAGAGAGTAGAGTTGGGTTCAGAGGAGATGGGGGAGATGGGCAGGACAGAGAGAGAGTAGAGTTGGGTTCAGAGGAGATGGGCAGGACAGAGAGAGAGTAGAGTTGGGTTCAGAGGAGATGTAGGAGATGGGCAGGACAGAGAGAGAGTAGAGTTGGGTTCAGAGGAGATGGAGGAGATGGGCAGGACAGAGAGAGAGTAGAGTTGGGTTTAGAGGAGATGGGCAGGACAGAGAGAGAGTAGAGTTGGGTTCAGAGGAGATGGAGGAGATGGGCAGGACAGAGAGAGAGTAGAGTTGGGTTCAGAGGAGATGGAGGAGATGGGCAGGACAGAGAGAGAGTAGAGTTGGGTTCAGAGGAGATGGAGGAGATGGGCAGGACAGAGAGAGAGTAGAGTTGGGTTTAGAGGAGATGGAGGAGATGGGCAGGACAGAGAGAGAGAGTAGAGTTGGGTTTAGAGGAGATGGAGGAGATGGGCAGGACAGAGAGAGAGAGTAGAGTTGGGTTTAGAGGAGATGGGCAGGACAGAGAGAGAGTAGAGTTGGGTTCAGAGGAGATGGAGGAGATGGGCAGGACAGAGAGAGAGTAGAGTTGGGTTCAGAGGAGATGGAGGAGATGGGCAGGACAGAGAGAGAGTAGAGTTGGGTTCAGAGGAGATGGAGGAGATGGGCAGGACAGAGAGAGAGTAGAGTTGGGTTCAGAGGAGATGGAGGAGATGGGCAGGACAGAGAGAGAGTAGAGTTGGGTTCAGAGGAGATGGAGGAGATGGGCAGGACAGAGAGAGAGTAGAGTTGGGTTTAGAGGAGATGGAGGAGATGGGCAGGACAGAGAGAGAGTAGAGTTGGGTTCAGAGGAGATGGGCAGGACAGAGAGAGAGTAGAGTTGGGTTCAGAGGAGATGGGGGAGATGGGCAGGACAGAGAGAGAGTAGAGTTGGGTTCAGAGGAGATGGAGGAGATGGGCAGGACAGAGAGAGAGTAGAGTTGGGTTCAGGGTGTCCTTCTGTTTTCTCTCACTGATTCATAGGTAATCTCTTCAGCTCTTTGTTTCCCGGTGGTTGTCATAGTGAGGAGCTGACAGTCTCTCTGGCGCAGGTTAATGACCTCACATTCTGTTCACTTCCTGGTTTGGAACAGAGAGATAGTCAGTGCAGGTGTAACATACATTCAGACAGAGTCCTTCTTTCCATGTACTGCAGTCAGGTATTAGTTCTATCTTGGTATCCAGGGTTGGTAATTTGTATGGTTCCTTGCTCTTCCATCCCTCAGGGAGGGAGACATCTTTGTCAGTCCACTGACCTGGATATTATTACTAGTCAAGAGGAACAGCTGTGGTTCCTTTACAGTCTGTTCCACATCTGCACCTTGCTGCTGGCAGCTACAGTCCCTCTGTCTGTAACCCATGGGTACTATCCACCTGTCTGTCTGTCTGTCTGTCTGTCTGTCTGTCTGTCTGTCTGTCTGTTCTTTGTATTTGTGGTCTTCCCATAATAAGAGAGTTGGCGTCTGCTCTTCCCACAGTGTTTGTGTTGCAGTAATATTCCATTGGTTGTTTGGTGTCTGAGGTCAGCTAGTTTCATATTACATCCCAGGTAAACAACAACTCATTGGTTGTTTGGTGTCTGAGGTCAGCTAGTTTCATATTACATCCCAGGTAAACAACAACTCATTGGTTGTTTGGTGTCTGAGGTCAGCTAGTTTCATATTACATCCCAGGTAAACAACAACTCATTTAGGAAGCGGGACTGAACACAAAGGTCCGTATATATTTGTCTGGACTGTCATCGCTGGAGTCTGTTTTCTATGATTCATATTTACAGGAAACAATGTAAGAGAAGCAACAATGACAACGTCAACAATCATCAACACCAACAAACGTAGACGACAACGGATGATAACAGCAATAGTAGTAATAATAATAATAATAATAATATATTTGTGTTCATAGTTAATCATGACAAGTCAATGTGACTGATCTACATGTATAAACCTCCTGTGTGGAACCTCCACTACTTCAACAGAAGTAGCGTTAGCGCGTTAGCATTTAGCATGAAGTGAGTCAGTCATGTTGGGCTACTGGGAGTCTCCGATGGCTCCCCGGGTGGCTCCCGGTTTAGTGCGGCGTGGTTTCCAGCGTAGAGGGGGTTCCTGGAGTGGCGGAGCGGGGTGTGGTGGCAGACGGGGTTCCGGCTGGGCTGCCTGCTCTACTAGAGGGTGTAGTGGAGGTCTCTGTACCCTGCGGCTGCTGAGTAGCCTGGGAGGCCTGGAGAGTCTGTCCACACACGTGGTGGTGTTTCTCCCAGTCTTTGTGCTGGCAGAAGGAGCCGCAGTAGCGCGCCGTGTTACAGCCGCTGCAGGTCTCGCTCGCCTTCCGCCCGCAGTTCCAACAACTCTACACAGAGAGAGGGAGATGGAGAGAGAGAGAGAAAGAGAGAGGAGAGAGACAGAGGGAGAGAGAGAGGGAGGGAGAGAGAGAACAGAGAGAGAGAGAGGGAGAAGGGAATCATTTCAATACTTTTTATAATAAGAAGAAAATGCTGATTTATTTACAGACCTTTTAATAGGAAAATGGATTTATCAGTACACAAAACAATAGCATTTTTCCCCTCACAGCATTTCACAGTATTCTACAGCATTTTACAGCATTTCACGGCATTTTACAGCATTTCACAGTATTTTAGAGCATTTCACAGTATTTCACAGCATTTTACAGCATTTCACAGTATTTTAGAGCATTTTACAGCATTTCACAGCATTTTACAGCATTTCACAGTATTTTAGAGCATTTCACAGTATTTCACAGCATTTCACAGTATTTCACAGCATTTTACAGCATTTCACAGTATTTTACAGCATTTGACAGCATTTCACAGTATTTTACAGCATTTCACAGTATTTTACAGCATTTTACAGCATTTCACAGCATTTCACAGTATTTTACAGCATTTTACAGCATTTCACAGTATTTTACAGCATTTTACAGCATTTCACAGTATTTTAGAGTATTTTACAGCATTTCACAGCATTTTACAGCATTTCACAGTATTTTACAGCATTTCACAGCATTTCACAGCATTTCACAGTATTTCACAGCATTTCACAGTATTTTACAGCATTTCACAGCATTTTACAGCATTTCACGGCATTTCACAGTATTTCACAGTATTTTACAGCATTCCACAGCATTTCACAGCATTTCATAGTATTTCACAGCATTTCATAGTATTTCACAGCATTTCATAGTATTTCACAGCATTTTACAGCATTTCACAGCATTTCACAGCATTTCACAGCATTTCACAGTATTTTACAGCATTTCACAGTATTTTACAGCATTTCACAGTGAATGAGTCTTGAATGAATGAAGACAAAAAAGTAAAAGAAAGAGAATCAGAAAATAACCTGCAACACAACTACACCACCACATCCCACATAGTGAAACATAAGGACTAACCTGCAACAGAACTACACCACCACATCCCACATAGTGAAACATAAGGACTAACCTGCAACACAACTACACCACCACATCCCACATAGTGAAACATAAGGACTAACCTGCAACAGAACTACACCACCACATCCCACATAGTGAAACATAAGGACTAACCTGCAACAGTACTACACCACCACATCCCACATAGTGAAACATAAGGACTAACCTGCAATATAACTACACCACCACATCCCACATAGTGAAACATAAGGACTAACCTGCAACAGTACTACACCACCACATCCCACATAGTGAAACATAAGGACTAACCTGCAACAGAACGACACCACCACATCCCACATAGTGAAACATAAGGACTAACCTGCAACACAACTACACCACCAAATCCCACATAGTGAAACATAAGGACTAACCTGGAACAGTACTACACCACCACATCCCACAAAGTGAAACATAAGGACTAACCTGCAACAGTACTACACCATCACATCCCACATAGTGAAACATAAGGACTAACCTGCAACAGAACTACACCACCACATCCCACATAGTGAAACATAAGGACTAACCTGCAATACAACTACACCACCACATCCCACATAGTGAAACATAAGGACTAACCTGCAACACAACTACACCACCACATCCCACATAGTGAAACATAAGGACTAACCTGCAACAGTACTACACCACCACATCCCACATAGTGAAACATAAGGACTAACCTGCAACAGTACTACACCACCACATCCCACATAGTGAAACATAAGGACTAACCTGCAACACAACTACACCACCACATCCCACATAGTGAAACATAAGGACTAACCTGCAACACAACTACACCACCACATCCCACATAGTGAAACATAAGGACTAACCTGCAACACAACTACACCACCACATCCCACATAGTGAAACATAAGGACTAACCTGCAACAGTACTACACCACCACATCCCACATAGTGAAACATAAGGACTGACCTGCAACACAACTACACCACCACATCCCACATAGTGAAACATAAGGACTAACCTGCAACACAACCACACCACCACATCCCACATAGTGAAACATAAGGACTAACCTGCAACAGTACTACACCACCACATCCCACATAGTGAAACATAAGGACTAACCTGCAACACAACTACACCACCACATCCCACATAGTGAAACATAAGGACTAACCTCCAACAGTACTACACCACCACATCCCACATAGTGAAACATAAGGACTAACCTGCAACAGAACGACACCACCACATCCCACGTAGTGAAACATAAGGACTAACCTGCAACAGTACTACACCACCACATCCCACATAGTGAAACATAAGGACTAACCTGCAACACAACTTCACCACCACATCCCACATAGTGAAACATAAGGACTAACCTGCAACACAACTACACCAACACATCCCACATAGTGAAACATAAGGACTAACCTGCAACAGTACTACACCACCGCATCCCACATAGTGAAACATAAGGACTAACCTGCAACACAACTACACCACCACATCCCACATAGTGAAACATAAGGACTAACCTGCAACAGAACGACACCACCACATCCCACATAGTGAAACATAAGGACTAACCTGCAACACAACTACACCACCACATCCCACATAGTGAAACATAAGGACTAACCTGCAACACAACTACACCACCACATCCCACATAGTGAAACATAAGGACTAACCTGCAACAGAACGACACCACCACATCCCACATAGTGAAACATAAGGACTAACCTGCAACACAACTACACCACCACATCCCACATAGTGAAACATAAGGACTAACCTGCAACACAACTACACCACCACATCCCACATAGTGAAACATAAGGACTAACCTGGAACAGTACTACACCACCACATCCCACATAGTGAAACATAAGGACTAACCTGCAACAGTACTACACCATCACATCCCACATAGTGAAACATAAGGACTAACCTGCAACAGAACTACACCACCACATCCCACATAGTGAAACATAAGGACTAACCTGCAATACAACTACACCACCACATCCCACATAGTGAAACATAAGGACTAACCTGCAACACAACTACACCACCACATCCCACATAGTGAAACATAAGGACTAACCTGCAACAGTACTACACCACCACATCCCACATAGTGAAACATAAGGACTAACCTGCAACAGTACTACACCACCTCATCCCACATAGTGAAACATAAGGACTAACCTGCAACAGTACTACACCACCACATCCCACATAGTGAAACATAAGGACTAACCTGCAACACAACTACACCACCACATCCCACATAGTGAAACATAAGGACTAACCTGCAACAGTACTACACCACCACATCCCACATAGTGAAACATAAGGACTAACCTGCAACACAACCACACCACCACATCCCACATAGTGAAACATAAGGACTAACCTGCAACAGTACTACACCACCACATCCCACATAGTGAAACATAAGGACTAACCTGCAACACAACTACACCACCACATCCCACATAGTGAAACACAAGGACTAACCTGCAATACAACTACACCACCACATCCCACATAGTGAAACACAAGGACTAACCTGCAACACAACTACACCACCACATCCCACAAAGTGAAACATAAGGACTAACCTGCAACAGAACAACACCACCACATCCCACATAGTGAAACATAAGGACTAACCTGCAACACAACTACACCACCACATCCCACATAGTGAAACATAAGGACTAACCTGCAACAGTACTACACCACCACATCCCACATAGTGAAACATAAGGACTAACCTGCAACAGAACTACACCACCACATCCCACATAGTGAAACATAAGGACTAACCTGCAACACAACTACACCACCACATCCCACATAGTGAAACATAAGGACTAACCTGCAACACAACTACACCACCACATCCCACATAGTGAAACATAAGGACTAACCTGCAACAGTACTCCACCACCACATCCCACATAGTGAAACATAAGGACTAACCTGCAACAGAACTACACCACCACATCCCACATAGTGAAACATAAGGACTAACCTGCAACACAACTACACCACCACATCCCACATAGTGACACATAAGGACTAACCTGCAACACAACTACACCACCACATCCCACATAGTGAAACATAAGGACTAACCTGCAACAGTACTACACCACCACATCCCACCTAGTGAAACATAAGGACTAACCTGCAACAGTACTACACCACCACATCCCACATAGTGAAACATAAGGACTAACCTGCAACAGAACGACACCACCACATCCCACATAGTGAAACATAAGGACTAACCTGCAACACAACTACACCACCACATCCCACATAGTGAAACATAAGGACTAACCTGCAACACAACTACACCACCACATCCCACATAGTGAAACATAAGGACTAACCTGCAACACAACTACACCACCACATCCCACATAGTGAAACATAAGGACTAACCTGCAATATAACTACACCACCACATCCCACATAGTGAAACATAAGGACTAACCTGCAACAGTACTACACCACCACATCCCACATAGTGAAACATAAGGACTAACCTGCAACACAACTACACCACCACATCCCACATAGTGAAACATAAGGACTAACCTGCAATACAACTACACCACCACATCCCACATAGTGAAACATAAGGACTAACCTGCAACAGAACGACACCACCACATCCCACATAGTGAAACATAAGGACTAACCTGCAACACAACTACACCACCACATCCCACATAGTGAAACATAAGGACTAACCTGCAATACAACTACACCACCACATCCCACATAGTGAAACATAAGGACTAACCTGCAACAGAACGACACCACCACATCCCACATAGTGAAACATAAGGACTAACCTGCAACACAACTACACCACCACATCCCACATAGTGAAACATAAGGACTAACCTGCAACAGAACGACACCACCACATCCCACATAGTGAAACATAAGGACTAACCTGCAACAGTACTACACCACCACATCCCACATAGTGAAACATAAGGACTAACCTGCAACACAACTACACCACCACATCCCACATAGTGAAACATAAGGACTAACCTGCAACAGAACTACACCACCACATCCCACATAGTGAAACATAAGGACTAACCTGCAACAGAACGACACCACCACATCCCACATAGTGAAACATAAGGACTAACCTGCAACAGTACTACACCACCACATCCCACATAGTGAAACATAAGGACTAACCTGGAACAGAACGACACCACCACATCCCACATAGTGAAACATAAGGACTAACCTGCAACAGTACTACACCACCACATCCCACAAAGTGAAACATAAGGACTAACCTGCAACACAACTACACCACCACATCCCACATAGTGAAACATAAGGACTAACCTGCAACACAAGTACACCACCACATCCCACATAGTGAAACATAAGGACTAACCTGCAACAGTACTACACCACCACATCCCACATAGTGAAACATAAGGACTAACCTGCAACACAACTACACCACCACATCCCACATAGTGAAACATAAGGACTAACCTGCAACAGAACTACACCACCACATCCCACATAGTGAAACATAAGGACTAACCTGCAACAGAACTACACCACCACATCCCACATAGTGAAACATAAGGACTAACCTGCAACAGAACTACACCACCACATCCCACATAGTGAAACATAAGGACTAACCTGCAACACAACTACACCACCGCATCCCACATAGTGAAACATAAGGACTAACCTGCAACACAACTACACCACCACATCCCACATAGTGAAACATAAGGACTAACCTGCAACACAACTACACCACCACATCCCACATAGTGAAACATAAGGACTAACCTGCAACACAACTACACCACCACATCCCACATAGTGAAACATAAGGACTAACCTGCAAAACAAGTACACCACCACATCCCACATAGTGAAACATAAGGACTAACCTGCAACAGAACGACACCACCACACCCCACATAGTGAAACATAAGGACTAACCTGCAACAGAACTACACCACCACATCCCACATAGTGAAACATAAGGACTAACCTGCAACAGAACGACACCACCACATCCCACATAGTGAAACATAAGGACTAACCTGCAACAGAACTACACCACCACATCCCACATAGTGAAACATAAGGACTAACCTGCAACACAACTACACCACCACATCCCACATAGTGAAACATAAGGACTAACCTGCAACAGTACTACACCACCACATCCCACATAGTGAAACATAAGGACTAACCTGCAATACAACTACACCACCACATCCCACATAGTGAAACATAAGGACTAACCTGCAACAGAACGACACCACCACATCCCACATAGTGAAACATAAGGACTAACCTGCAACAGAACTACACAACCACATCCCACATAGTGAAACATAAGGACTAACCTGCAACACAACTACACCACCACATCCCACATAGTGAAACTTAAGGACTAACCTGCAACACAACTACACCATCACATCCCACATAGTGAAACATAAGGACTAACCTGCAACAGTACTACACCACCACATCCCACATAGTGAAACATAAGGACTAACCTGCAACACAACTACACCACCACATCCCACATAGTGAAACATAAGGACTAACCTGCAACACAACTACACCACCACATCCCACATAGTGAAACATAAGGACTAACCTGCAACACAACTACACCACCACATCCCACATAGTGAAACATAAGGACTAACCTGCAACAGTACTACACCACCACATCCCACATAGTGAAACATAAGGACTAACCTGCAATACAACTACACCACCACATCCCACATAGTGAAACATAAGGACTAACCTGCAACAGAACGACACCACCACATCCCACATAGTGAAACATAAGGACTAACCTGCAACAGAACTACACAACCACATCCCACATAGTGAAACATAAGGACTAACCTGCAACACAACTACACCACCACATCCCACATAGTGAAACTTAAGGACTAACCTGCAACACAACTACACCATCACATCCCACATAGTGAAACATAAGGACTAACCTGCAACACAACTACACCACCACATCCCACATAGTGAAACATAAGGACTAACCTGCAACACAACTACACCACCACATCCCACATAGTGAAACATAAGGACTAACCTGCAACACAACTACACCACCACATCCCACATAGTGAAACATAAGGACTAACCTGCAACAGAACGACACCACCACATCCCACATAGTGAAACATAAGGACTAACCTGCAATACAACTACACCACCACATCCCACATAGTGAAACATAAAGACTAACCTGCAACAGTATTACACCACCACATCCCACATAGTGAAACATAAGGACTAACCTGCAACAGTACTCCACCACCACATCCCACATAGTGAAACATAAGGACTAACCTGCAACAGAACTACACCACCACATCCCACATAGTGAAACATAAGGACTAACCTGCAACACAACTACACCACCACATCCCACATAGTGAAACATAAGGACTAACCTGCAACAGTACTACACCACCACATCCCACATAGTGAAACATAAGGACTAACCTGCAACAGAACTACACCACCACATCCCACATAGTGAAACATAAGGACTAACCTGCAATACAACTACACCACCACATCCCACATAGTGAAACATAAGGACTAACCTGCAATACAACTACACCACCACATCCCACATAGTGAAACATAAGGACTAACCTGCAACAGAACTACACCACCACATCCCACATAGTGAAACATAAGGACTAACCTGCAACACAACTACACCACCACATCCCACATAGTGAAACATAAGGACTAACCTGCAACAGAACTACACCACCACATCCCACATAGTGAAACATAAGGACTAACCTGCAACACAACTACACCACCACATCCCACATAGTGAAACATAAGGACTAACCTGCAACACAACTACACCACCACATCCCACATAGTGAAACATAAGGACTAACCTGCAACACAACTACACCACCACATCCCACATAGTGAAACATAAGGACTAACCTGCAACAGAACGACACCACCACACCCCACATAGTGAAACATAAGGACTAACCTGCAACAGAACTACACCACCACATCCCACATAGTGAAACATAAGGACTAACCTGCAACAGAACTACACCACCACATCCCACATAGTGAAACATAAGGACTAACCTGCAACACAACTACACCACCACATCCCACATAGTGAAACATAAGGACTAACCTGCAACAGTACTACACCACCACATCCCACATAGTGAAACATAAGGACTAACCTGCAATAGTGACACCACCACATCCCACATAGTGAAACATAAGGACTAACCTGCAACAGAACGACACCACCACATCCCACATAGTGAAACATAAGGACTAACCTGCAACAGAACTACACAACCACATCCCACATAGTGAAACATAAGGACTAACCTGCAACACAACTACACCACCACATCCCACATAGTGAAACATAAGGACTAACCTGCAACACAACTACACCATCACATCCCACATAGTGAAACATAAGGACTAACCTGCAACAGTACTACACCACCACATCCCACATAGTGAAACATAAGGACTAACCTGCAACACAACTACACCACCACATCCCACATAGTGAAACATAAGGACTAACCTGCAACACAACTACACCACCACATCCCACATAGTGAAACATAAGGACTAACCTGCAACACAACTACACCACCACATCCCACATAGTGAAACATAAGGACTAACCTGCAACAGTACTACACCACCACATCCCACATAGTGAAACATAAGGACTAACCTGCAATACAACTACACCACCACATCCCACATAGTGAAACATAAGGACTAACCTGCAACACAACGACACCACCACATCCCACATAGTGAAACATAAGGACTAACCTGCAACAGAACTACACAACCACATCCCACATAGTGAAACATAAGGACTAACCTGCAACACAACTACACCACCACATCCCACATAGTGAAACATAAGGACTAACCTGCAACACAACTACACCACCACATCCCACATAGTGAAACATAAGGACTAACCTGCAACACAACTACACCACCACATCCCACATAGTGAAACATAAGGACTAACCTGCAACACAACTACACCACCACATCCCACATAGTGAAACATAAGGACTAACCTGCAACAGTACTACACCACCACATCCCACATAGTGAAACATAAGGACTAACCTGCAACACAACTACACCACCACATCCCACATAGTGAAACACAAGGACTAACCTGCAATACAACTACACCACCACATCCCACATAGTGAAACATAAGGACTAACCTGCAACACAACTACACCACCACATCCCACATAGTGAAACATAAGGACTAACCTGCAACACAACTACACCACCACATCCCACATAGTGAAACATAAGGACTAACCTGCAACAGAACTACACCACCACATCCCACATAGTGAAACATAAGGACTAACCTGCAACACAACTACACCACCACATCCCACATAGTGAAACATAAGGACTAACCTGCAACAGAACTACACCACCACATCCCACATAGTGAAACATAAGGACTAACCTGCAACACAACTACACCACCACATCCCACATAGTGAAACATAAGGACTAACCTGCAACAGTACTACACAACCACACCATGTCATTCCCCTATAGGACACAACCACACCATGTCATTCCCCTATAGGACACAACCACACCATGTCATAGTCCCCTATAGGACACAACCACACCATGTCATCCCCCTATAGGACACAACCACACCATGTCATTCCCCTATAGGACACAACCACACCATGTCATTATCCTATAGGACACAACCACACCATGTCATTCCCCTATAGGACACAACCACACCATGTCATTCCCCTATAGGACACAACCACACCATGTCATTCCCCTATAGGACACAACCACACCATGTCATTCTCCTATAGGACACAACCACACCATGTCATTCCCCTATAGGACACAACCACACCATGTCATTCCCCTATAGGACACAACCACACCATGTCATTCCCCTATAGGACACAACCACACCATGTCATTCCCCTATAGGACACAACCACACCATGTCATTGTCCCCTATAGGACACAACCACACCATGTCATTGTCCCCTATAGGACACAACCACACCATGTCATTCCCCTATAGGACACAACAACACCATGTCATTCTCCTATAGGACACAACCACACCATGTCATTCTCCTATAGGACACAACCACACCATGTCATTCCCCTATAGGACACAACCACACCATGTCATTCTCCTATAGGACACAACCACACCATGTCATTCCCCTATAGGACACAATCACACCATGTCATAGGACCAACCACACCATGTAGGACACAACCACACCATGTCATTCCCTATAGGACACAACCACACCATGTCATTCTCCTATAGGACACAACCACACCATGTCATTCCCCTATAGGACACAACCACACCATGTCATTCCCCTATAGGACACAACCACACCATGTCATTCTCCTATAGGACACAACCACACCATGTCATTCTCCTATAGGACACAACCACACCATGTCATTCCCCTATAGGACACAACCACACCATGTCATTCCCCTATAGGACACAACCACACCATGTCATTCCCCTATAGGACACAACCACACCATGTCATTCCCCTATAGGACACAACCACACCATGTCATTCCCCTATAGGACACAACCACACCATGTCATTCCCTATAGGACACAACCACACCATGTCCTATAGGACACAACCACACCATGTCATTCCCCTATAGGACACAACCACACCATGTCATTCCCCTATAGGACACAACCACACCATGTCATTCCCCTATAGGACACAACCACACCATGTCATTCCCCCTGTCATAGGACACAACCACACCATGTCATTCCCCTATAGGACACAACCACACCATGTCATTCCCCTATAGGACACAACCACACCATGTCATTCCCCTATAGGACACAACCACACCATGTCATTCCCCTATAGGACACAACCACACCATGTCATTCCCCTATAGGACACAACCACACCATGTCATTCCCCTAAAGGAGACACCACCACACCATGTCATTCCCCTATAGGACACAACCACACCATGTCATTCCCCTATAGGACACAACCACACCATGTCATTCCCCTATAGGACACAACCACACCATGTCATTCCCCTATAGGACACAACCACACCATGTCATTCCCCTATAGGACACAACCACACCATGTCATTCCCCTATAGGACACAACCACACCATGTCATTCCCCTATAGGACACAACCACACCATGTCATTCCCCTATAGGACACAACCACACCATGTCATTCCCCTATAGGACACAACCACACCATGTCATTCCCCTATAGGACACAACCACACCATGTCATTCCCCTATAGGACACAACCACACCATGTCATTCCCCTATAGGACACAACCACACCATGTCATTCTCCTATAGGACACAACCACACCATGTCATTCCCCTATAGGACACAACCACACCATGTCATTCCCCTATAGGACACAACCACACCATGTCATTCCCCTATAGGACACAACCACACCATGTCATTCCCCTATAGGACACAACCACACCATGTCATCCCCTATAGGACACAACCACACCATGTCATTCCCCTATCGGACACAACCACACCATGTCATTCCCCTATAGGACACAACCACACCATGTCATTCCCCTATAGGACACAACCACACCATGTCATTCCCCTATAGGACACAACACAACCACACCATGTCATTCCCTATAGGACACAACCACACCATGTCATTCCCCTATAGGACACAACCACACCATGTCATTCCCCTATAGGACACAACCACACCATGTCATTCCCCATAGGACACAACCACACCATGTCATTCCCCTATAGGACACAACCACACCATGTCATTCCCCTATAGGACACAACCACACCATGTCATTCCCTATAGGACACAACCACACCATGTCATTCCCCTATAGGACACAACCACACCATGTCATTCCCTATAGGACACAACCACACCATGTCATTCCCTATAGGACACATGTCACCACACCATGTCATTCCCCTATAGGACACAACCACACCATGTCATTCCCTATAGGACACAACCACACCATGTCATTCCCTATAGGACACAACCACACCATGTCATTCCCCTATAGGACACAACCACACCATGTCATTCCCTATAGGACACAACCACACCATGTCATTCCCCTATAGGACACAACCACACCATGTCATTCCCCTATAGGACACAACCACACCATGTCATTCCCCTATAGGACACAACCACACCATGTCATTCCCCTATAGGACACAACCACACCATGTCATTCCCCTATAGGACACAACCACACCATGTCATTCCCTATAGGACACAACCACACCATGTCATTCCCATATAGGACACAACCACACCATGCATTCCCCTATAGGACACAACCACACCATGTCATTCCCTATAGGACACACCACACCATGTCATTCCCTAGGACACAAACACACCATGTCATTCCCCAGGACACAACCACACCATGTCATTCCCACATAGGACACAACCACACCATGTCATTCCCTATAGGACACAACCACACCATGTCATTCCCTATAGGACACATACCACACCATGTCATTCCCCTATAAGACACAACCACACCATGTCATTCCCCTATAGGACACAACCACACCATGTCATTCCCCTATAGGACACAACCACACCATGTCATTCCCCTATAGGACACAACCACACCATGTCATTCCCCTATAGGACACAACCACACCATGTCATTCCCCTATAGGACACAACCACACCATGTCATTCCCCTATAGGACACAACCACACCATGTCATTCCCCCTATAGGACACAACCACACCATGTCATTCCCCTATAGGACACAACCACACCATGTCATTCCCTATAGGACACAACCACACCATGTCATTCCCCTATAGGACACAACCACACCATGTCATTCTCCTATAGGACACAACCACACCATGTCATTCTCCTATAGGACACAACCACACCATGTCATTCCCTATAGGACACAACCACACCATGTCATTCCCCTATAGGACACAGCCACACCATGTCATTCCCCTATAGGACACAACCACACCATGTCATTCCCCTATAGGACACAACCACACCATGTCATTCCCCTATAGGACACAACCACACCATGTCATTCCCCTATAGGACACAACCACACCATGTCATTCCCTATAGGACACAACCACACCATGTCATTCCCCTATAGGACACAACCACACCATGTCATTCCCCTATAGGACACAACCACACCATGTCATTCCCCTATAGGACACAACCACACCATGTCATTCCCTATAGGACACAACCACACCATGTCATTCCCTATAGGACACAACCACACCATGTCATTCTATAGACCTATAGGACACAACCACACCATGTCATTCCCCTATAGGACACAACCACACCATGTCATTCCCCTATAGGACACAACCACACCATGTCATTCCCTATAGGACACAACCACACCATGTCATTCCCCTATAGGACACAACCACACCATGTCATTCCCCTATAGGACACAACCACACCATGTCATTCCCCTATAGGACACAACCACACCATGTCATTCCCCTATAGGACACAACCACACCATGTCATTCTCCTATAGGACACAACCACACCATGTCATTCCCTATAGGACACAACCACACCATGTCATTCCCCTATAGGACACAACCACACCATGTCATTCCCCTATAGGACACAACCACACCATGTCATTCCCCTATAGGACACAACCACACCATGTCATTCCCCTATAGGACACAACCACACCATGTCATTCCCCTATAGGACACAACCACACCATGTCATTCCCCTATAGGACACAACCACACCATGTCATTCCCTATAGGACACAACCACACCATGTCATTCTCCTATAGGACACAACCACACCATGTCATTCCCCTATAGGACACAACCACACCATGTCATTCCCTATAGGACACAACCACACCATGTCATTCTCCTATAGGACACAACCACACCATGTCATTCCCCTATAGGACACAACCACACCATGTCATTCCCTATAGGACACAACCACACCATGTCATTCCCTATAGGACACAACCACACCATGTCATTCCCCTATAGGACACAACCACACCATGTCATTCCCCTATAGGACACAACCACACCATGTCATTCCCCTATAGGACACAACCACACCATGTCATTCCCCTATAGGACACAACCACACCATGTCATTCCCCTATAGGACACAACCACACCATGTCATTCCCCTATAGGACACAACCACACCATGTCATTCCCCTATAGGACACAACCACACATGTCATTCCCTATAGGACACAACCACACCATGTCATTCCCCTATAGGACACAACCACACCATGTCATTCCCCTATAGGACACAACCACACCATGTCATTCCCTATAGGACACAACCACACCATGTCATTCCCCTATAGGACACAACCACACCATGTCATTCCCTATAGGACACAACCACACCATGTCATTCCCCTATAGGACACAACCACACCATGTCATTCCCCTATAGGACACAACCACACCATGTCATTCCCCTATAGGACACAACCACACCATGTCATTCTCCTATAGGACACAACCACACCATGTCATTCCCCTATAGGACACAACCACACCATGTCATTCCCCTATAGGACACAACCACACCATGTCATTCCCCTATAGGACACAACCACACCATGTCATTCCCCTATAGGACACAACCACACCATGTCATTCCCTATAGGACACAACCACACCATGTCATTCCCCTATAGGACACAACCACACCATGTCATTCCCCTATAGGACACAACCACACCATGTCATTCCCTATAGGACACAACCACACCATGTCATTCCCCTATAGGACACAACCACACCATGTCATTCCCCTAACACAACCACACCATGCATTCCCCTAGACACAACCACACCATGTCATTCCCCTAAAGGACAGACACAACCACACCATGTCATTCCCCTAAAGGACACAACCACACCATGTCATTCCCTATAGGACACAACCACACCATGTCATTCTCCTATAGGACACAACCACACCATGTCATTCCCCTATAGGACACAACCACACCATGTCATTCTCCTATAGGACACAACCACACCATGTCATTCCCCTATAGGACACAACCACACCATGTCATTCCCCTATAGGACACAACCACACCATGTCATTCCCCTATAGGACACAACCACACCATGTCATTCCCCTAAAGCAGACACAACCACACCATGTCATTCCCCTAAGGACACAACCACACCATGTCATTCCCTATAGGACACAACCACACCATGTCATTCTCCTATAGGACACAACCACACCATGTCATTCCCCCTATAGGACACAACCACACCATGTCATTCCCCTATAGGACACAACCACACCATGTCATTCCCCTATAGGACACAACCACACCATGTCATTCCCCTATAGGACACAACCACACCATGTCATTCCCCTATAGGACACAACCACACCATGGCATTCCCCTATACACATACCACACCATGGTCACAACCACAGCATGCCATTCCCCTATAGGTCACAACCACAGCATGCCATTCCCCTATAGGACACAACCACACCATGTCATTCCCCTATAGGACACAACCACACCATGTCATTCCCTATAGGACACAACCACACCATGTCATTCCCCTATAGGACACAACCACACCATGTCATTCCCCTATAGGACACAACCACACCATGTCATCCCCCTATAGGACACAACCACACCATGTCATTCCCCTATAGGACACACCACACCATGTCATTCCCTATAGGACACAACCACACCATGTCATTCCCCTATAGGACACAACCACACCATGTCATTCCCCTATAGGACACAACCACACCATGTCATTCTCTTATAGGACACAACCACACCATGTCATTCCCCTATAGGACACAACCACACCATGTCATTCCCCTATAGGACACAACCACACCATGTCATTCCCCTATAGGACACAACCACACCATGTCATTCCCCTATAGGACACAACCACACCATGTCATTCCCCTACAGGACACAACCACCATGTCATTCCCCTATAGGACACAACCACACCATGTCATTCCCCTATAGGACACAACCACACCATGTCATTCTCCTATAGGACACAACCACACCATGTCATTCCCCTATAGGACACAACTACACCATGTCATTCCCCTATGGGACACAACCACACCATGTCATTCCCCTATAGGACACAACTACACCATGTCATTCCCCTATGGGACACAACCACACCATGTCATTCTCCTATAGGACACAACCACACCATGTCATTCCCCTATAGGACACAACTACACCATGTCATTCCCCTATAGGACACAACCACACCATGTCATTCTCCTATAGGACACAACCACACCATGTCATTCCCCTATAGGACACAACCACACCATGTCATTACCCTATAGGACACAACCACACCATGTCATTCCCTATAGGACACAACCACACCATGTCATTCCCCCTATAGGACACAACCACACCATGTCATCCCCCTATAGGACACAACCACACCATGTCATTCCCCCTATAGGACACAACCACACCATGTCATTCCCCTATAGGACACAACCACACCATGTCATTCCCCTATAGGACACAACCCCAACATGTCATTCCCCTATAGGACACAACCACACCATGTCATTCCCCTATAGGACACAACCACACCATGTCATTCCCCTATAGGACACAACCACACCATGTCATTCCCTATAGGACACAACCACACCATGTCATTCTCTTATAGGACACAACCACACCATGTCATTCCCCTATAGGACACAACCACACCATGTCATTCCCCTATAGGACACAACCACACCATGTCATTCTCCTATAGGACACAACCACACCATGTCATTCTCCTATAGGACACAACCACACCATGTCATTCTCCTATAGGACACGACCACACCATGTCATTCCCCTATAGGACACAACCACACCATGTCATTCCCTTTTAGGACACAACCACACCATGTCATTCCCCTATAGGACACAACCACACCATGTCATTCCCCTATAGGACACAACCACACCATGTCATTCCCCTATAGGACACAACCACACCATGTCATTCCCCTATAGGACACAACCACACCATGTCATTCCCCTATAGGACACAACCACACCATGTCATTCCCCTATAGGACACAACCACACCATGTCATTGTCCCCTATAGGACACAACCACACCATGTCATTGTCCCTATAGGACACAACCACACCATGTCATTCCCCTATAGGACACAACCACACCATGTCATTCCCCTATAGGACACAACCACACCATGTCATTCCCCTATAGGACACAACCACACCATGTCATTCCCCTATAGGACACAACCACACCATGTCATTCCCCTATAGGACACAGCCACACCATGTCATTCCCCTATAGGACACAACCACACCATGTCATTCCCCTATAGGACACAACCACACCATGTCATTCTCCTATAGGACACAACCACACCATGTCATTATCCTATAGGACACAACCACACCATGTCATTCCCTATAGGACACAACCACACCATGTCATTCCCCTATAGGACACAACCACACCATGTCATTCCCCTATAGGACACAACCACACCATGTCATTCCCCCTAGGAGGAACCACACCCCCTATAGGACACAACCCCAACATGTCATTCCCCTATAGGACACAACCACACCATGTCATTCTCCTATAGGACACAACCACACCATGTCAT
>NC_068440.1:43334653-43354653 GCF_023373465.1 Oncorhynchus keta | reverse complement strand
CTGTGTGTTAATACTCTGTACCTGTGGGTTAATACTCTGTAACTGTGGGTTAATACTCTCTGTAACTGTGGGATAATACTCTCTAACTGTGGGTTAGTACTCTCTGTAACTGTGTGTTAATACTTTGTAACTGTGGGTTAATACTCTCTGTAAATGTGGGTTAATACTCTCTAACTGTGGGTTAATACTCTGTAACTGTTGTTTAATACTATGTAACTGTGGGTTAATACTCTAACTGTGTGTTAATACTCTGTACCTGTGGGTTAATACTCTCTGTAACTGTGGGTTAATACTCTCTAAATGTGTGTTAATACTCTGTAACTGTGGGTTAATACTCTCTGTAACTTGGGTTAATACTCTGTACCTGTGGGTTAATACTCTGTAACTGTGGGTTAATACTCTCTGTAACTGTGGGTTAATAATCTCTAACTGTGGGTTAGTACTCTCTGTAACTGTGGGTTAATACTCTGTAGCTGTGTGTTAATACTTTGTAACTGTGGGTTAATACTCTCTGTAACTGTGGGTTAATACTCT
The DNA here is from genome assembly GCF_023373465.1 of Oncorhynchus keta. Lineage (NCBI taxonomy): Eukaryota > Metazoa > Chordata > Actinopteri > Salmoniformes > Salmonidae > Oncorhynchus > Oncorhynchus keta. Next base: position 43,354,119 of record NC_068440.1, on the reverse strand, counting down.
CTAACTGTGGGTTAATACTCTCTGTAACTGTGGGTTAATAATCTCTAACTGTGGGTTAGTACTCTCTGTAACTGTGGGTTAATACTCTGTAGCTGTGTGTTAATACTTTGTAACTGTGGGTTAATACTCTCTGTAACTGTGGGTTAATACTCTCTAACTGTGGGTTAATACTCTCTAACTGTGGGTTAATACTCTATAACTGTGGGTTAATACTCTGTAACTGTGGGTTAATACTCTGTAACTGTGTGTTAATACTCTGTATCTGTGGGTTAATACTCTCTGTAACTGTGGGTTAATACTCTGTAGCTGTGTGTTAATACTCTGTAACTGCTGGTTAATAGTCTGTAACTGTAGGTTAATACTCTCTGTAACTGTGGGTTAATACTCTCTGTAACTGTGGGTTAATACTCTAACTGTGGGTTAATACTCTAACTGTGGGTTAATACTCTAACTGTGGGTTAATACTCTGTAACTGTAGGTTAATACTCTGTAACTGTAGGTTAATACTCTGTAACTGTGGGTTAATACTCTCTGTAACTGTTGTTTAATACTCTGTAACTGTGGGTTAATACTCTCTGTAACTGTGGGTTAATACTCTCTAACTGTGGGTTAATACTCTCTGTAAATGTGGGTTAATACTCTCTAACTGTGGGTTAATACTCTGTAACTGTTGTTTAATACTATGTAACTGTGGGTTAATACTCTAACTGTGTGTTAATACTCTGTACCTGTGGGTTAATACTCTCTGTAACTGTGGGTTAATACTCTCTAAATGTGTGTTAATACTCTGTAACTGTGGGTTAATACTCTCTGTAACTGTGGGTTAATACTCTCTAACTGTGGGTTAGTACTCTCTGTAACTGTGGGTTAATACTCTGTAGCTGTGTGTTAATACTTTGTAACTGTGGGTTAATACTCTCTGTAACTGTGGGTTAATACTCTCTAACTGTGGGTTAATACTCTATAACTGTGGGTTAATACTCTATAACTGTGGGTTAATACTCTGTAACTGTGTGTTAATACTCTGTATCTGTGGGTTAATACTCTCTGTAACTGTGGGTTAATACTCTGTAACTGTGGGTAAATACTCTGTAGCTGTGTGTTAATACTCTGTAACTGCTGGTTAATAGTCTGTAACTGTGGGTTAATACTCTCTGTAACTGTGGGTTAATACTCTCTGTAACTGTGGGTTAATACTCTAACTGTGGGTTAATACTCTAACTGTGGGTTAATACTCTAACTGTGGGTTAATACTCTGTAACTGTAGGTTAATACTCTCCAACTGTGGGTTAATACTCTCTAAATGTGTGTTAATACTCTGTAACTGTGGGTTAGTACTCTCTGTAACTGTTGTTTAATACTATGTAACTGTGGGTTAATACTCTGTACCTGTGGGTTAATACTCTCTGTAACTGTGGGTTAATACTCTGTAGCTGTGTGTTAATACTCTGTAACTGTGGGTTAATACTCTCTGTAACTGAGGGTTAATACTCTGTAACTGTGGGTTAATACTCTAACTGTGGGTTAATACTCTAACTGTGGGTTAATACTCTAACTGTGGGTTAATACTCTGTAACTGTAGGTTAATACTCTCCAACTGTGGGTTAATACTCTCTAAATGTGTGTTAATACTCTGTAACTGTGGGTTAGTACTCGCTGTAACTGTTGTTTAATACTATGTAACTGTGGGTTAATACTCTGTACCTGTGGGTTAATACTCTCTGTAACTGTGGGTTAATACTCTGTAGCTGTGTGTTAATACTCTGTAACTGTGGGTTAATACTCTCTGTAACTGTGGGTTAATACTCTGTAACTGTGTGTTAACACTCTAACTGTGGGTTAGTGCTCTGTAACTGTGGGTTAATACTCTGTAACTGTTGTTTAATACTATGTAACTGTGGGTTAATACTCTTTAACTGTGGGTTAGTACTCTGTAACTGTGGGTTAATACTCTCTGTAACTGTGGGTTAATACTCTGTAGCTGTGTGTTAATACTATGTAACTGTGGGTTAATACTCTCTGTAACTGTGGGTTAATACTCTCTAACTGTGGGTTAATACTCTCTAACTGTGTGTTAATACTCTGTAACTGTGGGTTAATACTCTGTAACTGTGGGTTAATACTATCTGTAACTGTGGGTTAATACTCTCTGTAACTGTGGGTTAGTACTCTCTGTAACTGTGTGTTAATACTATCTGTAGCTGTGGGTTAATACTCTGTAACTGTGGGTTAATACTCTGTAACTGTGTGTTAACACTAACTGTGGGTTAATACTCTGTAACTGTGTGTTAGCACTCTAACTGTGGGTTAATACTCTGTAACTGTGGGTTAGTACTCTGTAACTGTGGGTTAGTACTCTCTGTAACTGTGGGTTAATACTCTCAGAGTATAGAAGAGCAACAATGACCTCAGAGTGTATCTTTTTTGGGGGCCTTTCTAGGGAGTGTTTCCTCGCCACCGTGCTTCTATACCTGCATTGCTTGCTGTTTGGGGTTTTAGGCTGGGTTTCTGTACAGCACTTTGAGATATCAGCTGATGTACGAAGGGCTATATAAATACATTTATTTTATTTGATAAAAAGTAACAATAATGAGGCTATATGCAGGGGGTACCGGTACCGAGTAAATGTCTGGGGGTACAGGTTAGAGGACATTTGTACATGTAGGTAGGGGTAAAGTGTCTATGCATAGATAATAAACAGTGAGTAGAAACAGTGTAAAAACAAAGGGGGGTCAATGTTAAGGAACTTGAAACTCTCCACCCGTTCAGCCCTCTTTTTCCCGTAGCTCCTTTGCCTTCATCACATTGAGAGAGAGCTTGTGGCACCACACTGTCGGGAATCAGGCCTACCACTGTTGTGTCGTCAGCAAACTTAATAATGGTGTTGGAGTTGTGCTTGGCCATGCAGTCATGAGTGAACAGGGAGTACAGGAGGGGACTAAGCACGCACCCCTGAGGGGCCCCCGTGTTGTGGATCAGCATAGCAGATGTGTTGTTGCTGTGAGAGAAAGAGAGAGAGAGACAGAGAGAGAGGGATAGAGAGGGAGAGAGAGAGAGACAGAGAGAGAGAGAGAGAGAGAGAGAGAGAGAGAGAGAGAGAGAGAGAGAGAGAGAGAGAGAGAGAGAGAGAGAGAGAGAGAGAGAGAGAGAGAGAGAGAGAGAGAGAGAGAGAGAGAGAGAGAGAGAGAGAGAGAGAGAGACAGAAAGAGATACTCACCAGCTTTCTTCCAGATTTCTTCAGGTACGTATCCGGTCGTCACTGGTCTATGGAGAAGATCCCGGTGAATCTCTAGAAGACAGACACACAGCCCAGTCAACCAGTAGACAGACACACAGCCCAGTCAACCAGTAGACAGACACACAGCCCAGTCAACTAGGAGACAGACACACAGCCCAGTCAACTAGTAGACAGACACACAGCCCAGTCAACTAGGAGACAGACACACAGCCCAGTCAACTAGTAGACAGACACACAGCCCAGTCAACCAGTAGACAGACACACAGCCCAGTCAACCAGTAGACAGACACACAGCCCAGTCAACCAGTAGACAGACACACAGCCCAGTCAACCAGTAGACAGGCACACAGCCCAGTCAACCAGTAGACAGACACACAGCCCAGTCAACTAGGAGACAGACACACAGCCCAGTCAACTAGTAGACAGACACACAGCCCAGTCAACCAGTAGACAGACACACAGCCCAGTCAACCAGTAGACAGACACACAGCCCAGTCAACCAGTAGACAGACACACAGCCCAGTCAACTAGGAGACAGACACACAGCCCAGTCAACCAGTAGACAGACACACAGCCCAGTCAACCAGTAGACAGACACACAGCCCAGTCAACCAGTAGACAGACACACAGCCCAGTCAACCAGTAGACAGACACACAGCCCAGTCAACTAGGAGACAGACACACAGCCCAGTCAACTAGTAGACAGACAAACAGCCCAGTCAACCAGTAGACAGACACACAGCCCAGTCAACCAGTAGACAGACACACAGCCCAGTCAACTAGGAGACAGACACACAGCCCAGTCAACTAGTAGACAGACACACAGCCCAGTCAACCAGTAGACAGACACACAGCCCAGTCAACCAGTAGACAGACACACAGCCCAGTCAACCAGTAGACAGACACACAGCCCAGTCAACTAGGAGACAGACACACAGCCCAGTCAACCAGTAGACAGACACACAGCCCAGTCAACCAGTAGACAGACACACAGCCCAGTCAACCAGTAGACAGACACACAGCCCAGTCAACTAGGAGACAGACACACAGCCCAGTCAACTAGTAGACAGACACACAGCCCAGTCAACCAGTAGACAGACACACAGCCCAGTCAACCAGTAGACAGACACACAGCCCAGTCAACCAGTAGACAGACACACAGCCCAGTCAACCAGTAGACAGACACACAGCCCAGTCAACCAGTAGACAGACACACAGCCCAGTCAACCAGTAGACAGACACACAGCCCAGTCAACTAGGAGACAGACACACAGCCCAGTCAACCAGTAGACAGACACACAGCCCAGTCAACCAGTAGACAGACACACAGCCCAGTCAACCAGTAGACAGACACACATCCCAGTCAACCAGTAGACAGACACACAGCCCAGTCAACTAGGAGACAGACACACAGCCCAGTCAACCAGTAGACAGACACACAGCCCAGTCAACCAGTAGACAGACACACAGCCCAGTCAACCAATAGACAGACACACAGCCCAGTCAACCAGTAGACAGACACACAGCCCAGTCAACTAGGAGACAGACACACAGCCCAGTCAACTAGTAGACAGACACACAGCCCAGTCAACTAGGAGACAGACACACAGCCCAGTCAACCAGTAGACAGACACACAGCCCAGTCAACCAGTAGACAGACACACAGCCCAGTCAACTAGTAGACAGACACACAGCCCAGTCAACCAGTAGACAGACACACAGCCCAGTCAACCAGTAGACAGACACACAGCCCAGTCAACTAGGAGACAGACACACAGCCCAGTCAACTAGTAGACAGACACACAGCCCAGTCAACCAGTAGACAGACACACAGCCCAGTCAACCAGTAGACAGACACACAGCCCAGTCAACTAGTAGACAGACACACAGCCCAGTCAACCAGTAGACAGACACACAGCCCAGTCAACCAGTAGACAGACACACAGCCCAGTCAACCAGTAGACAGACACACAGCCCAGTCAACCAGTAGACGGACACACAGCCCAGTCAACCAGTAGACAGACACACAGCCCAGTCAACCAGTAGACAGACACACAGCCCAGTCAACCAGTAGACAGACACACAGCCCAGTCAACTAGGAGACAGACACACAGCCCAGTCAACTAGTAGACAGACACACAGCCCAGTCAACCAGTAGACAGACACACAGCCCAGTCAACCAGTAGACAGACACACAGCCCAGTCAACTAGTAGACAGACACACAGCCCAGTCAACCAGTAGACAGACACACAGCCCAGTCAACCAGTAGACAGACACACAGCCCAGTCAACCAGTAGACAGACACACAGCCCAGTCAACCAGTAGACAGACACACAGCCCAGTCAACCAGTAGACAGACACACAGCCCAGTCAACCAGTAGACGGACACACAGCCCAGTCAACCAGTAGACAGACACACAGCCCAGTCAACCAGTAGACAGACACACAGCCCAGTCAACCAGTAGACAGACACACAGCCCAGTCAACCAGTAGACAGACACACAGCCCAGTCAACCAGTAGACGGACACACAGCCCAGTCAACTTGTGATAAAACTAACACCAGTGAAAGGTCATGTAGTCATGGAGTAGGGTTGGACCCCAAGTCGACAGGTCTATTCCTAGTCTGGACAGGAAGGGAACAGACATTGCTACTGTCTATCTCGTGTCTGTTTGATTGATTGATTGGCTGACTGATTGATTGATCAAGCCTTGTGTCATACCTCGGGTGTTACTGGCTGGGCTCAGGCGTGGAGACAGGTACCATAATAAATATACTGTACTAAACAACACTAAGATACTGATAACTGATACTATAATGTAGATAGTTATACCTGTAGTGAGGTCGTCCTGTCCTGTAGGACTGTGCTGTCTGCTCTGGGTCCTGTCTGATAACTGATACTATAATGTAGATAGTTATACCTGTAGTGAGGTCGTCCTGTCCTGTAGGACTGTGCTGTCTGCTCTGGGTCCTGTCTGATAACTGATACTATAATGTAGATAGTTATACCTGTAGTGAGGTCGTCCTGTCCTGTAGGACTGTGCTGTCTGCTCTGGGTCCTGTCTGATAACTGATACTATAATGTAGATAGTTATACCTGTAGTGAGGTCGTCCTGTCCTGTAGGACTGTGCTGTCTGCTCTGGGTCCTGTCTGATAACTGATACTATAATGTAGATAGTTATACCTGTAGTGAGGTCGTCCTGTCCTGTAGGACTGTGCTGTCTGCTCTGGGTCCTGTCTGATAACTGATACTATAATGTAGATAGTTATACCTGTAGTGAGGTCGTCCTGTCCTGTAGGACTGTGCTGTCTGCTCTGGGTCCTGTCTGATAACTGATACTATAATGTAGATAGTTATACCTGTAGTGAGGTCGTCCTGTCCTGTAGGACTGTGCTGTCTGCTCTGGGTCCTGTCTGATAACTGATACTATAATGTAGATAGTTATACCTGTAGTGAGGTCGTCCTGTCCTGTAGGACTGTGCTGTCTGCTCTGCGTCCTGTCTGATAACTGATACTATAATGTAGATAGTTATACCTGTAGTGAGGTCGTCCTGTCCTGTAGGACTGTGCTGTCTACTCTGGGTCCTGTCTGATAACTGATACTATAATGTAGATAGTTATACCTGTAGTGAGGTCGTCCTGTCCTGTAGGACTGTGCTGTCTGCTCTGGGTCCTGTCTGATAACTGATACTATAATGTAGATAGTTATACCTGTAGTGAGGTCGTCCTGTCCTGTAGGACTGTGCTGTCTGCTCTGGGTCCTGTCTGATAACTGATACTATAATGTAGATAGTTATACCTGTAGTGAGGTCATCCTGTCCTGTAGGACTGTGCTGTCTGCTCTGGGTCCTGTCTGATAACTGATACTATAATGTAGATAGTTATACCTGTAGTGAGGTCGTCCTGTCCTGTAGGACTGTGCTGTCTGCTCTGGGTCCTGTCTGATAACTGATACTATAATGTAGATAGTTATACCTGTAGTGAGGTCGTCCTGTCCTGTAGGACTGTGCTGTCTGCTCTGGGTCCTGTCTGATAACTGATACTATAATGTAGATAGTTATACCTGTAGTGAGGTCGTCCTGTCCTGTAGGACTGTGCTGTCTGCTCTGGGTCCTGTCTGATAACTGATACTATAATGTAGATAGTTATACCTGTAGTGAGGTCGTCCTGTCCTGTAGGACTGTGCTGTCTGCTCTGGGTCCTGTCTGATAACTGATACTATAATGTAGATAGTTATACCTGTAGTGAGGTCGTCCTGTCCTGTAGGACTGTGCTGTCTGCTCTGGGTCCTGTCTGATAACTGATACTATAATGTAGATAGTTATACTTGTAGTGAGGTCGTCCTGTCCTGTAGGACTGTGCTGTCTGCTCTGGGTCCTGTCTGATAACTGATACTATAATGTAGATAGTTATACCTGTAGTGAGGTCATCCTGTCCTGTAGGACTGTGCTGTCTGCTCTGGGTCCTGTCTGATAACTGATACTATAATGTAGATAGTTATACCTGTAGTGAGGTCGTCCTGTCCTGTCCTGTAGGACTGTGCTGTCTGCTCTGGGTCCTGTCTGATAACTGATACTATAATGTAGATAGTTATACCTGTAGTGAGGTCGTCCTGTCCTGTAGGACTGTGCTGTCTGCTCTGGGTCCTGTCTGATAACTGATACTATAATGTAGATAGTTATACCTGTAGTGAGGTCGTCCTGTCCTGTCCTGTAGGACTGTGCTGTCTGCTCTGGGTCCTGTCTGATAACTGATACTATAATGTAGATAGTTATACCTGTAGTGAGGTCGTCCTGTCCTGTAGGACTGTGCTGTCTGCTCTGGGTCCTGTCTGATAACTGATACTATAATGTAGATAGTTATACCTGTAGTGAGGTCGTCCTGTCCTGTAGGACTGTGCTGTCTGCTCTGGGTCCTGTCTGATAACTGATACTATAATGTAGATAGTTATACCTGTAGTGAGGTCGTCCTGTCCTGTCCTGTAGGACTGTGCTGTCTGCTCTGGGTCCTGTCTGATAACTGATACTATAATGTAGATAGTTATACCTGTAGTGAGGTCGTCCTGTCCTGTCCTGTAGGACTGTGCTGTCTGCTCTGGGTCCTGTCTGATAACTGATACTATAATGTAGATAGTTATACCTGTAGTGAGGTCGTCCTGTCCTGTAGGACTGTGCTGTCTGCTCTGGGTCCTGTCTGATAACTGATACTATAATGTAGATAGTTATACCTGTAGTGAGGTCGTCCTGTCCTGTAGGACTGTGCTGTCTGCTCTGGGTCCTGTCTGATAACTGATACTATAATGTAGATAGTTATACCTGTAGTGAGGTCGTCCTGTCCTGTAGGACTGTGCTGTCTGCTCTGGGTCCTGTCTGATAACTGATACTATAATGTAGATAGTTATACCTGTAGTGAGGTCATCCTGTCCTGTAGGACTGTGCTGTCTGCTCTGGGTCCTGTCTGATAACTGATACTATAATGTAGATAGTTATACCTGTAGTGAGGTCGTCCTGTCCTGTAGGACTGTGCTGTCTGCTCTGGGTCCTGTCTGATAACTGATACTATAATGTAGATAGTTATACCTGTAGTGAGGTCGTCCTGTCCTGTAGGACTGTGCTGTCTGCTCTGGGTCCTGTCTGATAACTGATACTATAATGTAGATAGTTATACCTGTAGTGAGGTCGTCCTGTCCTGTAGGACTGTGCTGTCTGCTCTGGGTCCTGTCTAATAACTGATACTATAATGTAGATAGTTATACCTGTTGTGAGGTCGTCCTGTCCTGTAGGACTGTGCTGTCTACTCTGGGTCCTGCTGGCTCCTTTTTTCAGGTCGTCCGCGTCGCTGTATCGTCTGATCCAGTAGTTAAGCTCCTCCCTGTCGGCCTCCTGGCAGCGCCGCAGCACGGTGAGAGAACGCCTCGTCTTCTCCACCATGTCCATGATGCAGTTCAGCAGCTGAGGAGGAGGAAGGTACTGTATCAGGGAGAAGGTACTGTATCAGGAAGGTACTGTATCAGGGAGAAGGTACTGTATCAGGAGGAAGGTACTGTATCAGGAGGAAGGTACTGTATCAGGGAGAAGGTACTGTATCAGGAGGAAGGTACTGTATCAGGAAGGTGCTGTATCAGGGGGAAGGTACTGTATCAGGGGGAAGGTACTGTATCAGGGGGAAGGTACTGTATCAGGGAGAAGGTACTGTATCAGGAAGGTACTGTATCAGGAGGAAGGTACTGTATCAGGGGAAGGTACTGTATCAGGGAGAAGGTACTGTTCAGGGGATAGGTACTGTATCAGGAGGAAGGTACTGTTCAGTGGGAAGGTACTGTATCAGGAGGAAGGTACTGTATCAGGGGGAAGGTACTGTATCAGGAGGAAGGTACTGTATCAGGAAGGTACTGTATCAGGAGGAAGGTACTGTATCAGGGAGAAGGTACTGTATCAGGGAGAAGGTACTGTATCAGGAGGAAGGTACTGTATCAGGGAGAAGGTACTGTATCAGGAGGAAGGTACTGTATCAGGAGGAAGGTACTGTATCAGGGAGAAGGTACTGTATCAGGGAGAAGGTACTGTATCAGGGAGAAGGTACTGTATCAGGAGGAAGGTACTGTATCAGGGAGAAGGTACTGTATCAGGAGGAAGGTACTGTATCAGGAAGGTACTGTATCAGGGGAAGGTACTGTATCAGGAGGAAGGTACTGTATCAGGGGGAAGGTACTGTATCAGGGAGAAGGTACTGTATCAGGAGGAAGGTACTGTATCAGGGGGAAGGTACTGTATCAGGGGGAAGGTACTGTATCAGGAGGAAGGTACTGTATCAGGGAGAAGGTACTGTATCAGGAGGAAGGTACTGTATCAGGAAGGTACTGTATCAGGGGAAGGTACTGTATCAGGGGAAGGTACTGTATCAGGGGGAAGGTACTGTATCAGGGGGAAGGTACTGTATCAGGAGGAAGGTACTGTATCAGGAAGGTACTGTATCAGGGGAAGGTACTGTATCAGGGGAAGGTACTGTATCAGGAGGAAGGTACTGTTCAGGGGGAAGGTACTGTATCAGGGAGAAGGTACTGTATCAGGGAGAAGGTACTGTATCAGGAAGGTACTGTATCAGGAAGGTACTGTATCAGGAAGGTACTGTATCAGGGGGAAGGTACTGTATCAGGAAGGTACTGTATCAGGGGGAAGGTACTGTATCAGGAAGGTACTGTATCAGGGGGTAGGTACTGTATCAGGAAGGTACTGTATCAGGAGGAAGGTACTGTATCAGGAGGAAGGTACTGTATCAGGGGAAGGTACTGTATCGGGGGAAGGTACTGTATCAGGAGGAAGGTACTGTATCAGGAGGAAGGTACTGTATCAGGAGGAAGGTACTGTATCAGGGGGGAGGTACTGTATCAGGGGGAAGGTACTGTGAGCCAAGCCTTCTGCCTGTTGCTGGGGCATGTCTGTAGTTTTGTCTGTTACAGTATGAACACAGGTTTTGTATTCTGCAAAAATGAATTGCATGCACATATTTGGCTTCCTAATACATACATACTGTACTGCTTCTTCTTCAACTCACACACTCTCTTTTAGCCACACAGACACAGGTACAGGTACAGGTACAGGTACAGGCACAGGCACAGGCACAGGTACAGACACAGACACAGACACAAATAGACACAGACACAGATACAGACACACATGCATATACAGGAACAGGTACAGGTACAGGTACAGACACAGGTACAGACACAGGTACGGGTACAGGTACAGATATGGGTACAGGTACCGGTACAGGTACAGCTACAGGTACAGGTACAGGTACAGATACAGGTACAGGTACAGGTACAGATACAGGTACAGATACAGGTACAGATACAGGTACAGATACAGGTACAGGTACAGGTACAGATACAGGTACAGGTATGGGTACAGACACAGGTACAGGTTCAGACACAGGTACAGGTACAGGTACAGATACAGGTACAGATATGGGTACAGGTACAGGTACAGGTACAGATACAGGTACAGATACAGGTACAGATACAGGTACAGATACAGGTACAGGTACAGACACAGGTACAGGTACAGGTACAGGTACAGGTACAGGTACAGACACAGGTACAGGTACAGACACAGGTACAGATACAGGTACAGATACAGGTACAGATACAGATACAGGTACAGGTACAGATACAGGTACAGATACAGGTACAGGTACAGGTACAGGTACAGATACAGGTACAGATACAGGTACAGGTACAGATACAGGTACAGATACAGGTACAGGTACAGATACAGGTACAGACAAAGATACAGACACACATGCATATACAGACACAGGTACAGGTACAGGTACAGGTACAGACACAGATACAGATACAGGTACAGGTACAGGTATGGGTACAGGTACAGACACAGTTGGTATAGTAATAAAAATGTTATTACTTTTCTTACATGGTCAAGGTGCTTCCATTCCTCCCCCCATTCTCTGTCTGTCAACCGGTGGTCGATCACCTCTTCCTGACGAGCCCCGTGCATTCCTTCATCAATCAGGAGAGAGAGGGGGAGAGAAAGTTCAAGTCTGTGGAGCAAGATACGAGTGCCCTGTCTTCCCTCCATCCTCTCTCCACTGTCCCCTCCATCCTCTCTCCACTGTCCCCTCCATCCTCTCTCCACTGTCCCCTCCATCCTCTCTCCACTGTCCCCTCCATCCTCTCTCCACTGTCCCCTCCATCCTCTCTCCACTGTCCCCTCCATCCTCTCTCCACTGTCCCCTCCATCCTCTCTCCACTGTCCCCTCCATCCTCTCTCCACTGTCCCCTCCATCCTCTCTCCACTGTCCCCTCCATCCTCTCTCCACTGTCCCCTCCATCCTCTCTCCACTGTCCCCTCCATCCTCTCTCCACTGTCCCCTCCATCCTCTCTCTACTGTCCCCTCCATCCTCTCTCCACTGTCCCCTCCATCCTCTCTCCACTGTCCCCTCCATCCTCTCTCCACTGTCCCCTCCATCCTCTCTCCACTGTCCCCTCCATCCTCTCTCCACTGTCCCCTCCATCCTCTCTCCACTGTCCCCTCCATCCTCTCTCCACTGTCCCCTCCATCCTCTCTCCACTGTCCCCTCCATCCCCTCCATCCTCTCTCAACTGTCCCGTCCATCCTCTCTCCACTGTCCCCTCCATCCTGTCTCCACTGTCCCCTCCATCCTCTCTCCACTGTCCCCTCCATCCTCTCTCCACTGTCCCCTCCATCCCCTCCATCCTCTCTCCACGGTCCCCTCCATCCTCTCTCCACTGTCCCCTCCATCCTCTCTCCACTGTCCCCTCCATCCTCTCTCCACTGTCCCCTCCATCCTCTCTCCACTGTCCCCTCCATCCTCTCTCCACTGTCCCCTCCATCCTCTCTCCACTGTCCCCTCCATCCTCTCTCCACTGTCCCCTCCATCCTCTCTCCACGGTCCCCTCCATCCTCTCTCCACTGTCCCCTCCATCCTCTCTCTACTGTCCCCTCCATCCTGTCTCCACTGTCCCCTCCATCCTCTCTCCCACTGTCCCCTCCATCCTCTCTCCACTGTCCCCTCCATCCCCTCCATCCTCTCTCCACTGTCCCCTCCATCCTCTCTCCACTGTCCCCTCCATCCTCTCTCCACTGTCCCCTCCATCCTCTCTCCACTGTCCCCTCCATCCTCTCTCCACTGTCCCCTCCATCCTCTCTCCACTGTCCCCTCCATCCTCTCTCCCACTGTCCCCTCCATCCTCTCTCCACTGTCCCCTCCATCCTCTCTCCACTGTCCCCTCCATCCTCTCTCCACTGTCCCCTCCATCCTCTCTCCACTGTCCCCTCCATCCTCTCTCCACTGTCCCCTCCATCCTCTCTCCACTGTCCCCTCCATCCTCTCTCCACTGTCCCCTCCATCCTCTCTCCACTCCCCTCCATCCTCTCTCCACTGTCCCCTTCATCCTCTCTCCACTCTCCCCTCCATCCTCTCTCCATCCCATCCTCTCTCCACTGTCCCTCCATCCTCTCCGCTGTCCCCTCCATCCTCTCTCCGCTGTTCCCTCCATCCTCTCTCCACTGTCCCCTCCATCCTCTCTCCACTGTTCCCTCCATCCTCTCTCCACTGTCCCCTCCACCCTCTCTCCACTGTCCCCTCCACCCTGTCTCCACTGTCCCCTCCATCCTGTCTCCACTGTCCCCTCCATCCTCTCTCCACTGTCCCCTCCATCCTCTCTCCACTGTCCCCTCCATCCTCTCTCCACTGTTCCCTCCATCCTCTCTCCACGGTCCCCTCCATCCTCTCTCCACTGTCCCCTCCATCCTCTCTCCACTGTCCCCTCCATCCTCTCTCTACTGTCCCCTCCATCCTCTCTCCACTGTCCCCCTCCATCCTCTCTCCACTGTCCCCCTCCATCCTCTCTCCACTCTCCCCTCCATCCTCCATCCTCTCTCCACTGTCCCCTCCATCCTCTCTCCACTGTCCCCTCCATCCTCTCTCTACTGTCCCCTCCATCCTGTCTCCACTGTCCCCTCCATCCTCTCTCCACTGTCCCCTCCATCCTCTCTCTACTGTCCCCTCCATCCTCTCTCTACTGTCCCCTCCATCCTCTCTCCACGGTCCCCTCCATCCTCTCTCCACTGTCCCCTCCATCCTCTCTCCACTGTCCCCTCCATCCTCTCTCTACTGTCCCCTCCATCCTCTCTCCACTGTCCCCCTCCATCCTCTCTCCACTGTCCCCTCCATCCTCTCTCCACTCTCCCCTCCATCCTCCATCCTCTCTCCACTGTCCCCTCCATCCTCTCTCCACTGTTCCCTCCATCCTCTCTCCACTGTCCCCTCCACCCTCTCTCTACTGTCCCCTCCATCCTGTCTCCACTGTCCCCTCCATCCTCTCTCTACTGTCCCCTCCATCCTCTCTCCACTGTTCCCTCCACCCTCTCTCCACTGTCTCACGGGGTGGTCGCGAGAGTGTTCAGGTAGGTGTTTAGGGGTTTCGTCTCCACCTTGCACATTACCCCCGAATATGCTGATTTGGCTCTCGCTTTCTGTAAAAAGAAGGCGACTCAATTGCCACCCCGTCGACGGGGGGATTGTGCGATAAATCTCCTGGTAGACGCTGCACTTCCCAGGAGTCAAGTGTATCCCCTGTCGCAAGAGGAGACGGTGGCTATGGAGACATATGTCTCTGAATCCCTGCTTCAGGGGTACATTCAGCCCTCCACTTCACCTGCCTCCTCAAGTTTATTTTTTGTGATGAAGAAGGATCGAGATTTGCGCCCGTGACTATCAATCAAATCACGGTGAGGTTGTTAACCGCTAACTCTTATCGCTACGACGATACACAGGGCTTCTTCACTAAACTGGATCTCAGGAGTGCGTACAATCTGGTGCGTATGCGGAAGGGAGACGAGTGGAAGACTGCATTTAGTACCACCTCAGGGCATTATGAGTACCTAGTCACGCCATATGGGTTGATGAATGCTCCATCAGTCTTCCAATCCTTTGCAGATGAGATTTTCAGAGACCTGCACCGGCAGGGTGTAGTGGTGTATATTGATGACATTCTGAGCATGTGTCTCTGGTGCACAGAGTGTTTGGTACGTCAAGGCTGAGAAATGCCTGTTCTTCCAACAGTCCGTCTCCATCAGCATCGGATTTCCACGTCAGGAGTGGAGCCGTGAGGCACGTTTAGGCACCTGAAGGCTGTTGGCTCATCCTTATCCCTCTTTGCTGTTCATAGTGGAGGTGGACACATCCGAAGATGGGATAGGAGCAGTGCGACCGCTGAAGCTCCGCCCCTGTGCCTTCTTTTCGAAGAAGCTCAACTTGGCGGTGAGAAACTATGATGCGGGGGACCGGGAGCTGTTGGCTGTCGTCAAGGCTTTGAAGGCATGGAGACATTGGATTGAGGGGTCTAAACACCCTTGTCTCATCTGGACTGACCACCGCAATCTGGAGTACATCCGGCAGACGAAGAGACTGAATCCTCGCCAGGCAAGGTGGGCCATGTTTTTCACTCGTTTTGTGTTTACTCTTTCTTACAGACCAGGCTCCCAGAACGTCAAGGCAGACACATTGTCTCGGCTGTATGACACAGAGGAGCAGTCCATGGATCCCACTCCCATACTCCCAGCTTCGTGTCTGGTAGCGCCAGTAGTGTGGGAGCAGGACGCGGACATTGAGCGGGCGTCACATGCAGAGCCCTCTCCCCCTGAGTGTCCAGCTGGTCGGCTGTACGTTCCATCTGCTGTCCGCGACCGACTGATCTATTGGGCGTCACCCTCCTCTGGTCATCCTGGGATAGGTTGGACGATGCGCTGTCTTGATGGGAGGTACTGGTGGCCCACGTGAGGGTTTATCTTTCCTCCCTTTTCCCGGTCTCCATACGGCCTTACAAACCACCTATTTACACACGTCTTCTGGCACTATGGGGTGTAGTGTCTGATCGGGGTCCCCAGGGGTCTGGAAGGCGTTCATGGAACAACTGGGGGTCTCGGTCAGCCTTACCTCAGGTTTTTACCCAAAGAGTAATGGGCAGGTAGAAAGAGTTAACCAGGATGTGGGTAGGTTTCTGCGGTCTTATTGCCAGGACTGGCCGGGGGAGTGGGCAGCGTTTGTGCCCTGGGCAGAGATGGCCCAGAACTCGCTCCACCACTAACCTTTCTCCCTTTCAATGTGTATTGGGGTATCAGCAGGTTCAGACCGAGTCAGAGACCGAGGCTCCTGCGGTGGACAATTGGTTTCCCGGAGGAAACCTGGGAGGCAGCCCACGTCCACCTTCAGCGCACCGTACTGCGCCAGACCGTCACCGCAGTGAGGCCCCGGTGTTCGCACCAGGCGACAGGGTCTGGCTCTCGCCCCGAAACCTGCCCCTCCGTCTGCCCTGCCGGAAGCTGGGTCCACGGTTTGTGGGGACATTTAAAGTCATGAGGAGAGTGAACGAGGTATGTTATAAGTTACAGCTATCCACCAATTACCGTATTAACCCCTCATTCCATATGTCTCTCCTCAGGCCGGTGGTTGCCTTCCCTGCCACCTATATACACGACTCTGACACCATATTCCCTATCTAGTGCACTACTTTTGACCAGGGCCCTATTCCATATCTGGCACAACCACCCTCCCTCCCTCACAGGCCATACATGCTAAATGTAGAGAAGTTTTTTTAGATCAGGGACACATGTAGCTAGTCATTAAGCTTCATGGACACAGATCCACTCTGGAAACATCTCCTCTCTATATTAAAATAACCTCTCTGGTTTGTGGGTAGAAAATCTGGACCTCTTGCAGGATGGTTGACCCTACGGTTGACCCTATTCCTACATTCCCTCCCCTTCTTCTATTCTTCTCAGTCCTCCACATCCTTCCCCCCGTCCCCCCTTTCCCCAACTCTAACCCTCTTCTTCCATCTTTACCCAGTGGTCGTGGTCTCTCCCTGAGCTCACGGTGGCGGTAGTGTGGTGAGTCTCTGTAATGGTTTGTGAAGGCCATGTCGTCCAGCCGGTAGTGCTGTGGGGGCGGGGGAGGGGGCGGCGTGGGGTGTCCATGGGCCAAGCCGTTAGGTTGGTAGGAGAGACCGTTGGAGGGGCTGAACCTTTGGCCTGCCGGGCTGATCGTACAGGGTCTCTTACCGGGGGTCTCCAGGTGCAGGGGGCCATCCCTGTCGAAGCCATTCACTTTGGTTCTGGAGGAGGAGAGGGGACAGAGAGGAGGAGAGGGAACAGAGAGGAGGAGAGGGGGAGGGAAGAGAGGGGAGGGGAGGGGAGAGAGGAGGGGAGGGAATAGAGAGAAGGAGGAGAGGGGAGGGAATAGAGGAGGAGGAGAGAGGAGGGAATAGAGATGAGGAGGAGAGGGGGAGGAAGAAGGAGGGAAGGAAGAGGAGGGAGGGAATAGAGAGAAGGAGAGGGAACAGAGAGGAGGAGAGGGGGAGGGAAGAGAGGAGGTGGAGGGAATAGAGAGGAGGAGGAGAGAGGGAGGGAATAGAGAGGAGGAGGAGAGAGGAGGAATAGAGAGGAGGAGGAGAGGGGGAGAGAATAGAGATGAGGGGAGGGAATAGAGAGAAGGAGGAGAGGAATAGAGAGGAAGAGGAGAGGGGGAGAGAATAGAGAGGAGGAGGAGGAGGAGGAGGAGGAGGAGGGAGGAATAGGAGGAGGAGGAGGAGGGGGAATAGAGAGGAGGAGGAGGGGAGGGAACAGGAGAGGAGGAGGAGGAGAGGGGGAATAGAGAGGAGGAGGAGGAGAGGGGGGACAGAAATAGGAGGAGGAGGAGGGGGGATAGAGATGAGGAAGAGGAGGAGAGGAACAGAGAGGAGGAGAGAGGGATAGAGAGGAGGAGGAGGAGAGGGGAGGGAATAGAGAGGAGGAGGGGAGGAGGGGGATAGGAATAGAGGAGGAGGAGGAGAGGGGGAAGAAAATAGAGGAGGAGGAGGAGGGGGGAGGAGGAAGAGGAAGAGGAGGAAGAGGAGGAGGGTGAGGGGAGGGAATAGAGAGGAGGAGGAGGAAAGGGAGAGGAGGAGGAGGAGAGGGTGAGGGGAAGGAATAGAGAGGAGGAGGAGAGGGGGAGGGAACAGAGAGGAGGAGGAGGAGGAGGGGAGGAGGAAGAGAGGGGGAGGAAGGAGGAGAGGAGGAAGGAGGGGGAGGAGGAGGGGGAGGAAGGAAGGAGAGGAAGAGAGGAGGAGGGAACAGAGAGGAGGAGGAGGAGGAGGAGGAAGGAATAGAGAGGAGGAGGAGGAGAGGGGGAGGGAATAGAGAGGAGGAGAGGAAGAGGGGGAGGAAATAGAGAGGGGGAGGAGGAGGAGAGAGGGGGAGGAGGAAGAGAGGGAGGGAACAGAGAGGAGGAGGAGGTAGAGAGGGGGAGGAGGAAGAGGGGGGAGGGAACAGACAGGAGGATGAGGAAGAGAGGGGGAGGAGAAGAGAGGGGAGGAGGAACAGACAGGAGGATGAGGAAGAGAGGGGAGGGAGCAGAGAGGGGAGGAGGAAGAGAGGGGAGGGAACAGACAGGAGGATGAGGAAGAGAGGGGAGGGAACAGAGAGGAGGAGGAGGAAGAGAGGGGAGGGGACAGAGAGAGGAGGAGGAGGAAGAGAGGGGGAGGGGACAGAGAGGGGAGGGGACAGAGGGAGAGGGAGGAGGAAGAGAGGGGGAGGAGGGAGAGAGGAGGGAGGGGAACAGAGAGGAGGGAGGAGGAAGGAAGGGAGGAGGAAGAGAGGGGGAGGAGAGGGAAGAGAGGGGAGGGAACAGAGAGGAGGAGGAGGAAGAGAGGGGGAGGAGGGGGAGAGAGGAGGAGCAAACAGAGAGGAGGAGGAGGAAGAGAGGGGAGGAGGAAGAGAGGTGGAGGGAACAGAGAGGAGGAGGAGGAGGAGGGGGGAGGAGGAAGAGAGGGGAGGAAGAAGAGAGGGGGAGGAGGAAGAGAGGGGGAGGAGGAAGAGAGGGAGGGGAGGGAGAGGGAGGAGGGAACAGAGAGGAGGAGGAGGAAGAGGAGGGGGGAGGAGGAAGAGAGGGGAGGAAGGGAACAGAGAGGAGGAGGAAGGGAGAGGGGAAGGAGGAAGAGAGGGTAAGGGAATAGAGAGGAGGAGGAAGAGAGGGGGAGGAGGAAGAGAGGGGGAGGAGGAAGAGAGGGGGAGGGAACAGAGAGGAGGAGGAGGGAGGGGGAGGAGGAAGAGAGGGGGAGGAGGAAGAGAGGAGGAGGAGGAAGAGAGGGGGAGGAGGAAGAGAGGGGGAGGGAACAGAGAGGAGGAGGGAGGGGAGGAGGAAGAGAGGGGGAGGAGGAAGAGAGGGGAGGAGGAAGAGAGGGGAGGGAACAGAGAGGGGGAGGAGGAAGAGAGGGGGAGGAGAAAGAGGAGGGGAGGAGGTAGAGAGGGGAGGGAACAGACAGGAGGATGAGGAAGAGGGGAGGGAACAGAGAGGAGGAGGAGGAAGAGAGGGGGGAGGGAACAGAGAGGGAGGAGAGGGGGAGGGAAGAGAGGAGGGAACAGAGAGGAGGGGAAGAGGGGGAGGGAGGAGAAAGGAGAGGAGGAGGAGGAAGAGAGGGGGAGGGAACAGAGAGGGGGGAGGAAGAGAGGGGAGGAGGGGAAAGAGAGGAGGAGGAGGTAGAGAGGGGAGGGAACAAATGGTAGTTTGCAGGGGAAGAATGTGCAAAGTAGAAATAAAAATAATGGGGTGCAAAGGAGCAAAATAAATAAATAAATTAAATACAGTTGGGAAAGAGGTAGTTGTTTAGGCTTAATTATAGGTGGGCTATGTACAGGTGCAGTAA
>NC_068440.1:43294653-43332153 GCF_023373465.1 Oncorhynchus keta | reverse complement strand
TCAGGTATTCTGCCACTGTGTTCTCTCTGTTTACGGCCAAATAGCA
This sequence comes from Oncorhynchus keta, assembly GCF_023373465.1. NCBI lineage: Eukaryota > Metazoa > Chordata > Actinopteri > Salmoniformes > Salmonidae > Oncorhynchus > Oncorhynchus keta. The sequence goes on along the minus strand of NC_068440.1, from coordinate 43,332,107 downwards.
TTCTAGTTTGCTCTGTTTTTTTATCAATTCATTCCAATGTGTCAAGTAATTATCTTTTTGTTTTCTCATGATTTAGTTGGGTCTAATTGTGTTGCTGTCCTGGGGCTCTGTGGGGTGTGTTTGTGTTTGTGAACAGAGCCCCAGGACCAGCTTGCTTAGGGGTCCTCTTCTCCAGGTTCATCTCTCTGTAGGTGATGGCTTTGTTATGGAAGGTTTCTGGTCTTTTCTGGATTTTGATAATTAGCGGGTATCGGCCTAATTCTGCTCTGCATGCATAGTCAAAGATTTGTACTCTAAAGGGGATTGAATTTGTTGTTACCTAATAATGGTTTGATAGTTTTCCACACTACATTCCTTCCATCTACAGCATTTCTTAATGTTACTCAGTTCCTTTGGCTTTGATAGTCCGCCCCGTAGTTCCTCACCCAAGCCTCTCCAGGTTCTCCTTTACCCAGATCCAGATAGCAGATGTTCTGAAAGAGCTGCAAAACCTGGACCCGTACAAATCAGCTGGGCTTGACAATCTGGACCCGCTTTTTCTGAAACTATCTGCCGCCATTGTCGCAACCCCTATTACCAGCCTGTTCAACCTCTCTTTCATATCGTCTGAGATCCCCAAGGATTGGAAAGCTGCCGCAGTCATCCCCTCTTCAAAGGGGGAGACACCCCTGGACCCAAACTGCTATAGACCTATATCCATCCTGCCCTGCCTATCTAAGGTCTTCGAAAGCCAAGTCAACAAACAGGTCACTGACCATCTCGAATCCCACCGTACCTTCTCCGCTGTGCAATCTGGTTTCCGAGCCGGTCACGGGTGCACCTCAGCCACACTCAAGGTACTAAATGATATCATAACCGCCATCGATAAAAGACAGTACTGTGCAGCCGTCTTCATCGACCTCGCCAAGGCTTTCGACTCTGTCAATCACCAAATTCTTATCGGCAGACTCAACAGCCTCGGTTTTTCGGATGACTGCCTTGCCTGGTTCACCAATTACTTTGCAGACAGAGTTCAGTGTGTCAAATCAGAGGGCATGCTGTCCGGTCCTCTGGCAGTCTCTATGGGGGTGCCACAGGGTTCAATTCTCGGGCCGACTCTTTTCTCTGTATATATCAATGATGTTGCTCTTGCTGCGGGCGATTCCCTGATCCACCTCTACGCAGACGACACCATTCTATATACTTTCGGCCCGTCATTGGACACTGTGCTATCCAACCTCCAAACGAGCTTCAATGCCATACAGCACTCCTTCCGTGGCCTCCAACTGCTCTTAAACGCGAGTAAAACCAAATGCATGCTTTTCAACCGATCGCTGCCTGCACCCGCATGCCCGACTAGCATCACCACCCTGGATGGTTCCAACCTTGAATATGTGGACATCTATAAGTACCTAGGTGTCTGGCTAGACTGCAAACTCTCCTTCCAGACTCACATCAAACATCTCCAATCAAAAATCAAATCCAGAGTCGGCTTTCTATTCCGCAACAAAGCCTCCTTCACTCACGCTGCCAAGCTTACCCTAGTAAAACTGACTATCCTACCGATCCTCGACTTCGGCGATGTCATCTACAAAATGGCTTCCAACACTCTACTCAGCAAACTGGATGCAGTCTACCACAGTGCCATTCGTTTTGTCACTAAAGCACCTTATACCACCCACCACTGCGACTTGTATGCTCTAGTCGGCTGGCCCTCACTACATATTCGTCCCAGACCCACTGGCTCAGGTCATCTACAAGTCCATGCTAGGTAAAGCTCCGCCTTATCTCAGTTCACTGGTCACGATGGCAACACCCATCCGTAGCACGCGCTCCAGCAGGTGTATCTCACTGATCATCCCTAAAGCCAACAGCTCATTTGGCCGCCTTTCGTTCCAGTACTCTGCTGCCTGTGACTGGAACGAATTGCAAAAATCGCTGAAGTTGGAGACTTTTATCTCCCTCTCCAACTTCAAACATCAGCTATCCGAGCAGCTAACCGATCGCTGCAGCTGTACATAGTCTATAGGTAAATAGCTCACCCTTTTTCACCTACCTCATTCCCATACTGTTTTTATACTGTTTTTATTTATTTACTTTTCTGCTCTTTTGCACACCAATATCTCTACCTGTACATGCCCATCTGATCATTTATCACTCCAGTGTTAATCTGCAAAATTGTATTATTCGCCTACCTCCTCATGCCTTTTGCACACATTGTATATAGACTGCCCATTTTTTCTACTGTGTTATTGACTTGCTAATTGTTTACTCCATGTGTAACTCTGTGTTGTCTGTTCACACTGCTATGCTTTATCTTGGCCAGGTCGCAGTTGCAAATGAGAACTTGTTCTCAACTAGCCTACCTGGTTAAATAAAGGTGAAATAAAAAAATAAAAAATAAAAATGCCTCATGATTGAGTATTGCTCTGTTCAAGAAGACTGTGATTTTGCTGTGGTCTGATAGGGGTGTCAGTGGGCTGACTGTGAACGCTCTGAGAGACTCTGGGTTGAGGTCAGTGGTAAAGTAGTCTACAGTACTACTGCTAAGAGATGAGCTATAGGTTTACCTACCATAGGAGTCCCGTCGAAGTCTACCATTGACTATGTACATACCCAGCGTGCGACAGAGCTGCAGGAGTTGTGACCCCTTTTTGTTGGATATGTTGTCGTAGTTGTGTCTAGGGGGCATATGGGGGCGGGAAAGCTGTCACCTCCAGGTAGGTGTTTGTCCCCCTGTGTGCTGAGGGTGTCGGGTTCTTGTCCAGTTCTGGCATTTAGGTCGTTACAGACTAGTACATGTCCCTGGGCCTGGAAATGATTGATTTCCCCCTCCAGGATGGAGAAGCTGTCTTCGTTAAAGTATGGGGATTCTAGTGGGGGGATATAGGGGATTCTAGTGGGGGGATATAGGGGATTCTAGTGGGGGATATAGGGGATTCTAGTGGGGGATATAGGGGATTCTAGTGGGGGATATAGGGGATTCTAGTGGGGGGATATAGGGGATTCTAGTGGGGGATATAGGTAGCACACAGAAGGACATTTTCTCTGTTGAGATTATTTCCTTTTGAATTTCTAGCCAAATGTAAAATGTTCCTGTTTTGATTAATTTAATGGAGTAAGTTAGGTCTGCTCTACACCAAATTAGCATACCCCCTGAGTCCCTTCCCTGTTTCACACCTGGTAGTTTGGTGGATGGGACTACCAGCTCTCTGTAACCTAGAGTGCAACCAGTGGGTCCATCTCCTCTATTACCACCCACCTGGTAGTGTGGTGGATGGGACTACCAGCTCTCTGTAACGTAGAGGGCAACCAGTGGGCTAATCTCCACTATACCACCCACCTGGTAGTGTGGTGGATGGGACTACCAGCTCTCTGTAACCTAGAGGGCAATCAGTGGGTCCGTCTCCACTATACCACCCACCTGGTAGTATGGTGGATGGGACTACCAGCTCTCTGTAACCTAGAGGACAACCAGTAGGTCCATCTCCTCTATACCACCCACCTGGTAGTATGGTGGATGGGACTACCAGCTCTCTGTAACCTAGAGGACAACCAGTGGGTCCGTCTCCTCTATACCATGTTTCTCTCTCTCATCTCTGTTTTCTTCCACTCAACTCGAACTGACTGCCAACACACCTCAAACTTAAACCCGAAAGAAGCCCATCGTTTCCCAAGAGATGCTGAATCTCCACTCTACTCAATCCCAACTTGTACAGAGAAACTTCTAGAGCCAGCAGACATCAACCTCACCTGTCAAGTGTTCTCCTCTAGAGCCAGCATACATCAACCTCACCTGTCAGGTGTTCTACTCTAGAGCCAGCAGACATCAACATCAACCTCACCTGTCAGGTGTTCTCCTCTAGAGTCAGCAGACATCAACATCAACCTCACCTGTCAGGTGTTCTACTCTAGAGCCAGCAGACACCAACCTCACCTGTCAGGTGTTCTCCTCTAGAGCCAGCAGACATCAACCTCACCTGTCAGGTGTTCTCCTCTAGAGTCAGCAGACACCAAGACCAACCTCACCTGTCAGGTGTTCTCCCTCTAGAGCCAGCATACATCAACATCACCTGTCAGGTGTTCTACTCTAGAGCCAGGAGACACCAACACCTACCTCACCTGTCAGGTGTTCTCCTCTAGAGTCAGCAGACACCAAGACCAACCTCACCTGTCAGGTGTTCTACTCTAGAGTCAGCAGACATCAACCTCACCTGTCAGGTGTTCTCCTCTAGAGTCAGCAGACACCAAGACCAACCTCACCTGTCAGGTGTTCTACTCTAGAGCCAGCAGACATCAACCTCACCTGTCAGGTGTTCTCCTCTAGAGTCAGCAGACACCAAGACCAACCTCACCTGTCAGGTGTTCTCCTCTAGAGCCAGCATACATCAACATCACCTGTCAGGTGTTCTCCTCTAGAGCCAGCAGACATCAACCTCACCTGTCAGGTGTTCTCCTCTAGAGCCAGCAGACATCAACCTCACCTGTCAGGTGTTCTCCTCTAGAGCCAGCAGACATCAACCTCACATGTCAGGTGTTCTCGTCTAGAGCCAGGAGACATCAACACCAACCTCACCTGTCAGGTGTTCTCCTCTAGAGCCAGCAGACACCAACCCCTACCTCACCTGTCAGGTGTTCTCCTCTAGAGCCAGCAGACATCAACCTCACCTGTCAAGTGTTCTCCTCTAGAGCCAGCAGACATCAACCTCACCTGTCAAGTGTTCTCCTCTAGAGCCAGCAGACATCAACATCAACCTCATCTGTCAGGTGTTCTCCTCTAGAGCCAGCAGACATCAACCTCACCTGTCAGGTGTTCTCCTCTAGAGCCTGCAGACACCAACCCCTACCTCACCTGTTGGGTGTTCTCCTCTAGAGCCAGCAGAAACCAACCCCTACCTCACCTGTTGGGTGTTCTCCTCTAGAGCCAGCAGACATCAACATCAACCTCACCTGTCAGGTGTTCTCCTCTAGAGCCAGCAGACACCAACCTCACCTGCCAGGTGTTATACTCTAGAGCCAGGAGACATCAACCTCACCTGTCAGGTGTTCTCCTCTAGAGCCAGCAGACATCAACGTCAACCTCACCTGTCAGGTGTTCTCCTCTAGAGCCAGCAGACATCAACCTCACCTGTCAGGTGTTATTCTCTAGAGCCAGCAGACATCAACGTCAACCTCACCTGTCAGGTGTTCTCCTCTAGAGCCAGCAGACACCAACCTCACCTGCCAGGTGTTATACTCTAGAGCCAGCAGACACCAACCTCACCTGCCAGGTGTTATACTCTAGAGCCAGCAGACATCAACCTCACCTGCCAGGTGTTATACTCTAGAGCCAGGAGACATCAACCTCACCTGTCAAGTGTTCTCCTCTAGAGCCAGCAGACATCAACCTCACCTGCCAGGTGTTCTCCTCTAGAGCCAGCAGACACCAACCCCTACCTCACCTGTCGGGTGTTCTCCTCTAGAGCCAGCAGACACCAAACCCTACCTCACCTGTCAGGTGTTCTCCTCTAGAGCCTGCAGACATCAACCTTACCTGTCAGGTGTTCTCCTCTAGAGCCAGCAGACATCAACATCAACCTCACCTGTTCTCCTCTAGAGCCAGCAGACATCAACCCCTACCTCACCTGTCAGGTGTTCTCCTCTACAGCCAGCAGACATCAACCTCACCTGTCAGGTGTTCTCCTCTAGAGCCAGCAGACATCAACCTCACCTGTCAAGTGTTCTCCTCTAGAGCCAGCAGACATCAACCTCACCTGTCAAGTGTTCTCCTCTAGAGCCAGCAGACATCAACCTCACCTGTCAAGTGTTCTCCTCTAGAGCCAGCAGACATCAACATCAACCTCATCTGTCAGGTGTTCTCCTCTAGAGCCAGCAGACATCAACCTCACCTGTCAGGTGTTATACTCTAGAGCCAGCAGACACCAACCTCACCTGCCAGGTGTTCTCCTCTAGAGCCAGCAGACACCAACCCCTACCTCACCTGTCGGGTGTTCTCCTCTAGAGCCAGCAGACACCAAACCCTACCTCACCTGTCAGGTGTTCTCCTCTAGAGCCTGCAGACATCAACCTTACCTGTCAGGTGTTCTCCTCTAGAGCCAGCAGACATCAACATCAACCTCACCTGTTCTCCTCTAGAGCCAGCAGACATCAACCCCTACCTCACCTGTCAGGTGTTCTCCTCTACAGCCAGCAGACATCAACCTCACCTGTCAGGTGTTCTCCTCTAGAGCCAGCAGACATCAACCTCACCTGTCAAGTGTTCTCCTCTAGAGCCAGCAGACATCAACCTCACCTGTCAAGTGTTCTCCTCTAGAGCCAGCAGACATCAACCTCACCTGTCAAGTGTTCTCCCTAGAGCCAGCAGACATCAACATCAACCTCATCTGTCAGGTGTTCTCCTCTAGAGCCAGCAGACATCAACCTCACCTGTCAGGTGTTATACTCTAGAGCCAGCAGACACCAACCTCACCTGCCAGGTGTTATACTCTAGAGCCAGGAGACATCAACGTCACCTGTCAGGTGTTCTCCTCTAGAGCCAGCAGACACCAACCTCACCTGCCAGGTGTTATACTCTAGAGCCAGGAGACATCAACCTCACCTGTCAGGTGTTCTCCTCTAGAGCCAGCAGACATCAACCTCACCTGCCAGGTGTTATACTCTAGAGCCAGGAGACATCAACCTCACCTGTCAAGTGTTCTCCTCTAGAGCCAGCAGACATCAACCTCACCTGCCAGGTGTTCTCCTCTAGAGCCAGCAGACACCAACCCCTACCTCACCTGTCGGGTGTTCTCCTCTAGAGCCAGCAGACACCAAACCCTACCTCACCTGTCAGGTGTTCTCCTCTAGAGCCTGCAGACATCAACCTTACCTGTCAGGTGTTCTCCTCTAGAGCCAGCAGACATCAACATCAACCTCACCTGTTCTCCTCTAGAGCCAGCAGACATCAACCCCTACCTCACCTGTCAGGTGTTCTCCTCTACAGCCAGGAGACATCAACCTTACCGGTCAGGTGTTCTCCTCTAGAGCCAGGAGACACCAACCTCACCTGTCAGGTGTTCTCCTCTAGAGCCAGCAGACATCAACCTCACCTGTCAAGTGTTCTCCTCTAGAGCCAGCAGACATCAACCTCACCTGTCAAGTGTTCTCCTCTAGAGCCAGCAGACATCAACATCAACCTCACCTGTCAGGTGTTCTACTCTAGAGCCTGCAGACATCAACCTCACCTGTCAGGTGTTCTCCTCTAGAGCCAGCAGACATCAACCTCACCTGTCAGGTGTTCTCCTCTAGAGCCTGCAGACATCAACCTCACCTGTCAGGTGTTCTCCTCTAGAGCCAGCAGACATCAACATCAACCTCACCTGTCAGGTGTTCTCCTCTAGAGCCAGCAGACATCAACCTCACCTGTCAGGTGTTCTCCTCTAGAGCCAGCAGACATCAACCTCACCTGTCAGGTGTTCTCCTCTAGAGCCAGCAGACATCAACACCAACCTCACCTGTCAGGTGTTATCCTCTAGAGCCAGCAGACATCAACATCAACCTCACCTGTCAGGTGTTATCCTCTAGAGCCAGCAGACATCAACCTCACCTGTCAGGTGTTCTCCTCTAGAGCCAGCAGACATCAACATCAACCTCACCTGTCAGGTGTTCTCCTCTAGAGCCAGCAGACATCAACCTCACCTGTCAGGTGTTCTCCTCTAGAGCCAGCAGACATCAACCTCACCTGTCAGGTGTTCTCCTCTAGAGCCAGGAGACATCAACCTCACCTGTCAGGTGTTCTCCTCTAGAGCCAGCAGACATCAACGTCACCTGTCAGGTGTTCTCCTCTAGAGCCTGCAGACATCAACCTCACCTGTCAGGTGTTCTCCTCTAGAGCCAGCAGACATCAACCTCACCTGTCAGGTGTTCTCCTCTAGAGCCAGCAGACATCAACCCCACCTGTCAGGTGTTCTCCTCTAGAGCCAGCAGACATCAACGTCACCTGTCAGGTGTTCTCCTCTAGAGCCAGCAGACATCAACCTCACCTGTCAGGTGTTCTCCTCTAGAGCCAGCAGACATCAACGTCACCTGTCAGGTGTTCTCCTCTAGAGCCAGCAGACATCAACCTCACCTGTCAGGTGTTCTCCTCTAGAGCCAGCAGACATCAACCCCACCTGTCAGGTGTTCTCCTCTAGAGCCAGCAGACATCAACGTCACCTGTCAGGTGTTCTCCTCTAGAGCCAGCAGACATCAACCTCACCTGTCAGGTGTTCTCCTCTACAGCCAGCAGACATCAACGTCACCTGTCAGGTGTTCTCCTCTAGAGCCAGCAGACATCAACCTCACCTGTCAAGTGTTCTCCTCTAGAGCCAGCAGACATCAACATCAACCTCATCTGTCAGGTGTTCTCCTCTAGAGCCAGCAGACATCAACCTCACCTGTCAGGTGTTCTCCTCTAGAGCCTGCAGACACCAACCCCTACCTCACCTGTTGGGTGTTCTCCTCTAGAGCCAGCAGACACCAACCCCTACCTCACCTGTTGGGTGTTCTCCTCTAGAGCCAGCAGACATCAACGCCAACCTCACCTGTCAGGTGTTCTCCTCTAGAGCCAGCAGACACCAACCTCACCTGCCAGGTGTTATACTCTAGAGCCAGGAGACATCAACCTCACCTGTCAGGTGTTCTCCTCTAGAGCCAGCAGACATCAACGTCAACCTCACCTGTCAGGTGTTCTCCTCTAGAGCCAGCAGACATCAACCTCACCTGTCAGGTGTTATTCTCTAGAGCCAGCAGACATCAACGTCAACCTCACCTGTCAGGTGTTCTCCTCTAGAGCCAGCAGACACCAACCTCACCTGCCAGGTGTTATACTCTAGAGCCAGCAGACACCAACCTCACCTGCCAGGTGTTATACTCTAGAGCCAGCAGACACCAACCTCACCTGCCAGGTGTTATACTCTAGAGCCAGGAGACATCAACCTCACCTGTCAAGTGTTCTCCTCTAGAGCCAGCAGACATCAACCTCACCTGCCAGGTGTTCTCCTCTAGAGCCAGCAGACACCAACCCCTACCTCACCTGTCAGGTGTTCTCCTCTAGAGCCAGCAGACACCAACCCCTACCTCACCTGTCAGGTGTTCTCCTCTAGAGCCAGCAGACATCAACCTCACCTGTCAGGTGTTCTCCTCTAGAGCCAGCAGACATCAACCCCTACCTCACCTGTCAGGTGTTCTCCTCTAGAGCCAGCAGACATCAACCTCACCTGTCAGGTGTTCTCCTCTAGAGCCAGCAGACATCAACCTCACCTGTCAGGTGTTCTCCTCTAGAGCCAGCAGACATCAACCTCACCTGTCAGGTGTTCTCCTCTAGAGCCAGCAGACATCAACATCAACCTCACCTGTCAGGTGTTCTCCTCTAGAGCCAGCAGACATCAACCTCACCTGTCAGGTGTTCTCCTCTAGAGCCAGCAGACATCAACCTCACCTGTCAGGTGTTCTCCTCTAGAGCCAGCAGACATCAACCTCACCTGTCAGGTGTTCTCCTCTAGAGCCAGCAGACACCAACGTCAACCTCACCTGTCAGGTGTTCTCCTCTAGAGCCAGCAGACATCAACCTCACCTGTCAGGTGTTCTCCTCTAGAGCCAGCAGACATCAACCTCACCTGTCAGGTGTTCTCCTCTAGAGCCAGCAGACATCAACCCCACCTGTCAGGTGTTCTCCTCTAGAGCCAGCAGACATCAACGTCACCTGTCAGGTGTTCTCCTCTAGAGCCAGCAGACATCAACCTCACCTGTCAGGTGTTCTCCTCTAGAGCCAGCAGACATCAACGTCACCTGTCAGGTGTTCTCCTCTAGAGCCAGCAGACATCAACCTCACCTGTCAGGTGTTCTCCTCTAGAGCCAGCAGACATCAACCCCACCTGTCAGGTGTTCTCCTCTAGAGCCAGCAGACATCAACGTCACCTGTCAGGTGTTCTCCTCTAGAGCCAGCAGACATCAACCTCACCTGTCAGGTGTTCTCCTCTACAGCCAGCAGACATCAACGCCACCTGTCAGGTGTTCTCCTCTAGAGCCAGCAGACATCAACCTCACCTGTCAAGTGTTCTCCTCTAGAGCCAGCAGACATCAACATCAACCTCATCTGTCAGGTGTTCTCCTCTAGAGCCAGCAGACATCAACCTCACCTGTCAGGTGTTCTCCTCTAGAGCCTGCAGACACCAACCCCTACCTCACCTGTTGGGTGTTCTCCTCTAGAGCCAGCAGACACCAACCCCTACCTCACCTGTTGGGTGTTCTCCTCTAGAGCCAGCAGACATCAACGTCAACCTCACCTGTCAGGTGTTCTCCTCTAGAGCCAGCAGACACCAACCTCACCTGCCAGGTGTTATACTCTAGAGCCAGGAGACATCAACCTCACCTGTCAGGTGTTCTCCTCTAGAGCCAGGAGACATCAACATCAACCTCACCTGTCAGGTGTTATCCTCTAGAGCCAGCAGACATCAACCTCACCTGTCAGGTGTTATTCTCTAGAGCCAGCAGACATCAACGTCAACCTCACCTGTCAGGTGTTCTCCTCTAGAGCCAGCAGACACCAACCTCACCTGCCAGGTGTTATACTCTAGAGCCAGCAGACACCAACCTCACCTGCCAGGTGTTATACTCTAGAGCCAGCAGACATCAACCTCACCTGCCAGGTGTTATACTCTAGAGCCTGCAGACATCAACCTTACCTGTCAGGTGTTCTCCTCTAGAGCCAGCAGACATCAACATCAACCTCACCTGTCAGGTGTTCTCCTCTAGAGCCAGCAGACACCAACCCCTACCTCACCTGTCGGGTGTTCTCCTCTAGAGCCAGCAGACACCAAACCCTACCTCACCTGTCAGGTGTTCTCCTCTAGAGCCTGCAGACATCAACCTTACCTGTCAGGTGTTCTCCTCTAGAGCCAGCAGACATCAACATCAACCTCACCTGTTCTCCTCTAGAGCCAGCAGACATCAACCCCTACCTCACCTGTCAGGTGTTCTCCTCTACAGCCAGCAGACATCAACCTCACCTGTCAGGTGTTCTCCTCTAGAGCCAGCAGACATCAACCTCACCTGTCAAGTGTTCTCCTCTAGAGCCAGCAGACATCAACCTCACCTGTCAAGTGTTCTCCTCTAGAGCCAGCAGACATCAACCTCACCTGTCAAGTGTTCTCCTCTAGAGCCAGCAGACATCAACATCAACCTCACCTGTTCTCCTCTAGAGCCAGCAGACATCAACCCCTACCTCACCTGTCAGGTGTTCTCCTCTACAGCCAGCAGACATCAACCTCACCTGTCAGGTGTTCTCCTCTAGAGCCAGCAGACATCAACCTCACCTGTCAAGTGTTCTCCTCTAGAGCCAGCAGACATCAACCTCACCTGTCAAGTGTTCTCCTCTAGAGCCAGCAGACATCAACCTCACCTGTCAAGTGTTCTCCTCTAGAGCCAGCAGACATCAACATCAACCTCATCTGTCAGGTGTTCTCCTCTAGAGCCAGCAGACATCAACCTCACCTGTCAGGTGTTATACTCTAGAGCCAGCAGACACCAACCTCACCTGCCAGGTGTTATACTCTAGAGCCAGGAGACATCAACGTCACCTGTCAGGTGTTCTCCTCTAGAGCCAGCAGACACCAACCTCATCTGCCAGGTGTTATACTCTAGAGCCAGGAGACATCAACCTCACCTGTCAGGTGTTCTCCTCTAGAGCCAGCAGACATCAACCTCACCTGCCAGGTGTTATACTCTAGAGCCAGGAGACATCAACCTCACCTGTCAGGTGTTCTCCTCTAGAGCTAGGAGACATCAACCTCACCTGTCAGGTGTTCTCCTCTAGAGCCAGCAGACATCAACCCCACCTGTCAGGTGTTCTCCTCTAGAGCCAGCAGACATCAACGTCACCTGTCAGGTGTTCTCCTCTAGAGCCAGGAGACATCAACCTCACCTGTCAGGTGTTCTCCTCTAGAGCCAGCAGACATCAACGTCACCTGTCAGGTGTTCTCCTCTAGAGCCAGCAGACATCAACCTCACCTGTCAGGTGTTCTCCTCTAGAGCCAGGAGACATCAACCTCACCTGTCAGGTGTTCTCCTCTAGAGCCAGGAGACATCAACCTCACCTGTCAGGTGTTCTCCTCTAGAGTCAGCAGACATCAACCTCACCTGTCAGGTGTTCTCCTCTAGAGCCAGGAGACATCAACCTCACCTGTCAGGTGTTCTCCTCTAGAGCCAGGAGACATCAACCTCACCTGTCAGGTGTTCTCCTCTAGAGTCAGCAGACATCAACCTCACCTGTCAGGTGTTCTCCTCTAGAGTCAGCAGACATCAACCTCACCTGTCAGGTGTTCTCCTCTAGAGCCAGCATACATCAACCTCACCTGTCAGGTGTTCTCCTCTAGAGCCAGCAGACATCAACCTCACCTGTCAGGTGTTCTCCTCTAGAGCCAGGAGACATCAACCTCACCTGTCAGGTGTTCTCCTCTAGAGCCAGCAGACATCAACGTCACCTGTCAGGTGTTCTCCTCTAGAGCCTGCAGACATCAACCTCACCTGTCAGGTGTTCTCCTCTAGAGCCAGCAGACATCAACCTCACCTGTCAGGTGTTCTCCTCTAGAGCCAGCAGACATCAACCCCACCTGTCAGGTGTTCTCCTCTAGAGCCAGCAGACATCAACGTCACCTGTCAGGTGTTCTCCTCTAGAGCCAGCAGACATCAACCTCACCTGTCAGGTGTTCTCCTCTAGAGCCAGCAGACATCAACGTCACCTGTCAGGTGTTCTCCTCTAGAGCCAGCAGACATCAACCTCACCTGTCAGGTGTTCTCCTCTAGAGCCAGCAGACATCAACCCCACCTGTCAGGTGTTCTCCTCTAGAGCCAGCAGACATCAACGTCACCTGTCAGGTGTTCTCCTCTAGAGCCAGCAGACATCAACCTCACCTGTCAGGTGTTCTCCTCTACAGCCAGCAGACATCAACGTCACCTGTCAGGTGTTCTCCTCTAGAGCCAGCAGACATCAACCTCACCTGTCAGGTGTTCTCCTCTAGAGCCAGCAGACATCAACGTCACCTGTCAGGTGTTCTCCTCTAGAGCCAGCAGACATCAACCTCACCTGTCAGGTGTTCTCCTCTAGAGCCAGCAGACATCAACCTCACCTGTCAGGTGTTCTCCTCTAGAGCCAGCAGACATCAACCTCACCTGTCAGGTGTTCTCCTCTAGAGCCAGCAGACATCAACCTCACCTGTCAGGTGTTCTCCTCTAGAGCCAGCAGACATCAACCTCACCTGTCAGGTGTTCTCCTCTAGAGCCAGCAGACACCAACCCCTACCTCACCTGTCAGGTGTTCTCCTCTAGAGCCAGCAGACATCAACGCCTACCTCACCTGTCAGGTGTTCTCCTCTAGAGCCAGCAGACATCAACCTCACCTGTCAGGTGTACTCCTCTAGAGCCAGCAGACATCAACCCCTACCTCACCTGTCAAGTGTTCTCCTCTAGAGCCAGGAGACACCAACCCTTACCTCACCTGTCAGGTGTTCTCCTCTAGAGTCAGCAGACACCAACCCCTACCTCACCTGTCAGGTGTTCTTCTCTAGAGCCAGCAGACTTCAACACCAACCTCACCTGTCAGGTGTTCTCCTCTAGAGTCAGCAGACATCAACCTCACCTGTCAGGTGTTCTCCTCTAGAGCCAGCATACATCAACCTCACCTGTCAGGTGTTCTCCTCTAGAGCCAGCAGACACCGACCTCACCTGTCAGGTGTTCTCCTCTAGAGCCAGCAGACATCAACACCTACCTCACCTGTCAGGTGTTCTCCTCTAGAGTCAGCAGACACCAAGACCAACCTCACCTGTCAGGTGTTGTCCTCGAGAGCCAGCAGACATCAACCTCACATGTCAGGTGTTCTCGTCTAGAGCCAGGAGACATCAACACCAACCTCACCTATCAGGTGTTCTCCTCTAGAGCCAGCAGACACCAACCCCTACCTCACCTGTCAGGTGTTCTCCTCTAGAGCCAGCAGACATCAACCTCACCTGTCAGGTGTTCTCCTCTAGAGCCAGCAGACATCAACCTCACCTGTCAAGTGTTCTCCTCTAGAGCCAGCAGACATCAACGTCAACCTCACCTGTCAGGTGTTCTCCTCTAGAGCCAGCAGACATCAACCTCACCTGTCAGGTGTTCTCCTCTAGAGCCAGCAGACATCAACCTCACCTGTCAGGTGTTCTCCTCTAGAGCCAGCAGACATCAACATCAACCTCACCTGTCAGGTGTTCTCCTCTAGAGCCAGCAGACATCAACCTCACCTGTCAGGTGTTCTCCTCTAGAGCCTGCAGACATCAACCTCACCTGTCAGGTGTTCTCCTCTAGAGCCAGCAGACATCAACACCAACCTCACCTGTCAGGTGTTCTCCTCTAGAGCCAGCAGACATCAACATGAACCTCACCTGTCAGGTGTTCTCCTCTAGAGCCAGCAGACATCAACATCAACCTCACCTGTCAGGTGTTCTCCTCTAGAGCCTGCAGACATCAACCTCACCTGTCAGGTGTTCTCCTCTAGAGCCAGCAGACATAAACATCTACCTCACCTGTCAGGTGTTCTCCTCTAGAGCCAGCAGACATCAACCTCACCTGTCAGGTGTTCTCCTCTAGAGCCAGCAGACATCAACCTCACCTGTCAGGTGTTCTCCTCTAGAGCCAGGAGACATCAACCTCACCTGTCAGGTGTTCTCCTCTAGAGCCAGCAGACATCAACGTCACCTGTCAGGTGTTCTCCTCTAGAGCCTACAGACATCAACCTCACCTGTCAGGTGTTCTCCTCTAGAGCCAGCAGACATCAACCTCACCTGTCAGGTGTTCTCCTCTAGAGCCAGCAGACATCAACCCCACCTGTCAGGTGTTCTCCTCTAGAGCCAGCAGACATCAACGTCACCTGTCAGGTGTTCTCCTCTAGAGCCAGCAGAATTCAACCTCACCTGTCAGGTGTTCTCCTCTAGAGCCAGCAGACATCAACCTCACCTGTCAGGTGTTCTCCTCTAGAGCCTGCAGACATCAACCTCACCTGTCAGGTGTTATACTCTAGAGCCAGGAGACACCAACCCTTACCTCACCTGTCAGGTGTTCTCCTCTAGAGCCAGCAGACATCAACCTCACCTGTCAGGTGTTATACTCTAGAGCCAGGAGACACCAACCCTTACCTCACCTGTCAGGTGTTCTCCTCTAGAGTCAGCAGACACCAACCCCTACCTCACCTGTCAGGTGTTCTCCTCTAGAGCCAGCAGACTTCAACACCAACCTCACCTGTCAGGTGTTCTCCTCTAGAGTCAGCAGACATCAACCTCACCTGTCAGGTGTTCTCCTCTAGAGCCAGCATACATCAACCTCACCTGTCAGGTGTTCTCCTCTAGAGCCAGCAGACACCGACCTCACCTGTCAGGTGTTCTCCTCTAGAGCCAGCAGACATCAACACCTACCTCACCTGTCAGGTGTTCTCCTCTAGAGTCAGCAGACACCAAGACCAACCTCACCTGTCAGGTGTTGTCCTCGAGAGCCAGCAGACATCAACCTCACATGTCAGGTGTTCTCGTCTAGAGCCAGGAGACATCAACACCAACCTCACCTATCAGGTGTTCTCCTCTAGAGCCAGCAGACACCAACCCCTACCTCACCTGTCAGGTGTTCTCCTCTAGAGCCAGCAGACATCAACCTCACCTGTCAGGTGTTCTCCTCTAGAGCCAGCAGACATCAACCTCACCTGTCAGGTGTTCTCCTCTAGAGCCAGCAGACATCAACGTCAACCTCACCTGTCAGGTGTTCTCCTCTAGAGCCAGCAGACATCAACCTCACCTGTCAGGTGTTCTCCTCTAGAGCCAGCAGACATCAACCTCACCTGTCAGGTGTTCTCGTCTAGAGCCAGGAGACATCAACACCAACCTCACCTGTCAGGTGTTCTCCTCTAGAGCCAGCAGACATCAACCTCACCTGTCAGGTGTTCTCCTCTAGAGCCAGCAGACATCAACCTCACCTGTCAGGTGTTCTCCTCTAGAGCCAGCAGACATCAACCCCTACCTCACCTGTCAGGTGTTCTCCTCTAGAGCCAGCAGACATCAACATCAACCTCGTCTGTCAGGTGTTCTCCTCTAGAGCCAGCAGACATCAACATCAACCTCACCTGTCAGGTGTTCTCCTCTAGAGCCAGCAGACATCAACCTCACCTGTCAGGTGTTCTCCTCTAGAGCCAGCAGACATCAACATCAACCTCATCTGTCAGGTGTTCTCCTCTAGAGCCAGCAGACATCAACCTCACCTGTCAGGTGTTCTCCTCTAGAGCCAGCAGACATCAACCTCACCTGTCAGGTGTTCTCCTCTAGAGCCAGGAGACATCAACCTCACCTGTCAGGTGTTCTCCTCTAGAGCCAGCAGACATCAACGTCACCTGTCAGGTGTTCTCCTCTAGAGCCTGCAGACATCAACCTCACCTGTCAGGTGTTCTCCTCTAGAGCCAGCAGACATCAACCTCACCTGTCAGGTGTTCTCCTCTAGAGCCAGCAGACATCAACCCCACCTGTCAGGTGTTCTCCTCTAGAGCCAGCAGACATCAACGTCACCTGTCAGGTGTTCTCCTCTAGAGCCAGCAGACATCAACCTCACCTGTCAGGTGTTCTCCTCTAGAGCCAGCAGACATCAACGTCACCTGTCAGGTGTTCTCCTCTAGAGCCAGCAGACATCAACCTCACCTGTCAGGTGTTCTCCTCTAGAGCCAGCAGACATCAACCCCACCTGTCAGGTGTTCTCCTCTAGAGCCAGCAGACATCAACGTCACCTGTCAGGTGTTCTCCTCTAGAGCCAGCAGACATCAACCTCACCTGTCAGGTGTTCTCCTCTACAGCCAGCAGACATCAACGTCACCTGTCAGGTGTTCTCCTCTAGAGCCAGCAGACATCAACCTCACCTGTCAGGTGTTCTCCTCTAGAGCCAGCAGACATCAACGTCACCTGTCAGGTGTTCTCCTCTAGAGCCAGCAGACATCAACCTCACCTGTCAGGTGTTCTCCTCTAGAGCCAGCAGACATCAACCCCACCTGTCAGGTGTTCTCCTCTAGAGCCAGCAGACATCAACCTAACCTGTCAGGTGTTCTCCTCTAGAGCCAGCAGACATCAACGCCACCTGTCAGGTGTTCTCCTCTAGAGCCAGCAGACATCAACGTCACCTGTCAGGTGTTCTCCTCTAGAGCCAGCAGACATCAACCTCACCTGTCAGGTGTTCTCCTCTAGAGCCAGCAGACATCAACACCTACCTCACCTGTCAAGTGTTCTCCTCTAGAGCCAGGAGACACCAACCCTTACCTCACCTGTCAGGTGTTCTCCTCTAGAGTCAGCAGACACCAACCCCTACCTCACCTGTCAGGTGTTCTTCTCTAGAGCCAGCAGACTTCAACACCAACCTCACCTGTCAGGTGTTCTCCTCTAGAGTCAGCAGACATCAACCTCACCTGTCAGGTGTTCTCCTCTAGAGTCAGCAGACATCAACCTCACCTGTCAGGTGTTCTCCCTCTAGAGCCAGCATACATCAACCTCACCTGTCAGGTGTTCTACTCTAGAGCCAGCAGACACCAACCTCACCTGTCAGGTGTTCTCCTCTAGAGCCAGCAGACATCAACACCTACCTCACCTGTCAGGTGTTCTCCTCTAGAGTCAGCAGACACCAAGACCAACCTCACCTGTCAGGTGTTGTCCTCGAGAGCCAGCAGACATCAACCTCACATGTCAGGTGTTCTCGTCTAGAGCCAGGAGACATCAACACCAACCTCACCTGTCAGGTGTTCTCCTCTAGAGCCAGCAGACACCAACCCCTACCTCACCTGTCAGGTGTTCTCCTCTAGAGCCAGCAGACATCAACCTCACCTGTCAGGTGTTCTCCTCTAGAGCCAGCAGACATCAACCTCACCTGTCAAGTGTTCTCCTCTAGAGCCAGCAGACATCAACCTCACCTGCCAGGTGTTATACTCTAGAGCCAGGAGACATCAACACCAACCTCACCTGTCAGGTGTTCTCGTCTAGAGCCAGGAGACATCAACACCAACCTCACCTGTCAGGTGTTATCCTCTCGAGCCAGCAGACACCAACCTCACCTGTCAGGTGTTCTCCTCTAGAGAAAGCAGACACCAACCCCTACCTCACCTGTCAGGTGTTCTCCTCTAGAGCCAGCAGACATCAACACCAACCTCACCTGTCAGGTGTTATCCTCTAGAGCCAGCAGACATCAACATGAACCTCACCTGTCAGGTGTTATCCTCTAGAGCCAGCAGACATCAACCTCACCTGTCAGGTGTTCTCCTCTAGAGCCAGCAGACATCAACCTCACCTGTCAGGTGTTCTCCTCTAGAGCCAGCATACATCAACATCAACCTCACCTGTCAGGTGTTCTCCTCTAGAGCCAGCAGACATCAACACCAACCTCACCTGTCAGGTGTTATCCTCTAGAGCCAGCAGACATCAACATCAACCTCACCTGTCAGGTGTTATCCTCTAGAGCCAGCAGACATCAACCTCACCTGTCAGGTGTTCTCCTCTAGAGCCAGCAGACATCAACATCAACCTCACCTGTCAGGTGTTCTCCTCTAGAGCCAGCAGACATCAACCTCACCTGTCAGGTGTTCTCCTCTAGAGCCAGCAGACATCAACCTCACCTGTCAGGTGTTCTCCTCTAGAGCCAGGAGACATCAACCTCACCTGTCAGGTGTTCTCCTCTAGAGCCAGCAGACATCAACGTCACCTGTCAGGTGTTCTCCTCTAGAGCCTGCAGACATCAACCTCACCTGTCAGGTGTTCTCCTCTAGAGCCAGCAGACATCAACCTCACCTGTCAGGTGTTCTCCTCTAGAGCCAGCAGACATCAACCCCACCTGTCAGGTGTTCTCCTCTAGAGCCAGCAGACATCAACGTCACCTGTCAGGTGTTCTCCTCTAGAGCCAGCAGACATCAACCTCACCTGTCAGGTGTTCTCCTCTAGAGCCAGCAGACATCAACGTCTCCTGTCAGGTGTTCTCCTCTAGAGCCAGCAGACATCAACCTCACCTGTCAGGTGTTCTCCTCTAGAGCCAGCAGACATCAACCCCACCTGTCAGGTGTTCTCCTCTAGAGCCAGCAGACATCAACGTCACCTGTCAGGTGTTCTCCTCTAGAGCCAGCAGACATCAACCTCACCTGTCAGGTGTTCTCCTCTACAGCCAGCAGACATCAACGTCACCTGTCAGGTGTTCTCCTCTAGAGCCAGCAGACATCAACCTCACCTGTCAGGTGTTCTCCTCTAGAGCCAGCAGACATCAACGTCACCTGTCAGGTGTTCTCCTCTAGAGCCAGCAGACATCAACCTCACCTGTCAGGTGTTCTCCTCTAGAGCCAGCAGACATCAACCCCACCTGTCAGGTGTTCTCCTCTAGAGCCAGCAGACATCAACCTCACCTGTCAGGTGTTCTCCTCTAGAGCCAGCAGACATCAACCTCACCTGTCAGGTGTTCTCCTCTAGAGCCAGCAGACATCAACCTCACCTGTCAGGTGTTATCCTCTAGAGCCAGCAGACATCAACACCTACCTCACCTGTCAGGTGTTCTCCTCTAGAGCCAGCAGACATCAACCTCACCTGTCAGGTGTTCTCCTCTAGAGCCAGCAGACATCAACCTCACCTGTCAAGTGTTCTCCTCTAGAGCCAGCAGACATCAACCTCACCTGTCAGGTGTTCTCCTCTAGAGCCAGCAGACATCAACCTCACCTGTCAGGTGTTCTCCTCTAGAGCCAGCAGACATCAACCTCACCTGTCAGGTGTTCTCCTCTAGAGCCAGCAGACATCAACCTCACCTGTCAGGTGTTCTCCTCTAGAGCCAGCAGACACCAACCCCACCTGTCAGGTGTTCTCCTCTAGAGCCAGCAGACATCAACGTCACCTGTCAGGTGTTCTCCTACAGAGCCAGCAGACATCAACCTCACCTGTCAGGTGTTCTCCTCTACAGCCAGCAGACATCAACGTCACCTGTCAGGTGTTCTCCTCTAGAGCCAGCAGACATCAACCTCACCTGTCAGGTGTTCTCCTCTAGAGCCAGCAGACATCAACGTCACCTGTCAGGTGTTCTCCTCTAGAGCCAGCAGAATTCAACCTCACCTGTCAGGTGTTCTCCTCTAGAGCCAGCAGACATCAACCTCACCTGTCAGGTGTTCTCCTCTAGAGCCAGCAGACATCAACCTCACCTGTCAGGTGTTCTCCTCTAGAGCCAGCAGACATCAACCTCACCTGTCAGGTGTTCTCCTCTAGAGCCAGCAGACATCAACCTCACCTGTCAGGTGTTATCCTCTAGAGCCAGCAGACATCAACCTCACCTGTCAGGTGTTATCCTCTAGAGCCAGGAGACACCAACCCTTACCTCACCTGTCAGGTGTTCTCCTCTAGAGTCAGCAGACACCAACCCCTACCTCACCTGTCAGGTGTTCTCCTCTAGAGCCAGCAGACTTCAACACCAACCTCACCTGTCAGGTGTTCTCCTCTAGAGTCAGCAGACATCAACCTCACCTGTCAGGTGTTCTCCTCTAGAGTCAGCAGACATCAACCTCACCTGTCAGGTGTTCTCCTCTAGAGCCAGCATACATCAACCTCACCTGTCAGGTGTTCTCCTCTCGAGCCAGCAGACACCAACCTCACCTGTCAGGTGTTCTCCTCTAGAGCCAGCAGACATCAACACCTACCTCACCTGTCAGGTGTTCTCCTCTAGAGTCAGCAGACACCAAGACCAACCTCACCTGTCAGGTGTTGTCCTCGAGAGCCAGCAGACATCAACCTCACATGTCAGGTGTTCTCGTCTAGAGCCAGGAGACATCAACACCAACCTCACCTGTCAGGTGTTATCCTCTAGAGCCAGCAGAGACCAACCCCTACCTCACCTGTCAGGTGTTCTCCTCTAGAGCCAGCAGACATCAACCTCACCTGTCAGGTGTTCTCCTCTAGAGCCAGCAGACATCAACCTCACCTGTCAAGTGTTCTCCTCTAGAGCCAGCAGACATCAACGTCAACCTCACCTGTCAGGTGTTCTCCTCTAGAGCCAGCAGACACCAACCTCACCTGCCAGGTGTTATACTCTAGAGCCAGGAGACATCAACACCAACCTCACCTGTCAGGTGTTCTCGTCTAGAGCCAGGAGACATCAACACCAACCTCACCTGCCAGGTGTTATACTCTAGAGCCAGCAGACACCAACCTCACCTGCCAGGTGTTATACTCTAGAGCCAGCAGACATCAACCTCACCTGCCAGGTGTTATACTCTAGAGCCTGCAGACATCAACCTTACCTGTCAGGTGTTCTCCTCTAGAGCCAGCAGACATCAACATCAACCTCACCTGTCAGGTGTTCTCCTCTAGAGCCTGCAGACATCAACCTTACCTGTCAGGTGTTCTCCTCTAGAGCCTGCAGACATCAACCTTACCTGTCAGGTGTTCTCCTCTAGAGTCAGCAGACATCAACATCAACCTCACCTGTCAGGTGTTCTCCTCTAGAGCCTGCAGACATCAACCTTACCTGTCAGGTGTTCTCCTCTAGAGCCAGCAGACATCAACCCCTACCTCACCTGTCAGGTGTTCTCCTCTAGAGCCAGCAGACATCAACCTCACCTGCCAGGTGTTATACTCTAGAGCCAGGAGACATCAACACCAACCTCACCTGTCAGGTGTTCTCCTCTAGAGCCAGCAGACATCAACATCAACCTCACCTGTCAGGTGTTCTCCTCTAGAGCCAGGAGACATCAACACCAACCTCACCTGTCAGGTGTTCTCCTCTATAGCCAGCAGAAATCAACCTCACCTGTCAGGTGTTCTCCTCTATAGCCAGCAGACATCAACCTCACCTGTCAGGTGTTCTCCTCTAGAGCCAGCAGACGCCAACCCCTCCCTCACCTGTCGGGTGTTCTCCTCTAGAGCCAGCAGACATCAACCTGACATGTCAGGTGTTCTCCTCTAGAGCCAGCAGACATCAACCCCTACCTCACCTGTCAGGTGTTCTGCTCTAGAGCCAGCAGACATCAACATCCCCTGTCAAGTGTTCTCCTCTAGAGCCAGCAGACATCAACCTCACCTGTCAGGTTTTTTCTCCTCTAGAGCCAGCAGACATCAACATCAACGTCACCTGTCAGGTGTTCTCCTCTAGAGCCAGCAGACATCAACCTCACCTGTCAGGTGTTCTCCTCTAGTGCCAGCAGACATCAACATCAACCTCACCTGTCAGGTGTTCTCCTCTAGAGCCAGCAGACATCAACATCAACCTCACCTGTCAGGTGTTCTCCTCTAGAGCCAGCAGACATCAACCTCACCTGTCAGGTGTTCTCTTCTAGTGCCAGCAGACATCAACATCAACCTCACCTGTCAGGTGTTCTCCTCTAGAGCCAGCAGACATCAACCTCACCTGTCAGGTGTTCTACTCTAGAGCCAGCAGACATCAACCTCACCTGTCAGGTGTTCTCCTCTAGAGCCTGCAGACATCAACCTCACCTGTCAGGTGTTCTCCTCTAGAGCCAGCAGACATCAACACCAACCTCACCTGTCAAGTGTTCTCCTCTAGAGCCTGCAGACATCAACCTCACCTGTCAGGTGTTCACCTTAGAGCCAGCAGACATCAACACCAACCTCACCTGTCAGGTGTTCTCCTCTAGAGCCAGCAGACATCAACCTCACCTGTCAGGTGTTCTCCTCTAGAGCCAGCAGACATCAACACCAACCTCACCTGTCAAGTGTTCTCCTCTAGAGCCAGCAGACATCAACCTCACCTGTCAGGTGTTCTCCTCTAGAGCCTGCAGACATCAACCTCACCTGTCAGGTGTTCTCCTCTAGTGCCAGCAGACATCAACACCAACCTCACCTGTCAAGTGTTATCCTCTAGTGCCAGCAGACATCAACACCAACCTCACCTGTCAGGTGTTCTCCTCTAGAACCAGCAGACATCAACCTCACCTGTCAGGTGTTATTCTCTAGAGCCAGCAGACATCAACCTCACCTGTCAGGTGTTCTCCTCTAGAGCCAGGAGACATCAACACCAACCTCACCTGTCAGGTGTTCTCCTCTATAGCCAGCAGACATCAACCTCACCTGTCAGGTGTTCTCCTCTAGAGCCAGCAGACGCCAACCCCTACCTCACCTGTCGGGTGTTCTCCTCTAGAGCCAGCAGACATCAACCTCACCTGTCAGGTGTTATCCTCTAGAGCCAGCAGACATCAACACCTATCTCACCTGTCAGGTGTTCTCCTCTAGAGCCAGCAGACATCAACGTCACCTGTCAGGTGTTCTCCTCTAGAGCCAGCAGACATCAACCTCACCTGTCAGGTGTTCTCCTCTAGAGCCAGCAGACATCAACACCTACCTCACCTGTCAAGTGTTCTCCTCTAGAGCCAGGAGACACCAACCCTTACCTCACCTGTCAGGTGTTCTCCTCTAGAGTCAGCAGACACCAACCCCTACCTCACCTGTCAGGTGTTCTTCTCTAGAGCCAGCAGACTTCAACACCAACCTCACCTGTCAGGTGTTCTCCTCTAGAGTCAGCAGACATCAACCTCACCTGTCAGGTGTTCTCCTCTAGAGTCAACAGACATCAACCTCACCTGTCAGGTGTTCTCCTCTAGAGCCAGCATACATCAACCTCACCTGTCAGGTGTTCTCCTCTAGAGCCAGCAGACACCGACCTCACCTGTCAGGTGTTTTCCTCTAGAGCCAGCAGACATCAACACCTACCTCACCTGTCAGGTGTTCTCCTCTAGAGTCAGCAGACACCAAGACCAACCTCACCTGTCAGGTGTTGTCCTCGAGAGCCAGCAGACATCAACCTCACATGTCAGGTGTTCTCGTCTAGAGCCAGGAGACATCAACACCAACCTCACCTGTCAGGTGTTCTCCTCTAGAGCCAGCAGACACCAACCCCTACCTCACCTGTCAGGTGTTCTCCTCTAGAGCCAGCAGACATCAACCTCACCTGTCAAGTGTTCTCCTCTAGAGCCAGCAGACATCAACCTCACCTGTCAGGTGTTCTCCTCTAGAGCCAGCAGACATCAACCTCACCTGTCAGGTGTTCTCCTCTAGAGCCAGCAGACACCAACCTCACCTGCCAGGTGTTATACTCTAGAGCCAGGAGACATCAACACCAACCTCACCTGTCAGGTGTTCTCGTCTAGAGCCAGGAGACATCAACACCAACCTCACCTGTCAGGTGTTCTCCTCTAGAGCCAGCAGACACCAACCTCACCTGCCAGGTGTTATACTCTAGAGCCAGGAGACATCAACACCAACCTCACCTGTCAGGTGTTCTCCTCTAGAGCCTGCAGACATCAACCTCACCTGTCAGGTGTTCTCCTCTAGAGCCTGCAGACATCAACCTTACCTGTCAGGTGTTCTCCTCTAGAGCCAGCAGACATAAACCCCTACCTCACCTGTCAGGTGTTCTCCTCTAGAGCCAGCAGACATCAACACCAACCTCACCTGTCAGGTGTTATCCTCTAGAGCCTGCAGACATCAACCTCACCTGTCAGGTGTTCTCCTCTAGAGCCAGGAGACATCAACATCAACCTCACCTGTCAGGTGTTATCCTCTAGAGCCAGCAGACATCAACATGAACCTCACCTGTCAGGTGTTCTCCTCTAGAGCCAGGAGACATCAACACCAACCTCACCTGTCAGGTGTTATCCTCTAGAGCCAGCAGACATCAACCTCACCTGTCAGGTGTTATTCTCTAGAGCCAGCAGACATCAACGTCAACCTCACCTGTCAGGTGTTCTCCTCTAGAGCCAGCAGACGCCAACCCCTACCTCACCTGTCGGGTGTTCTCCTCTAGAGCCAGCAGACATCAACCTGACATGTCAGGTGTTCTCCTCTAGAGCCAGCAGACATCAACCCCCTACCTCACCTGTCAGGTGTTCTGCTCTAGAGCCAGCAGACATCAACATCCCCTGTCAAGTGTTCTCCTCTAGAGCCAGCAGACATCAACCTCACCTGTCAGGTTTTCTCCTCTAGAGCCAGCAGACATCAACATCAACGTCACCTGTCAGGTGTTATCCTCTAGAGCCTGCAGACATCAACCTCACCTGTCAGGTGTTCTCCTCTAGAGCCAGCAGACATCAACATCAACCTCACCTGTCAGGTGTTCTCCTCTAGAGCCAGCAGACATCAACATCAACCTCACCTGTCAGGTGTTCTCCTCTAGAGCCAGCAGACATCAACCTCACCTGTCAGGTGTTCTCCTCTAGAGCCAGCAGACATCAACATCAACCTCACCTGTCAGGTGTTCTCCTCTAGAGCCAGCAGACATCAACCTCACCTGTCAGGTGTTCTACTCTAGAGCCAGCAGACATCAACCTCACCTGTCAGGTGTTCTCCTCTAGAGCCTGCAGACATCAACCTCACCTGTCAGGTGTTCTCCTCTAGAGCCAGGAGACATCAACACCAACCTCACCTGTCAGGTGTTCTCCTCTAGAGCCTGCAGACATCAACCTCACCTGTCAGGTGTTCTCCTCTAGAGCCAGGAGACATCAACACCAACCTCACCTGTCAGGTGTTCTCCTCTAGAGCCAGCAGACATCAACCTCACCTGTCAGGTGTTCTCCTCTAGAGCCAGGAGACATCAACACCAACCTCACCTGTCAGGTGTTCTCCTCTAGAGCCAGCAGACATCAACCTCACCTGTCAGGTGTTCTACTCTAGAACCTGCAGACATCAACCTCACCTGTCAGGTGTTCTCCTCTAGAGCCAGCAGACATCAACACCAACCTCACCTGTCAAGTGTTATCCTCTAGTGCCAGCAGACATCAACACCAACCTCACCTGTCAGGTGTTCTCCTCTAGAGCCAGCAGACATCAACACCTACCTCACCTGTCAGGTGTTCTCCTCTAGAACCAGCAGACATCAACCTCACCTGTCAGGTGTTCTCCTCTAGAGCCAGGAGACATCAACACCAACCTCACCTGTCAGGTGTTCTCCTCTATAGCCAGCAGACATCAACCTCACCTGTCAGGTGTTCTCCTCTAGAGCCAGCAGACGCCAACCCCCTACCTCACCTGTCGGGTGTTCTCCTCTAGAGCCAGCAGACATCAACCTCACATGTCAGGTGTTCTCCTCTAGAGCCAGCAGACATCAACCCCTACCTCACCTGTCAGGTGTTCTCCTCTAGAGCCAGCAGACATCAACATCCCCTGTCAAGTGTTCTCCTCTAGAGCCAGCAGACATCAACCTCACCTGTCAGGTTTCTCCTCTAGAGCCAGCAGACATCAACATCAACCTCACCTGTCAGGTGTTCTCCTCTAGAGCCAGCAGACATCAACCTCACCTGTCAGGTGTTCTCCTCTAGTGCCAGCTGACATCAACCTCACCTGTCAGGTGTTCTCCTCTAGAGCCTGCAGACATCAACCTTACCTGTCAGGTGTTCTCCTCTAGAGTCAGCAGACATCAACATCAACCTCACCTGTCAGGTGTTCTCCTCTAGAGCCTGCAGACATCAACCTTACCTGTCAGGTGTTCTCCTCTAGAGCCAGCAGACATAAACACCTACCTCACCTGTCAGGTGTTCTCCTCTAGAGCCAGCAGACATCAACCTCACCTGTCAGGTGTTCTCCTTTAGAGCCAGCAGACATCAACCTCACCTGTCAGGTGTTCTCCTCTAGAGCCAGCAGACATCAACACCAACCTCACCTGTCAGGTGTTCTCCTCTAGAGCCTGCAGACATCAACCTCACCTGTCAGGTGTTCTCCTCTAGAGCCTGCAGACATCAACCTCACCTGTCAGGTGTTCTCCTCTAGAGCCAGCAGACATCAACACCAACCTCACCTGTCAGGTGTTCTCCTCTAGAGCCAGCAGACATCAACATGAACCTCACCTGTCAGGTGTTCTCCTCTAGAGCCAGCAGACATCAACACCAACCTCACCTGTCAGGTGTTATCCTCTAGAGCCAGCAGACATCAACATGAACCTCACCTGTCAGGTGTTATCCTCTAGAGCCAGGAGACATCAACACCAACCTCACCTGTCAGGTGTTATCCTCTAGAGCCAGCAGACATCAACCTCACCTGTCAGGTGTTATTCTCTAGAGCCAGCAGACATCAACCTCACCTGTCAGGTGTTATTCTCTAGAGCCAGCAGACATCAACCTCACCTGTCAGGTGTTCTCCTCTAGAGCCAGGAGACATCAACACCTATCCTCTAGAGCCAGGAGACACCTACCCTATG
Organism: Oncorhynchus keta; assembly: GCF_023373465.1. Classification (NCBI taxonomy): domain Eukaryota; kingdom Metazoa; phylum Chordata; class Actinopteri; order Salmoniformes; family Salmonidae; genus Oncorhynchus; species Oncorhynchus keta. The sequence goes on along the minus strand of NC_068440.1, from coordinate 43,304,905 downwards.
CTCTGACCTCTTTCTCCCTCTCTCCAGATGAAATCTTGCGTCTTGTGACGGCCGGCCGCCCAACAACCTGCCCGCTGACCCTATCCCCTCCTCTCTTCTCCAGACCATTTCCGGAGACCTTCTCCCTTACCTCACCTCGCTCATCAACTCATCCCTGACCGCTGGCTACGTCCCTCCCGTCTTCAAGATAGCGAGAGTTGCACCCCCTTCTGAAAAAACCTACACTCGATCCCTCCGATGTCAACAACTACAGACCAGTATCCCTTCTCTCTTTTCTCTCCAAAACTCTTGAGCGTGCCGTCCTTGGCCAGCTCTACCGCTATCTCTCTCAGAATGACCTTCTTGATCCAAATCAGTCAGGTTTCAAGACTAGTCATTCAACTGAGACTGCTCTTCTCTGTATCACGGAGGCGCTCCGCACTGCTAAAGCTAACTCTCTCTCCTCTGCTCTCATCCTTCTAGACCTATCGGCTGCCTTCGATACTGTGAACCATCAGATCCTCCTCTCCACCCTCTCCGAGTTGGGCATCTCCGGCGCCAGCCCACGCTTGGATTGCGTCCTACCTGACAGGTCGCTCCTACCAGGTGGCGTGGCGAGAATCTGTCTCCTCACCACGCGCTCTCACCACTGGTGTCCCCAGGGCTCTGTTCTAGGCCCTCTCTTATTCTCGCTATACACCAAGTCACTTGGCTCTGTCATAACCTCACATGGTCTCTCCTATCATTGCTATGCAGACGACACACAATTAATCTTCTCCTTTCCCCCTTCTGATGACCAGGTGGCGAATCGCATCTCTGCATGTCTGGCAGACATATCAGTGTGGATGACGGATCACCACCTCAAGCTGAACCTCAGCAAGACGGAGCTCCTCTTCCTCCCGGGGAAGGACTGCCCGTTCCATGATCTCGCCATCACGGTTGACAACTCCATTGTGTCCTCCTCCCAGAGCGCTAAGAACCTTGGCGTGATCCTGGACAACACCCTGTCGTTCTCAACTAACATCAAGGCGGTGTCCCGTTCCTGTAGGTTCATGCTCTACAACATCCGCAGAGTACGACCCTGCCTCACACAGGAAGCGGCGCAGGTCCTAATCCAGGCACTTGTCATCTCCCGTCTTGATTACTGCAACTCGCTGTTGGCTGGGCTCCCTGCCTGTGCCATTAAACCCCTACAACTCATCCAGAACGCCGCAGCCCGTCTGGTGTTCAACCTTCCCAAGTTCTCTCACGTCACCCCGCTCCTCCGCTCTCTCCACTGGCTTCCAGTTGAAGCTCGCATCCGCTACAAGACCATGGTGCTTGCCTACGGAGCTGTGAGGGGGAACGGCACCTCAGTACCTCCAGGCTCTGATCAGGCCCTACACCCAAACAAGGGCACTGCGTTCATCCACCACTGGCCTGCTCGCCTCCCCTACCACTGAGGAAGTACAGTTCCAGCTCAGCCCAGTCAAAACTGTTCGCTGCTCTGGCCCCCAATGGTGGAACAAACTCCCTCACGACGCCAGGACAGCGGAGTCAATCACCACCTTCCGGAGACACCTGAAACCCCACCTCTTCAAGGAATACCTAGGATAGGGTAAGTAATCCTTCTCACCCCCCCTAAAAGATTTAGATGCACTATTGTAAGTGGCTGTTCCACTGGATGTCATAAGGTGTATGCACCAATTTGTAAGTCGCTCTCGATAAGAGCGTCTGCTAAATGACTTAAATGTAATGTAATGTAATGTAATGTAATGTAATGTAATGTAACACCAACCTCACCTGTCAGGTGTTCTACTCTAGAGCCAGGAGACATCAACACCAACCTCACCTGTCAGGTATTATCCTCTAGAGCCAGCAGACATCAACCTCACCTGTCAGGTGTTCTCCTCTAGAGCCAGCAGACACCAACCCCTACCTCACCTGTCGGGTGTTCTCCTCTAGAGTCAGCAGACACCAAACTCACCTGTCAGGTGTTATTCTCTAGAGCCAGCAGACATCAACACCTACCTCACCTGTCAGGTGTTCTCCTCTAGAGCCAGCAGACAGCAACACCAACCTCACCTGTCAGGTGTTCTCCTCTTGAGCCTGCAGACATCAACCTTACCTGTCAGGTGTTCTCCTCTAGAGCCTGCAGACATCAACCCCACCTGTCAGGTGTTCTCCTCTAGAGCCAGCAGACATCAACCCCTACCTCACCTGTCAGGTGTTCTCCTCTAGAGCCTGCAGACATCAACCTCACCTGTCAGGTGTTCTCCTCTAGAGCCTGCAGACATCAACCTCACCTGTCAGGTGTTCTCCTCTAGAGCCAGCAGACATCAACATGAACCTCACCTGTCAGGTGTTATCCTCTAGAGCCAGCAGACACCAACATGAACCTCACCTGTCAGGTGTTCTCCTCTTGCCGTTGTCGTTGAGGTCTAGGAGTAGTTCTGAGGAGTCGACGGGGGAGGTGGTGGAGGAGGTGTCCAGGAGGAGCTGTTCGTGTTGTGCCAGGTACTGAGCTGGGTTCTGCTTGGCCAGACGGGCACAGTGCAGCAGTTCCCGCTGTAGGAGTGGCAGGTTGGCCTGTAGAGGGGAGACAGTGGTCAAGATCTGGATCTGCTGGGGACTGACAGACGGTAATATACAGTTTTGTGTCGTGTACTGTCTGACATAGCACACAATGCAGTACCACATCATGAAATAGTGGTCCAAATCTGGACTTGTCTGGACTGAGTTCTGTCTCTCAAACAGTAACAGATACAGTAACAGATACAGTAACAGATACAGTAACAGATACAGTAACAGAAACAGTAACAGATACAGTAACAGATACAGTAGCAGATACAGTAACAGATACAGTAACAGATACAGTAACAGATACAGTAACAGATACAGTAACAGAAACAGTAACAGAAACAGTAACAGAAACAGAAACAGTAACAGATACAGTAACAGAAACAGTAACAGAAACAGTAACAGATACAGTAACAGATACAGTAACAGAAACAGTAACAGAAACAGTAACAGATACAGTAACAGATACAGTAACAGATACAGTAACAGAAACAGTAACAGATACAGTAACAGATACAGTAACAGATACAGTAACAGATACAGTAACAGAAACAGTAACAGATACAGTAACAGAAACAGTAACAGATACAGTAACAGATACAGTAACAGATACAGTAACAGAAACAGTAACAGATACAGTAACAGATACAGTAACAGATACAGTAACAGATACAGTAACAGATACAGTAACAGATACAGTAACAGATACAGTAACAGATGTCATCAAGGCAAAGAATTTCAAAAATAAAAGACATTTTAAATTGTTTAACATTTTTTGGTCACTATATGTGTTATTTCATAGTTTTGATGTTATTCTACAATGTAGAAAATAGTACAAATACAAAAAAACTTGATTTTGTTTGCTGTTTGGGGTTTTAGGCTGGGTTTCTGTACAGCACTTTGAGATATCAGCTGATGTACGAAGGGCTATATAAATAAAATTTGATTGATTGATTGATTGATTGATTGAATGAGTAGGTGTTGTAAATGGACCAGTAGTGTACATGAAGACATAACCATAACGACAGCGTACACCTCACCTCACCTCACCTCACCTGAGGAGAACTACTCTGGTACCGTAATATGACATGCTATTATCATCAGGGACTTGGCTGTACTTTGTGAGGCATTTACATTTGAGTCAATTAGCAGACGTTCTTATCCAGAGACTTATCTAGAGAGACTTTTCTATAGAGACTTATGCAGAGACTTATGCAGAGAGACTTATCCAGAGAGACTTATCCAGAGAGACTTATCTATAGAGACTTATCTATAGAGACTTATCTATAGAGACTTATCTAGAGAGACTTATCTATAGAGACTTATCTAGAGAGACTTATCTAGAGAGACTTATCCAGAGAGACTTATCTAGAGAGACTTATCCAGAGAGACTTATCCAGAGAGACTTATCCAGAGAGACTTATCTAGAGAGACTTATCTAGAGACTTATCCAGAGAGACTTATCCAGAGAGACTTATCCAGAGAGACTTATCCAGAGAGACTTATCCAGAGAGACTTATCCAGAGAGACTTATCTAGAGACTTATCCAGAGAGACTTATCTATAGAGACTTATCCAGAGACGTATCCAGAGAGACTTATCTATAGAGACATCCAGAGACGTATCCAGTGAGACTTATCTAGAGAGACTTATCCAGAGAGTGCTTTTTTCTTCAGACAGCTAGGTGAGACAACCACAAATCACAGACATAGTATGTACAGTATGTAAACATTCTTAAAGTGGCATTATTAAAGTGACTAGTGTTCAATTTATTCAAGTGGCCAATGATATCAAATGTATGTTGGCAGCCACCTCTCTGTGATAGTGATGGCTGTTTAACAATCTGATGGCCTTGAGATAGAAGCTGTTTTTCAATCTCTCGGCCCCAATTCTGATGCACCTGTACTGACCTCGCCTTCTGGATGATAGCGGGGTGAACAGGCAGTGGCTCGGGTGGTTGATGTCCTTGATGATCTTTATGGTATTCCTGTGACATCGGGCAGGGTAGGTGTCCTGGAGGGCAGGTAGTTTTGCCCCCGGTGATGCGTTCTGCAGACCGCACCGCCCTCTGGAGAGTTCTGCGGTTGTGGACGGTGCAGTTGCCGTACCAGGCGGTGATACAGCCCGGCAGGATGATCTCAATTGTGCACCCGTAAAAGTTAGTGAGGGTTTTAGGTGACAAGGCACATTTTTCAGCCTCCTGAGGTTGAAGAGGCGCTGTTGCGCCTTCTTCACCACACTGTCTGTGTGCATGGACCATTTCAGATTGTCAGTGATGTGTACAACGAGGAACTTAGAAATATCCACATTCTCCACTCCTGTCCATTCGATGTGGATAGGAGGGTGCTCCCTTTGCTGTTTCCTGAAGTCCACGATCACCTGTTTTGTTTTACTGACATTGAGTGAGAGGTTATTTTCCTGACACCACACTCCGAGGGCCCTCACCTCCTCCCTGTAGGCCGTCTCTTGTCGTTGTTGGTAATCAAGCCTACCACTGTAGTGTCATCTGCAAACTTGATGATTGAGTTGGAGGCGTGCGTGGCCCCGCAGTAATGGGTGAACAGGGAGTACAGGAGAGGGCTGAGAACCCTCTGTGGGGCCCTAGTGTTGAGGATCAGCGGGGAGGAGATGTTGTTTCCTACCCTCACCACCTGGGGGCGGCCCGTCAGGAAGTCCAGAACCCAGTTGCACAGGGCGGGGTTGAGACCCAGGGTCTCGAGCTTGATGACGAGCTTGGAGGGTACTATGGTGTTGAATGCCGAGCTGTAGTCGATGAACAGCATTCTCACATAGGTATTCCTCTTGTCCAGATGGGTTAGGGCAGTGTGCAGTGTGATTGAGATTGCATCGTCAGTGGACCTATTGGGGCGGTAAGCAAATTGAAGTGGGTCTAGGGTGTCAGGTAGGGTGGAGGTGATATGATCCTTGACTAGTCTCTCAAAGCACTTCATGATGACAGAAGTGAGTGCAACGGGGCGACAGTCATTTAGTTTACTTACCTTAGCTTTCTTAGGAACAGGAACAATGGTGGCCATCTTCAAGCTTGTGGAGACAACAGACTGGGATAGGGATTGTTTGAATATGTCTGTAAACACACCAGAGAGCTGGTCTGCGCATGCTCTGAGGGCGCGGCTGGGAATGCCGTCTGGGCCGGCAGCCTTGCGAGGGTTAACACGTTTAAATGTTTTACTCACGTTGGCTGCGGTGAACGAGTGTTCTCAAACTGAGCAGTTTAATTTGAGACGTCGCTGGGTATCTTTTTTTTTTGTTTTGAGCCGTTGAATTGCAACTCCACTTTGTCTCTATACTGACACTTTGCTTGTTTTATTGCCTTACGGAGGAAATAACTACACTGTTTGTAATGGCCGCTTGCAGGTGGGGGGGGGGATATGCTGTGACGATAACCGAGGAGAGTTCTCTTGGCAGATAATACGTCGGCATTTGACTGTGAAGGATTTTAGGTCAGGTGAACAAAAGGACTTGAGTTAATGTATGTTGTTACAATTATACCATGAGTCGTTAATCATGAAACATACACCCCCGCCTTTCTTCTTACCAGAGAGATGTTTGTTCCTGTCTGCGCAATGCACTGGAAATCCCGTTGGCTGTACTGACTCCGACAGCATGTCCCCAGCTAGCCATGTTTCCGTGAAACAGAGTATGTTACAGTCCCGGATATCTCTTTGGAAAGAAACTCTTGCCCTGATTTCATCAACTTTGTTAACTAGGGACTGGACATTAGCGAGTAATATACTCGGAAGCGGTGGGTGGTGTGCCCACATCCGAAGACCATCATCTGTCCCCGCGACATTATCCTCTGTCATCCTCGGCATTATTATCTGTCCTCCGTGGCATTATCTTATGTTGTCCTCGGCATTATCGCCTGTCCTCCGTGGCATTATCTTCTATCCTCCATGGCATTATCTTCTGTTGTCCTCAGCATTATCATCTGTTCTCCGTGGCATTATCTTATGTTGTCCTCAGCATTATCATATGTCCTCTGTGGCATTATCATCTGTCCTGCGTGGCATTATCATCTGTCCTCCGTGGCATTGTCTTCTGTTGTCATCGACATTATCACCTGTCCTCTGTGGCATTATATTCTGTTGTCCTCTGCATTATCATCTGTCCTCCGTGGCATTATCTCCTGTTGTCCTCAGCATTATCTCCTGTCCCCAGTGACATGATATTTTGTTGTCCTCGGCGTTATCGTCTGTCCTCCGTGGCATTATCATCTGTCCTCCGTGGCATTATCTTCTGTTGTCCTCGGCATTATCATCTGTCATCCGTGGCATTATCTTCTGGTGTCCTTGGCATTATCACCTGTCATCCGTGGCATTGTCTTCTGTTGTCCTCGGCATTATCATCTGTCCTCCGTGGCATTATCTCCTGTTGTCCTCTGCATTGTCATCTGTCCTCCGTGGCATTATCTTATGTTGTCCTCGGCGTTATCGTCTGTCCTCCGTGGCATTATCATCTGTCCTCCGTGGCATTATCTTCTGTTGTCCTCGGCATTATCATCTGTCATCCGTGGCATTATCTTCTGTCGTCCTCGGCATTATCATCTGTTGTCCTCGGCATTATCATCTGTCCTCCGTGGCATTATCATCTGTCCTCCGTGGCATTATCTTCTGTTGTCCTCAGCATTATCATCTGTCCTCCGTGGTTTGGATGTTCTTTGTGTGAAATGGTCATTGTTGTTTTTTACCACAAATAAATACAACCCATAACAGCCACATCATCTGAAGCTACGAAGGAACTAGCCACCATCCTCAGGGACTTAGCTGTGTATTCCTGTGACGCGGTAAGTTTTCTGTCCCTCAAAGACACAACAATAACAGCCACATCATCTGAAGAGCAGTACCAAACCATTACCCTCTGTGACATTCTAGGCTTTAGCTTATCCATTAGCAGCTCTTACTGTGAAGTTTCAGGGCTTTTGTTCCACTCCAGAGGTTTACACTGTGGGAGCCTAAAAGGACTCTAATACTGATTATATCATGTCCAAAGTGATCTATTTCCTGTGACCCATAATGCATTAGTCCTCCCAGAGACTCCTCCGATCCCCGAGGAACAACAAACCACAGGTAGTGTCCCAAATGGCACCTTATTCCCTATGTAGTGCACTACTTTAGACCAGGACTGGAACCCTATTCCCTATATAGTGCATTATATATCAGAAGTAGTGCAGTATAGATATGGAATAGGCTACCATTTGGGATGTACACAGAGAGGCAGAGTGCCCACTACATGTCACCATCAAAGGGCTAGTTTAGACATAGAAATAGCTGGTGTTTATGATCACTCTGTCCTGATAATGAGAGACGGAGAGGGGTGGCTGGGAGTCATACAGGTGTACATGTGACCTCAAAGCCACCAGATGGAGTGTTTTTTAAAGACCGATGAAAGGTTTGTGTCGTTCTTATTATTCAGAGTGAGAGCTATTTCTGCCCTGTACACTCTTAGAAAAAAATCTGTTATCTAGAACCGAAATAGGGTTCTATAGGGCTCTGGTCTATAGTAGTGCACTATATAGGGCATAGGGTTCCATAGGGGTCTGGTCTAAAGTAGTGCACTATATAGGGAATAGGGCTCTGGTCTAAAGTAGTGCACTATATAGGGAATAGGGCTCTGGTCTAAAGTAGTGCACTATATAGGGAATAGGGCCCTGGTCTAAAGTAGTGTACTATATAGGGAATAGGGCTCTGGTCTAAAGTAGTGCACTATATAGGAATAGGGTTCTATAGGGCTCTGGTCTAAAGTAGTGCACTATATAGGGAATAGGGCTCTGGTCTAAAGTAGTGTACTATATAGGGAATAGGGCTCTGGTCTAAAGTAGTGCACTATATAGGGAATAGGGTTCTATAGGGCTCTGGTCTAAAGTAGTGTACTATATAGGGAATAGGGCTCTGGTCTAAAGTAGTGTACTATATAGGGAATAGGGCTCTGGTCTAAAGTAGTGCACTATATAGGGAATAGGGCCCTGGTCTAAAGTAGTGTACTATATATAGGGAATAGGGTTCCATAGGGCTCTGGTCTAAAGTAGTGCACTATATAGGGAATAGGGCTCTGGTCTAAAGTAGTGTACTATATAGGGAATAGGGCTCTGGTCTAAAGTAGTGCACTATATAGGGAATAGGGCCCTGGTCTAAAGTAGTGCACTATATAGGGAATAGGGCCCTGGTCTAAAGTAGTGCACTATATAGGGAATAGGGTTCTATAGGGCTCTGGTCTAAAGTTGTGCACTATATAGGGAATAGGGTTCTATAGGGCTCTGGTCTAAAGTCGTGCACTATATAGGGAATAGGGCTCTGGTCTAAAGTCGTGCACTATATAGGGAATAGGGCTCTGGTCTAAAGTAGTGTACTATATAGGGAATAGGGCTCTGGTCTAAAGTAGTGCACTATATAGGGAATAGGGCCCTGGTCTAAAGTAGTGTACTATATAGGGCATAGGGTTCCATAGGGCTCTGGTCTAAAGTAGTGCACTATATAGGGAATAGGGCTCTGGTCTAAAGTAGTGCACTATATAGGGAATAGGGCCCTGGTCTAAAGTAGTGCACTATATAGGGAATAGGGCCCTGGTCTAAAGTAGTGCACTATATAGGGAATAGGGTTCTATAGGGCTCTGGTCTAAAGTTGTGCACTATATAGGGAATAGGGTTCTATAGGGCTCTGGTCTAAAGTCGTGCACTATATAGGGAATAGGGCTCTGGTCTAAAGTCGTGCACTATATAGGAATAGGGTTCTATAGGGCTCTGGTCTAAAGTCGTGCACTATATTTTTTTACATTTTATTTCACCTTTATTTAACCAGGTAGGCTAGTTGAGAACACCTTTATTTAACCAGGTAGGTTAGTTGAGAACACCTTTATTTAACCATGTAGGCTAGTTGAGAACACCTTTATTTAACCAGGTAGGCTAGTTGAGAACACCTTTATTTAACCAGGTAGGCTAGTTGAGAACACCTTTATTTAACCAGGTAGGCTAGTTGAGAACACCTTTATTTAACCAGGTAGGCTAGTTGAGAACACCTTTATTTAACCAGGTAGGCTAGTTGAGAACACCTTTATTTAACCAGGTAGGCCAGTTGAGAACACCTTTATTTAACCAGGTAGGCTAGTTGAGAACACCTTTATTTAACCAGGTAGGCCAGTTGAGAACACCTTTATTTAACCAGGTAGGCTAGTTGAGAACACCTTTATTTAACCAGGTAGGCTAGTTGAGAACACCTTTATTTAACCAGGTAGGCTAGTTGAGAACACCTTTATTTAACCAGATAGGCCAGTTGAGAACACCTTTATTTAACCAGGTAGGCTAGTTGAGAACACCTTTATTTAACCAGTTAGGCTAGTTGAGAACAAGTTCTCATTTACAACTGCGACCTGGCCAAGATAAAGCATAGCAGTGTAAACAGACAACACAGAGTTACACATGGAGTAAACAATTAACAAGTCAATAACACAGTAGAAAAAGGGGGAGTCTATATACATTGTGTGCAAAAGGCATGAGGAGGTAGGCGAATAATTACAATTTTGCAGATTAACACTGGAGTGATAAATGATCAGATGGTCATGTACAGGTAGAGATATTGGTGTGCAAAAGAGCAGGAAAGTAAATAAATAAAAACAGTATGGGGATGAGGTAGGTAAAAATGGGTGAGCTATTTACCAATAGATTATGTACAGCTGCAGCGATCGGTTAGCTGCTCAGATAG
>NC_068440.1:43287153-43289653 GCF_023373465.1 Oncorhynchus keta | reverse complement strand
GAGCTAGGTCACATTACATCACTGGGGGTGGAGCTAGGTCAAATCACATCACTGGGGGTGGAGCTAGGTCACAGTACATCACTGGGGGTGGAGCTAGGTCACAGTACATCACTGGGGGTGGAGCTAGGTCACAGTACATCACTGGGGTGGAGCTAGGTCACAGTACATCACTGGGGGTGGAGCTAGGTCACAGTACATCACTGGGGGTGGAGCTAGGTCACATTACATCACTGGGGTGGAGCTAGGTCATATTACATCACTGGGGCGGAGCTAGGTCACATTACATCACTGGGGCGGAGCTAGGTCAAATCACATCACTGGGGGTGGAGCTTGGTCACATTAAATCCCTGGGGGTGGAGCTAGGTCCAATCACATCACTGGGGTGGAGCTAGGTCAAATCACATCACTGGGGGTGGAGCTAGGTCATATCACATCACTGGGGGTGGAGCTAGGTCATATAACATCACTGGGGGTGGAGCTAGGTAAAAGCACATCCCTGGGGGTGGAGCTAGGTCCAATCACATCCCTGGGGGTGGAGCTAGGTCATATAACATCACTGGGGGTGGAGCTATGTCCAATCACATCCCTGGGGGTGGAGCTAGGTCATATAACATCACTGGGGGTGGAGCTAGGTCATATCACATCACTGGGGGTGGAGCTAGGTCATATCACATCACTAGGGGTGGAGCTAGGTAAAATCACATCACTAGGGGTGGAGCTAGGTAAAATCACATCCCTGGGGGTGGAGCTAGGTCCAATCACATCCCTGGGGGTGGAGCTAGGTCATATAACATCACTGGGGGTGGAGCTAGGTCATATCACATCACTGGGGGTGGAGCTAGGTCATATCACATCCCTGGGGGTGGAGCTATGTCATATCACATCCCTGGGGGTGGAGCTAGGTCATATCACATCACTAGGGGTGGAGCTAGGTCCAATCACATCCCTGGGGGTGGAGCTATGTCCAATCACATCCCTGGGGGTGGAGCTAGGTCATATCACATCACTAGGGGTGGAGCTAGGTCATATCACATCCCTGGGGGTGGAGCTAGGTCCAATCACATCCCTGGGGGTGGAGCTAGGTCCAATCACATCCCTGGGGGTGGAGCTAGGTCCAATCACATCCCTGGGGGTGGAGCTAGGTCATATCACATCCCTGGGGGTGGAGCTAGGTCAAATCACATCACTGGGGGTGGAGCTAGGTCAAATCACATCCCTGGGGGTGGAGCTAGGTCCAATCACATCCCTGGGGGTGGAGCTAGGTCATATCACATCACTAGGGGTGGAGCTAGGAAAATCACATCATGGGGTGGAGCTAGGTCAAATCACATCACGGGGTGGAGCTAGGTCACAGTACATCACTGGGGGTGGAGCTAGGTCACAGTACATCACTGGGGGTGGAGCTAGGTCAAATTACATCACTGGGGGTGGAGCTAGGTCACAGTACATCACTGGGGTGGAGCTAGGTCACATTACATCACTGGGGTGGAGCTAGGTCACATTACATCACTGGGGCGGAGCTAGGTCAAATCACATCACTGGGGGTGGAGCTAGGTCAAATCACATCACTGGGGGTGGAGCTAGGTCACATTACATCACTGGGGTGGAGCTAGGTCAAATCACATCACTGGGGGTGGAGCTAGGTCAAATCACATCACTGGGGGTGGAGCTAGGTCAAATCACATCACTGGGGGTGGAGCTAGGTCACATTACATCACTGGGGTGGAGCTAGGTCAAATCACATCACTGGGGGTGGAGCTAGGTCAAATCACATCCCTGGGGGTGGAGCTAGGTAAAATCACATCCCTGGGGGTGGAGCTAGGTCCAATCACATCCCTGGGGGTGGAGCTAGGTAAAATCACATCCCTGGGGGTGGAGCTAGGTCCAATCACATCCCTGGGGGTGGAGCTAGGTCCAATTACATCCCTGGGGGTGGAGCTAGGTCATATCACATCACTGGGGGTGGAGCTAGGTCATATCACATCACTAGGGGTGGAGCTAGGTCCAATCACATCACTGGGGGTGGAGCTAGGTCAAATCACATCCCTGGGGGTGGAGCTAGGTCATATCACATCACTAGGGGTGGAGCTAGGTCCAATCACATCACTGGGGGTGGAGCTAGGTCCAATCACATCCCTGGGGGTGGAGCTAGGTCCAATCACATCCCTGGGGGTGGAGCTAGGTTCAATCACATCCCTGGGGGTGGAGCTAGGTCATATCACATCACTCGGGGTGGAGCTAGGTAAAATCACATCCCTGGGGGTGGAGCTAGGTCATATCACATCCCTAGGGGTGGAGCTAGGTCACATTACATCCCTAGGGGTGGAGCTAGGTCACATTACATCCCTAGGGGTGGAGCTAGGTCATATCACATCCCTAGGGGTGGAGCTAGGTCATATCACATCCCTAGGGGTGGAGCTAGGTCACATTACATCCCTAGGGGTGGAGCTAGGTCACATTACATCCCTAGGGGTGGAGCTAGGTCACATTACATCACTAG
>NC_068440.1:43217153-43277153 GCF_023373465.1 Oncorhynchus keta | reverse complement strand
GAGAGGATAGAACTCCCCCACCCTGTAACATCTCAGCTAAGAGGACAGGATAGAACTCCCCCACCCTGTAACATCTCAGCTAAGAGGAGAGGATAGAACTCCCCACCCTGTAACATCTCAGCTAAGAGGAGAGGATAGAACTCCCCCACCCTGTAACATCTCAGCTAAGAGGAGAGGATAGAACTCCCCCACCCTGTAACATCTCAGCTAAGAGGAGAGGATAGAACTCCCCACCCTGTAACATCTCAGCTAAGAGGAGAGGAGAGGATAGAACTCCCCCACCCTGTAACATCTCAGCTAAGAGGAGAGGAGAGGATAGAACTCCCCCACCCTGTAACATCTCAGCTAAGAGGAGAGGAGAGAACTCCCCCACCCTGTAACATCTCAGCTAAGAGGAGAGGAGAGGATAGAACTCCCCCCACCCTGTAACATCTCAGCTAAGAGGAGAGGAGAGAACTCCCCCACCCTGTAACATCTCAGCTAAGAGGAGAGGATAGAACTCCCCCACCCTGTAACATCTCAGCTAAGAGGAGAGGAGAGGATAGAACTCCCCCACCCTGTAACATCTCAGCTAAGAGGAGAGGATAGAACTCCCCCACCCTGTAACATCTCAGCTAAGAGGAGAGGATAGAACTCCCCCCACCCTGTAACATCTCAGCTAAGAGGAGAGGAGAGGATAGAACTCCCCACCCTGTAACATCTCAGCTAAGAGGAGAGGACTCCCCCACCCTGTAACATCTCAGCTAAGAGGAGAGAGAGATAGAACTCCCCCACCCTGTAACATCTCAGCTAAGAGGAGAGGAGAGGATAGAACTCCCCACCCTGTAACATCTCAGCTAAGAGGAGAGGATAGAACTCCCCCACCCTGTAACATCTCAGCTAAGAGGAGAGGATAGAACTCCCCACCCTGTAACATCTCAGCTAAGAGGAGAGGATAGAACTCCCCCACCCTGTAACATCTCAGCTAAGAGGAGAGGAGAGAACTCCCCCACCCTGTAACATCTCAGCTAAGAGGAGGAGGAGAGGATAGAACTCCCCACCCTGTAACATCTCAGCTAAGAGGAGAGGAGAGGATAGAACTCCCCACCCTGTAACATCTCAGCTAAGAGGAGAGGAGAGGATAGAACTCCCCCACCCTGTAACATCTCAGCTAAGAGGAGAGGATAGAACTCCCCCACCCTGTAACATCTCAGCTAAGAGGAGAGGAGAGAACTCCCCCACCCTGTAACATCTCAGCTAAGAGGAGAGAACTCCCCCACCCTGTAACATCTCAGCTAAGAGGAGAGGAGAGGATAGAACTCCCCACCCTGTAACATCTCAGCTAAGAGGAGAGGAGAGGATAGAACTCCCCACCCTGTAACATCTCAGCTAAGAGGAGAGGAGAGAACTCCCCCACCCTGTAACATCTCAGCTAAGAGGAGAGAACTCCCCCACCCTGTAACATCTCAGCTAAGAGGAGAGGAGAGGAGAGAACTCCCCACCCTGTAACATCTCAGCTAAGAGGAGAGGAGAGGATAGAACTCCCCCACCCTGTAACATCTCAGCTAAGAGGAGAGGATAGAACTCCCCACCCTGTAACATCTCAGCTAAGAGGAGAGGATAGAACTCCCCACCCTGTAACATCTCAGCTAAGAGGAGAGGATAGAACTCCCCCACCCTGTAACATCTCAGCTAAGAGGAGAGGATAGAACTCCCCCACCCTGTAACATCTCAGCTAAGAGGAGAGGAGAGAACTCCCCACCCTGTAACATCTCAGCTAAGAGGAGAGGAGAGAACTCCCCCACCCTGTAACATCTCAGCTAAGAGGAGAGGATAGAACTCCCCCACCCTGTAACATCTCAGCTAAGAGGAGAGGAGAGGATAGAACTCCCCACCCTGTAACATCTCAGCTAAGAGGAGAGGATAGAACTCCCCCACCCTGTAACATCTCAGCTAAGAGGAGAGGAGGATAGAACTCCCCACCCTGTAACATCTCAGCTAAGAGGAGAGGAGAGAACTCCCCCACCCTGTAACATCTCAGCTAAGAGGAGAGGATAGAACTCCCCCCACCCTGTAACATCTCAGCTAAGAGGAGAGGAGAGAACTCCCCCACCCTGAAACAACGCAGCTAAGAGGAGAGGATAGAACTCCCCCACCCTGTAACATCTCAGCTAAGAGGAGAGGAGAGGATAGAACTCCCCACCCTGTAACATCTCAGCTAAGAGGAGAGGAGAGGATAGAACTCCCCCACCCTGTAACATCTCAGCTAAGAGGAGAGGAGAGGATAGAACTCCCCCACCCTGTAACATCTCAGCTAAGAGGAGAGGATAGAACTCCCCACCCTGTAACATCTCAGCTAAGAGGAGAGGAGAGAACTCCCCACCCTGTAACATCTCAGCTAAGAGGAGAGAAGAACTCCCCCACCCTGTAACATCTCAGCTAAGAGGAGAGGAGAGGATAGAACTCCCCACCCTGTAACATCTCAGCTAAGAGGAGAGGAGAGGATAGAACTCCCCCACCCTGTAACATCTCAGCTAAGAGGAGAGGATAGAACTCCCCCACCCTGTAACATCTCAGCTAAGAGGAGAGGAGAGGATAGAACTCCCCACCCTGTAACATCTCAGCTAAGAGGAGAGGAGAGAACTCCCCCACCCTGTAACATCTCAGCTAAGAGGAGAGGATAGAACTCCCCCACCCTGTAACATCTCAGCTAAGAGGAGAGGAGAGGATAGAACTCCCCCACCCTGTAACATCTCAGCTAAGAGGAGAGGATAGAACTCCCCCACCCTGTAACATCTCAGCTAAGAGGAGAGGAGAGGATAGAACTCCCCACCCTGTAACATCTCAGCTAAGAGGAGAGGAGAGGATAGAACTCCCCCACCCTGTAACATCTCAGCTAAGAGGAGAGGAGAGGAATAGAACTCCCCCACCCTGTAACATCTCAGCTAAGAGGAGAGGATAGAACTCCCCCCACCCTGTAACATCTCAGCTAAGAGGAGAGGAGAGGATAGAACTCCCCCACCCTGTAACATCTCAGCTAAGAGGAGAGGATAGAACTCCCCCACCCTGTAACATCTCAGCTAAGAGGAGAGGAGAGGATAGAACTCCCCCACCCTGTAACATCTCAGCTAAGAGGAGAGGAGAGGATAGAACTCCCCCACCCTGTAACATCTCAGCTAAGAGGAGAGGAGAGGATAGAACTCCCCCCACCCTGTAACATCTCAGCTAAGAGGAGAGGATAGAACTCCCCACCCTGTAACATCTCAGCTAAGAGGAGAGGATAGAACTCCCCCACCCTGTAACATCTCAGCTAAGAGGAGAGGAGAGGATAGAACTCCCCCACCCTGTAACATCTCAGCTAAGAGGAGAGGAGAGGATAGAACTCCCCCACCCTGTAACATCTCAGCTAAGAGGAGAGGAGAGGATAGAACTCCCCACCCTGTAACATCTCAGCTAAGAGGAGAGGATAGAACTCCCCACCCTGTAACATCTCAGCTAAGAGGAGAGGATAGAACTCCCCACCCTGTAACATCTCAGCTAAGAGGAGAGGATAGAACTCCCCACCCTGTAACATCTCAGCTAAGAGGAGAGGATAGAACTCCCCCACCCTGTAACATCTCAGCTAAGAGGAGAGGATAGAACTCCCCCACCCTGTAACATCTCAGCTAAGAGGAGAGGATAGAACTCCCCACCCTGTAACATCTCAGCTAAGAGGAGAGGATAGAACTCCCCCACCCTGTAACATCTCAGCTAAGAGGAGAGGATAGAACTCCCCACCCTGTAACATCTCAGCTAAGAGGAGAGGATAGAACTCCCCACCCTGTAACATCTCAGCTAAGAGGAGAGGATAGAACTCCCCCCACCCTGTAACATCTCAGCTAAGAGGAGAGGATAGAACTCCCCCACCCTGTAACATCTCAGCTAAGAGGAGAGGATAGAACTCCCCCACCCTGTAACATCTCAGCTAAGAGGAGAGGATAGAACTCCCCCACCCTGTAACATCTCAGCTAAGAGGAGAGGATAGAACTCCCCCACCCTGTAACGTCTCAGCTAAGAGGAGAGGGTAGAACTCCCCCACCCTGTAACATCTCAGCTAAGAGGAGAGGAGAGGATAGAACTCCCCCACCCTGTAACATCTCAGCTAAGAGGAGAGGATAGAACTCCCCCACCCTGTAACATCTCAGCTAAGAGGAGAGGATAGAACTCCCCACCCTGTAACATCTCAGCTAAGAGGAGAGGATAGAACTCCCCCACCCTGTAACATCTCAGCTAAGAGGAGAGGATAGAACTCCCCCACCCTGTAACATCTCAGCTAAGAGGAGAGGATAGAACTCCCCCACCCTGTAACATCTCAGCTAAGAGGAGAGGATAGAACTCCCCCACCCTGTAACATCTCAGCTAAGAGGAGAGGATAGAACTCCCCCACCCTGTAACATCTCAGCTAAGAGGAGAGGAGATAGAACTCCCCCACCCTGTAACATCTCAGCTAAGAGGAGAGGATAGAACTCCCCACCCTGTAACATCTCAGCTAAGAGGAGAGGATAGAACTCCCCACCCTGTAACATCTCAGCTAAGAGGAGAGGATAGAACTCCCCCACCCTGTAACATCTCAGCTAAGAGGAGAGGATAGAACTCCCCCACCCTGTAACATCTCAGCTAAGAGGAGAGGAGAGGAAGAACTCCCCACCCTGTAACATCTCAGCTAAGAGGAGAGGATAGAACTCCCCCACCCTGTAACATCTCAGCTAAGAGGAGAGGAGAGGAAAGAACTCCCCCACCCTGTAACATCTCAGCTAAGAGGAGAGGATAGAACTCCCCCACCCTGTAACATCTCAGCTAAGAGGAGAGGATAGAACTCCCCCACCCTGTAACATCTCAGCTAAGAGGAGAGGATAGAACTCCCCCACCCTGTAACATCTCAGCTAAGAGGAGAGGATAGAACTCCCCCACCCTGTAACATCTCAGCTAAGAGGAGAGGAGAGGATAGAACTCCCCCACCCTGTAACATCTCAGCTAAGAGGAGAGGATAGAACTCCCCCCACCCTGTAACATCTCAGCTAAGAGGAGAGGAGAGGATAGAACTCCCCCACCCTGTAACATCTCAGCTAAGAGGAGAGGATAGAACTCCCCCCACCCTGTAACATCTCAGCTAAGAGGAGAGGAGAGGAAAGAACTCCCCCACCCTGTAACATCTCAGCTAAGAGGAGAGGATAGAACTCCCCCACCCTGTAACATCTAAGCTAAGAGGAGAGGAGAGGATAGAACTCCCCCACCCTGTAACATCTCAGCTAAGAGGAGAGGATAGAACTCCCCCACCCTGTAACATCTCAGCTAAGAGGAGAGGAGAGGATAGAACTCCCCCCACCCTGTAACATCTCAGCTAAGAGGAGAGGATAGAACTCCCCACCCTGTAACATCTCAGCTAAGAGGAGAGGATAGAACTCCCCACCCTGTAACATCTCAGCTAAGAGGAGAGAGAGGATAGAACTCCCCCACCCTGTAACATCTCAGCTAAGAGGAGAGGATAGAACTCCCCACCCTGTAACATCTCAGCTAAGAGGAGAGGAGAGGATAGAACTCCCCACCCTGTAACATCTCAGCTAAGAGGAGAGGATAGAACTCCCCCACCCTGTAACATCTCAGCTAAGAGGAGAGGAGAGGATAGAACTCCCCACCCTGTAACATCTCAGCTAAGAGGAGAGGAGAGGATAGAACTCCCCACCCTGTAACATCTCAGCTAAGAGGAGAGGAGAGGAAAGAACTCCCCCACCCTGTAACATCTCAGCTAAGAGGAGAGGATAGAACTCCCCCACCCTGTAACATCTCAGCTAAGAGGAGAGGAGAGGAAAGAACTCCCCACCCTGTAACATCTCAGCTAAGAGGAGAGGATAGAACTCCCCCACCCTGTAACATCTCAGCTAAGAGGAGAGGAGAGAACTCCCCACCCTGTAACATCTCAGCTAAGAGGACTCCCCCACCCTGTAACATCTCAGCTAAGAGGAGAGGATAGAACTCCCCCACCCTGTAACATCTCAGCTAAGAGGAGAGGATAGAACTCCCCCACCCTGTAACATCTCAGCTAAGAGGAGAGGATAGAACTCCCCCACCCTGTAACATCTCAGCTAAGAGGAGAGGAGAGGATAGAACTCCCCCACCCTGTAACATCTCAGCTAAGAGGAGAGGAGAGGATAGAACTCCCCCACCCTGTAACATCTCAGCTAAGAGGAGAGGAGAGAACTCCCCCCACCCTGTAACATCTCAGCTAAGAGGAGAGGAGAGAACTCCCCACCCTGTAACATCTCAGCTAAGAGGAGAGGAGAGGATAGAACTCCCCACCCTGTAACATCTCAGCTAAGAGGAGAGGATAGAACTCCCCCACCCTGTAACATCTCAGCTAAGAGGAGAGGAGAGAACTCCCCCACCCTGTAACATCTCAGCTAAGAGGAGAGGATAGAACTCCCCACCCTGTAACATCTCAGCTAAGAGGAGAGGATAGAACTCCCCACCCTGTAACATCTCAGCTAAGAGGAGAGGATAGAACTCCCCCACCCTGTAACATCTCAGCTAAGAGGAGAGGATAGAACTCCCCCACCCTGTAACATCTCAGCTAAGAGGAGAGGATAGAACTCCCCCACCCTGTAACATCTCAGCTAAGAGGAGAGATAGAACTCCCCCACCCTGTAACATCTCAGCTAAGAGGAGAGGATAGAACTCCCCCACCCTGTAACATCTCAGCTAAGAGGAGAGGATAGAACTCCCCCACCCTGTAACATCTCAGCTAAGAGAGGAGAGGATAGAACTCCCCCACCCTGTAACATCTCAGCTAAGAGGAGAGGATAGAACTCCCCCACCCTGTAACATCTCAGCTAAGAGGAGAGGATAGAACTCCCCCACCCTGTAACATCTCAGCTAAGAGGAGAGGATAGAACTCCCCCACCCTGTAACATCTCAGCTAAGAGGAGAGGATAGAACTCCCCCACCCTGTAACATCTCAGCTAAGAGGAGAGGAGATAGAACTCCCCCCACCCTGTAACATCTCAGCTAAGAGGAGAGGATAGAACTCCCCCACCCTGTAACATCTCAGCTAAGAGGAGAGGAGAGGATAGAACTCCCCCACCCTGTAACATCTCAGCTAAGAGGAGAGGATAGAACTCCCCCACCCTGTAACATCTCAGCTAAGAGGAGAGGAGAGGATAGAACTCCCCCACCCTGTAACATCTCAGCTAAGAGGAGAGGATAGAACTCCCCCACCCTGTAACATCTCAGCTAAGAGGAGAGGAGAGGATAGAACTCCCCCACCCTGTAACATCTCAGCTAAGAGGAGAGGATAGAACTCCCCCACCCTGTAACATCTCAGCTAAGAGGAGAGGAGAGGATAGAACTCCCCCACCCTGTAACATCTCAGCTAAGAGGAGAGGATAGAACTCCCCCCACCCTGTAACATCTCAGCTAAGAGGAGAGGATAGAACTCCCCACCCTGTAACATCTCAGCTAAGAGGAGAGGAGAGGATAGAACTCCCCCACCCTGTAACATCTCAGCTAAGAGGAGAGGATAGAACTCCCCCACCCTGTAACATCTCAGCTAAGAGGAGAGGAGAGAACTCCCCCACCCTGTAACATCTCAGCTAAGAGGAGAGGAGAGGATAGAACTCCCCCACCCTGTAACATCTCAGCTAAGAGGAGAGGAGAGGATAGAACTCCCCCACCCTGTAACATCTCAGCTAAGAGGAGAGGAGAGGATAGAACTCCCCCACCCTGTAACATCTCAGCTAAGAGGAGAGGATAGAACTCCCCCACCCTGTAACATCTCAGCTAAGAGGAGAGGAGAGAACTCCCCCACCCTGTAACATCTCAGCTAAGAGGAGAGGATAGAACTCCCCCACCCTGTAACATCTCAGCTAAGAGGAGAGGAGAGGATAGAACTCCCCCACCCTGTAACATCTCAGCTAAGAGGAGAGGATAGAACTCCCCCACCCTGTAACATCTCAGCTAAGAGGAGAGGATAGAACTCCCCCACCCTGTAACATCTCAGCTAAGAGGAGAGGAGAGAACTCCCCCACCCTGTAACATCTCAGCTAAGAGGAGAGGATAGAACTCCCCCACCCTGTAACATCTCAGCTAAGGGGAGAGGATAGAACTCCCCCACCCTGTAACATCTCAGCTAAGAGGAGAGGATAGAACTCCCCCACCCTGTAACATCTCAGCTAAGAGGAGAGGATAGAACTCCCCCACCCTGTAACATCTCAGCTAAGAGGAGAGGATAGAACTCCCCCACCCTGTAACATCTCAGCTAAGAGGAGAGGATAGAACTCCCCACCCTGTAACATCTCAGCTAAGAGGAGAGGATAGAACTCCCCCACCCTGTAACATCTCAGCTAAGAGGAGAGGATAGAACTCCCCCACCCTGTAACATCTCAGCTAAGAGGAGAGGATAGAACTCCCCCACCCTGTAACATCTCAGCTAAGAGGAGAGGATAGAACTCCCCCACCCTGTAACATCTCAGCTAAGAGGAGAGGAGAGGATAGAACTCCCCCCACCCTGTAACATCTCAGCTAAGAGGAGAGGATAGAACTCCCCCACCCTGTAACATCTCAGCTAAGAGGAGAGGATAGAACTCCCCCACCCTGTAACATCTCAGCTAAGAGGAGAGGAGAGGATAGAACTCCCCCACCCTGTAACATCTCAGCTAAGAGGAGAGGAGAGGATAGAACTCCCCCACCCTGTAACATCTCAGCTAAGAGGAGAGGAGAGGATAGAACTCCCCCACCCTGTAACATCTCAGCTAAGAGGAGAGGAGAGAACTCCCCCACCCTGTAACATCTCAGCTAAGAGGAGAGGAGAGAACTCCCCCACCCTGTAACATCTCAGCTAAGAGGAGAGGATAGAACTCCCCCACCCTGTAACATCTCAGCTAAGAGGAGAGGATAGAACTCCCCCACCCTGTAACATCTCAGCTAAGAGGAGAGGATAGAACTCCCCCACCCTGTAACATCTCAGCTAAGAGGAGAGGATAGAACTCCCCCACCCTGTAACATCTCAGCTAAGAGGAGAGGATAGAACTCCCCACCCTGTAACATCTCAGCTAAGAGGAGAGGATAGAACTCCCCCACCCTGTAACATCTCAGCTAAGAGGAGAGGATAGAACTCCCCCACCCTGTAACATCTCAGCTAAGAGGAGAGGATAGAACTCCCCCACCCTGTAACATCTCAGCTAAGAGGAGAGGATAGAACTCCCCCACCCTGTAACATCTCAGCTAAGAGGAGAGGATAGAACTCCCCCACCCTGTAACATCTCAGCTAAGAGGAGAGGATAGAACTCCCCCACCCTGTAACATCTCAGCTAAGAGGAGAGGATAGAACTCCCCACCCTGTAACATCTCAGCTAAGAGGAGAGGATAGAACTCCCCCACCCTGTAACATCTCAGCTAAGAGGAGAGGATAGAACTCCCCACCCTGTAACATCTCAGCTAAGAGGAGAGGATAGAACTCCCCCCACCCTGTAACATCTCAGCTAAGAGGAGAGGAGAGGATAGAACTCCCCCACCCTGTAACATCTCAGCTAAGAGGAGAGGATAGAACTCCCCCACCCTGTAACATCTCAGCTAAGAGGAGAGGAGAGGATAGAACTCCCCCACCCTGTAACATCTCAGCTAAGAGGAGAGGAGAGGAGAGAACTCCCCACCCTGTAACATCTCAGCTAAGAGGAGAGGAGAGGAGAACTCCCCCACCCTGTAACGTCTCAGCTAAGAGGAGAGGAGAGGATAGAACTCCCCCACCCTGTAACATCTCAGCTAAGAGGAGGAGGGATAGAACTCCCCCACCCTGTAACATCTCAGCTAAGAGGAGAGGATAGAACTCCCCCACCCTGTAACATCTCAGCTAAGAGGAGAGGAGAGAACTCCCCCACCCTGTAACATCTCAGCTAAGAGGAGAGGATAGAACTCCCCACCCTGTAACATCTCAGCTAAGAGGAGAGGAGAGGATAGAACTCCCCCACCCTGTAACATCTCAGCTAAGAGGAGAGGATAGAACTCCCCCCACCCTGTAACATCTCAGCTAAGAGGAGAGGATAGAACTCCCCCACCCTGTAACATCTCAGCTAAGAGGAGAGGATAGAACTCCCCCACCCTGTAACATCTCAGCTAAGAGGAGAGGATAGAACTCCCCCACCCTGTAACATCTCAGCTAAGAGGAGAGGATAGAACTCCCCCCACCCTGTAACATCTCAGCTAAGAGGAGAGGATAGAACTCCCCCACCCTGTAACATCTCAGCTAAGAGGAGAGGATAGAACTCCCCCACCCTGTAACATCTCAGCTAAGAGGAGAGGATAGAACTCCCCCACCCTGTAACATCTCAGCTAAGAGGAGAGGATAGAACTCCCCACCCTGTAACATCTCAGCTAAGAGGAGAGGATAGAACTCCCCACCCTGTAACATCTCAGCTAAGAGGAGAGGATAGAACTCCCCACCCTGTAACATCTCAGCTAAGAGGAGAGGATAGAACTCCCCACCTGTAACATCTCAGCTAAGAGGAGAGGATAGAACTCCCCCACCCTGTAACATCTCAGCTAAGAGGAGAGGAGAGGATAGAACTCCCCACCCTGTAACATCTCAGCTAAGAGGAGAGGATAGAACTCCCCCACCCTGTAACATCTCAGCTAAGAGGAGAGGATAGAACTCCCCCACCCTGTAACATCTCAGCTAAGAGGAGAGGAGAGGATAGAACTCCCCCACCCTGTAACATCTCAGCTAAGAGGAGGAGAGGATAGAACTCCCCACCCTGTAACATCTCAGCTAAGAGGAGAGGAGGATAGAACTCCCCCACCCTGTAACATCTCAGCTAAGAGGAGAGGATAGAACTCCCCCACCCTGTAACATCTCAGCTAAGAGGAGAGGATAGAACTCCCCCACCCTGTAACATCTCAGCTAAGAGGAGAGGATAGAACTCCCCCACCCTGTAACATCTCAGCTAAGAGGAGAGGATAGAACTCCCCCACCCTGTAACATCTCAGCTAAGAGGAGAGGATAGAACTCCCCACCCTGTAACATCTCAGCTAAGAGGAGAGGATAGAACTCCCCCACCCTGTAACATCTCAGCTAAGAGGAGAGGATAGAACTCCCCCACCCTGTAACATCTCAGCTAAGAGGAGAGGATAGAACTCCCCCACCCTGTAACATCTCAGCTAAGAGGAGAGGATAGAACTCCCCCACCCTGTAACATCTCAGCTAAGAGGAGAGGATAGAACTCCCCCACCCTGTAACATCTCAGCTAAGAGGAGAGGATAGAACTCCCCCACCCTGTAACATCTCAGCTAAGAGGAGAGGATAGAACTCCCCCACCCTGTAACATCTCAGCTAAGAGGAGAGGATAGAACTCCCCACCCTGTAACATCTCAGCTAAGAGGAGAGGATAGAACTCCCCCACCCTGTAACATCTCAGCTAAGAGGAGAGGATAGAACTCCCCCACCCTGTAACATCTCAGCTAAGAGGAGAGGATAGAACTCCCCCACCCTGTAACATCTCAGCTAAGAGGAGAGGATAGAACTCCCCCACCCTGTAACATCTCAGCTAAGAGGAGAGGAGGATAGAACTCCCCCACCCTGTAACATCTCAGCTAAGAGGAGAGGATAGAACTCCCCACCCTGTAACATCTCAGCTAAGAGGAGAGGAGAGGATAGAACTCCCCACCCTGTAACATCTCAGCTAAGAGGAGAGAGAGATAGAACTCCCCCACCCTGTAACATCTCAGCTAAGAGGAGAGGAGAGATAGAACTCCCCCACCCTGTAACATCTCAGCTAAGAGGAGAGGATAGAACTCCCCCACCCTGTAACATCTCAGCTAAGAGGAGAGGAGAGGATAGAACTCCCCCACCCTGTAACATCTCAGCTAAGAGGAGAGGATAGAACTCCCCCACCCTGTAACATCTCAGCTAAGAGGAGAGGATAGAACTCCCCCACCCTGTAACATCTCAGCTAAGAGGAGAGGAGAGAACTCCCCCACCCTGTAACATCTCAGCTAAGAGGAGAGGAGAGGATAGAACTCCCCACCCTGTAACATCTCAGCTAAGAGGAGAGGATAGAACTCCCCCACCCTGTAACATCTCAGCTAAGAGGAGAGGATAGAACTCCCCCACCCTGTAACATCTCAGCTAAGAGGAGAGGATAGAACTCCCCCACCCTGTAACATCTCAGCTAAGAGGAGAGGATAGAACTCCCCCACCCTGTAACATCTCAGCTAAGAGGAGAGGAGAGAACTCCCCCACCCTGTAACATCTCAGCTAAGAGGAGAGGATAGAACTCCCCACCCTGTAACATCTCAGCTAAGAGGAGAGGAGAACTCCCCACCCTGTAACATCTCAGCTAAGAACTCCCCCACCCTGTAACATCTCAGCTAAGAGGAGGGATAGAACTCCCCCACCCTGTAACATCTCAGCTAAGAGGAGAGGATAGAACTCCCCACCCTGTAACATCTCAGCTAAGAGGAGAGGATAGAACTCCCCACCCTGTAACATCTCAGCTAAGAGGAGAGGATAGAACTCCCCACCCTGTAACATCTCAGCTAAGAGGAGAGGATAGAACTCCCCCACCCTGTAACATCTCAGCTAAGAGGAGAGGATAGAACTCCCCCACCCTGTAACATCTCAGCTAAGAGGAGAGGATAGAACTCCCCCACCCTGTAACATCTCAGCTAAGAGGAGAGGATAGAACTCCCCACCCTGTAACATCTCAGCTAAGAGGAGAGGATAGAACTCCCCACCCTGTAACATCTCAGCTAAGAGGAGAGGATAGAACTCCCCCACCCTGTAACATCTCAGCTAAGAGGAGAGGATAGAACTCCCCCACCCTGTAACATCTCAGCTAAGAGGAGAGGATAGAACTCCCCACCCTGTAACATCTCAGCTAAGAGGAGAGGATAGAACTCCCCCACCCTGTAACATCTCAGCTAAGAGGAGAGGATAGAACTCCCCCACCCTGTAACATCTCAGCTAAGAGGAGAGGAGAGGAGAGAACTCCCCCACCCTGTAACATCTCAGCTAAGAGGAGGAGAGGATAGAACTCCCCCACCCTGTAACATCTCAGCTAAGAGGAGAGGAGGATAGAACTCCCCCACCCTGTAACATCTCAGCTAAGAGGAGAGGAGAGGATAGAACTCCCCACCCTGTAACATCTCAGCTAAGAGGAGAGGATAGAACTCCCCCACCCTGTAACATCTCAGCTAAGAGGAGAGGATAGAACTCCCCACCCTGTAACATCTCAGCTAAGAGGAGAGGAGAGGATAACTCCCCACCCTGTAACATCTCAGCTAAGAGGAGAGGAGAGGATAGAACTCCCCCCACCCTGTAACATCTCAGCTAAGAGGAGAGGAGAGAACTCCCCCACCCTGTAACATCTCAGCTAAGAGGAGAGGATAGAACTCCCCACCCTGTAACATCTCAGCTAAGAGGAGAGGAGGATAGAACTCCCCCACCCTGTAACATCTCAGCTAAGAGGAGAGGAGAGGATAGAACTCCCCCACCCTGTAACATCTCAGCTAAGAGGAGAGGAGAGAACTCCCCCACCCTGTAACATCTCAGCTAAGAGGAGAGGAGAGGATAGAACTCCCCCACCCTGTAACATCTCAGCTAAGAGGAGAGAGGAGAGAACTCCCCCACCCTGTAACATCTCAGCTAAGAGGAGAGGATAGAACTCCCCCACCCTGTAACATCTCAGCTAAGAGGAGAGGAGAGGATAGAACTCCCCCACCCTGTAACATCTCAGCTAAGAGGAGAGGGATAGAACTCCCCACCCTGTAACATCTCAGCTAAGAGGAGAGGAGAGAACTCCCCACCCTGTAACATCTCAGCTAAGAGGAGAGGATAGAACTCCCCACCCTGTAACATCTCAGCTAAGAGGAGAGGATAGAACTCCCCACCCTGTAACATCTCAGCTAAGAGGAGAGGATAGAACTCCCCCACCCTGTAACATCTCAGCTAAGAGGAGAGGAGAGAACTCCCCCACCCTGTAACATCTCAGCTAAGAGGAGGAGAGGATAGAACTCCCCCACCCTGTAACATCTCAGCTAAGAGGAGAGGAGAGAACTCCCCACCCTGTAACATCTCAGCTAAGAGGAGAGGAGAGGATAGAACTCCCCCACCCTGTAACATCTCAGCTAAGAGGAGAGGATAGAACTCCCCCACCCTGTAACATCTCAGCTAAGAGGAGAGGATAGAACTCCCCCACCCTGTAACATCTCAGCTAAGAGGAGAGGATAGAACTCCCCCACCCTGTAACATCTCAGCTAAGAGGAGAGGATAGAACTCCCCCACCCTGTAACATCTCAGCTAAGAGGAGAGGATAGAACTCCCCACCCTGTAACATCTCAGCTAAGAGGAGAGGATAGAACTCCCCCACCCTGTAACATCTCAGCTAAGAGGAGAGGATAGAACTCCCCCACCCTGTAACATCTCAGCTAAGAGGAGAGGATAGAACTCCCCCACCCTGTAACATCTCAGCTAAGAGGAGAGGATAGAACTCCCCCACCCTGTAACATCTCAGCTAAGAGGAGAGGATAGAACTCCCCCACCCTGTAACATCTCAGCTAAGAGGAGAGGATAGAACTCCCCCACCCTGTAACATCTCAGCTAAGAGGAGAGGAGAGAACTCCCCCACCCTGTAACATCTCAGCTAAGAGGAGAGGAGAGGATAGAACTCCCCCACCCTGTAACATCTCAGCTAAGAGGAGAGGAGAGGATAGAACTCCCCCACCCTGTAACATCTCAGCTAAGAGGAGAGGATAGAACTCCCCCACCCTGTAACATCTCAGCTAAGAGGAGAGGAGAGAACTCCCCCACCCTGTAACATCTCAGCTAAGAGGAGAGGATAGAACTCCCCCACCCTGTAACATCTCAGCTAAGAGGAGAGGATAGAACTCCCCCACCCTGTAACATCTCAGCTAAGAGGAGAGGATAGAACTCCCCCACCCTGTAACATCTCAGCTAAGAGGAGGAGAGGATAGAACTCCCCCACCCTGTAACATCTCAGCTAAGAGGAGAGGAGAGAACTCCCCCACCCTGTAACATCTCAGCTAAGAGGAGAGGAGAGGATAGAACTCCCCCACCCTGTAACATCTCAGCTAAGAGGAGAGGAGAGAACTCCCCACCCTGTAACATCTCAGCTAAGAGGAGAGGAGAGGATAGAACTCCCCCCACCCTGTAACATCTCAGCTAAGAGGAGAGGATAGAACTCCCCCACCCTGTAACATCTCAGCTAAGAGGAGAGGATAGAACTCCCCCACCCTGTAACATCTCAGCTAAGAGGAGAGGATATAACTCCCCACCCTGTAACATCTCAGCTAAGAGGAGAGGATAGAACTCCCCCACCCTGTAACATCTCAGCTAAGAGGAGAGGATAGAACTCCCCCACCCTGTAACATCTCAGCTAAGAGGAGAGGAGAGAACTCCCCCACCCTGTAACATCTCAGCTAAGAGGAGAGGATAGAACTCCCCCACCCTGTAACATCTCAGCTAAGAGGAGAGGATAGAACTCCCCCACCCTGTAACATCTCAGCTAAGAGGAGAGGATAGAACTCCCCCCACCCTGTAACATCTCAGCTAAGAGGAGAGGATAGAACTCCCCCACCCTGTAACATCTCAGCTAAGAGGAGAGGATAGAACTCCCCCACCCTGTAACATCTCAGCTAAGAGGAGAGGATAGAACTCCCCACCCTGTAACATCTCAGCTAAGAGGAGAGGATAGAACTCCCCCACCCTGTAACATCTCAGCTAAGAGGAGAGGAGAGGATAGAACTCCCCCACCCTGTAACATCTCAGCTAAGAGGAGAGGAGAGAACTCCCCCACCCTGTAACATCTCAGCTAAGAGGAGAGGAGAGGATAGAACTCCCCCACCCTGTAACATCTCAGCTAAGAGGAGAGGATAGAACTCCCCCACCCTGTAACATCTCAGCTAAGAGGAGAGGATAGAACTCCCCACCCTGTAACATCTCAGCTAAGAGGAGAGGATAGAACTCCCCCACCCTGTAACATCTCAGCTAAGAGGAGAGGATAGAACTCCCCCACCCTGTAACATCTCAGCTAAGAGGAGAGGAGAGAACTCCCCCACCCTGTAACATCTCAGCTAAGAGGAGAGGATAGAACTCCCCCACCCTGTAACATCTCAGCTAAGAGGAGAGGATAGAACTCCCCCACCCTGTAACATCTCAGCTAAGAGGAGAGGATAGAACTCCCCCACCCTGTAACATCTCAGCTAAGAGGAGAGGATAGAACTCCCCCACCCTGTAACATCTCAGCTAAGAGGAGAGGATATAACTCCCCCACCCTGTAACATCTCAGCTAAGAGGAGAGGATAGAACTCCCCCACCCTGTAACATCTCAGCTAAGAGGAGAGGATAGAACTCCCCCACCCTGTAACTTCTCAGCTAAGAGGAGAGGAGAGAACTCCCCCACCCTGTAACTTCTCAGCTAAGAGGAGAGGATAGAACTCCCCCACCCTGTAACTTCTCAGCTAAGAGGAGAGGATAGAACTCCCCCCACCCTGTAACATCTCAGCTAAGAGGAGAGGATAGAACTCCCCCACCCTGTAACATCTCAGCTAAGAGGAGAGGATAGAACTCCCCACCCTGTAACATCTCAGCTAAGAGGAGAGGATAGAACTCCCCCACCCTGTAACATCTCAGCTAAGAGGAGAGGATAGAACTCCCCCACCCTGTAACATCTCAGCTAAGAGGAGAGGAGAGGATATAACTCCCCCACCCTGTAACATCTCAGCTAAGAGGAGAGGAGAGGATAGAACTCCCCCACCCTGTAACATCTCAGCTAAGAGGAGAGGATAGAACTCCCCCACCCTGTAACATCTCAGCTAAGAGGAGAGGATAGAACTCCCCCACCCTGTAACATCTCAGCTAAGAGGAGAGGATAGAACTCCCCCACCCTGTAACATCTCAGCTAAGAGGAGAGGATAGAACTCCCCCACCCTGTAACATCTCAGCTAAGAGGAGAGGATAGAACTCCCCCACCCTGTAACATCTCAGCTAAGAGGAGAGGAGAGGATAGAACTCCCCCACCCTGTAACATCTCAGCTAAGAGGAGAGGAGAAGAACTCCCCCACCCTGTAACATCTCAGCTAAGAGGAGAGGATAGAACTCCCCCACCCTGTAACATCTCAGCTAAGAGGAGAGGATAGAACTCCCCCACCCTGTAACATCTCAGCTAAGAGGAGAGGATAGAACTCCCCCACCCTGTAACATCTCAGCTAAGAGGAGAGGATAGAACTCCCCCACCCTGTAACATCTCAGCTAAGAGGAGAGGAGAACTCCCCCCACCCTGTAACATCTCAGCTAAGAGGAGAGGACTCCCCCACCCTGTAACATCTCAGCTAAGAGGAGAGGAGAACTCCCCCACCCTGGCTATAGAACTCCCCCACCCTGTAACATCTCAGCTAAGAGGAGAGGATAGAACTCCCCCACCCTGTAACATCTCAGCTAAGAGGAGAGGAGAGGAGAACTCCCCACCCTGTAACATCTCAGCTAAGAGGAGAGGAGAGGATAGAACTCCCCCACCCTGTAACATCTCAGCTAAGAGGAGAGGAGAGAACTCCCCCACCCTGTAACATCTCAGCTAAGAGGAGAGGAGGATAGAACTCCCCCACCCTGTAACATCTCAGCTAAGAGGAGAGGATAGAACCCCCCCCCCCCTGTAACATCTCAGCTAAGAGGAGAGGATAGAACTCCCCCCCCCTGTAACATCTCAGCTAAGAGGAGAGGATAGAACTCCCCCACCCTGTAACATCTCAGCTAAGAGGAGAGGATAGAACTCCCCACCCTGTAACATCTCAGCTAAGAGGAGAGGAGAGAAACTCCCCACCCTGTAACATCTCAGCTAAGAGGAGAGGATAGAACTCCCCCACCCTGTAACATCTCAGCTAAGAGGAGAGGATAGAACTCCCCCACCCTGTAACATCTCAGCTAAGAGGAGAGGATAGAACTCCCCCACCCTGTAACATCTCAGCTAAGAGGAGAGGATAGAACTCCCCACCCTGTAACATCTCAGCTAAGAGGAGAGGATAGAACTCCCCCACCCTGTAACATCTCAGCTAAGAGGAGAGGATAGAACTCCCCACCCTGTAACATCTCAGCTAAGAGGAGAGGAGAGGATAGAACTCCCCACCCTGTAACATCTCAGCTAAGAGGAGAGGAGAGGATAGAACTCCCCCACCCTGTAACATCTCAGCTAAGAGGAGAGGATAGAACTCCCCCACCCTGTAACATCTCAGCTAAGAGGAGAGGATAGAACTCCCCCACCCTGTAACATCTCAGCTAAGAGGAGAGGATAGAACTCCCCCACCCTGTAACATCTCAGCTAAGAGGAGAGGAGAGGATAGAACTCCCCCACCCTGTAACATCTCAGCTAAGAGGAGAGGAGAGGATAGAACTCCCCCACCCTGTAACATCTCAGCTAAGAGGAGAGGATAGAACTCCCCCACCCTGTAACATCTCAGCTAAGAGGAGAGGAGAGAACTCCCCCACCCTGTAACATCTCAGCTAAGAGGAGAGGATAGAACTCCCCCACCCTGTAACATCTCAGCTAAGAGGAGAGGATAGAACTCCCCCACCCTGTAACATCTCAGCTAAGAGGAGAGGATAGAACTCCCCACCCTGTAACATCTCAGCTAAGAGGAGAGGAGAGGATAGACCTCCCCACCCTGTAACATCTCAGCTAAGAGGAGAGGAGAGAACTCCCCACCCTGTAACATCTCAGCTAAGAGGAGAGGAGAGGATAGAACTCCCCACCCTGTAACATGTCAGCTAAGAGGAGAGGATAGAACTCCCCACCCTGTAACATCTCAGCTAAGAGGAGAGGAGAGGATAGAACTCCCCCACCCTGTAACATCTCAGCTAAGAGGAGAGGAGAGGATAGAACTCCCCACCCTGTAACATCTCAGCTAAGAGGAGAGGAGAGAACTCCCCCACCCTGTAACATCTCAGCTAAGAGGAGAGGAGAGGATAGAACTCCCCCACCCTGTAACATCTCAGCTAAGAGGAGAGGAGAGAACTCCCCCACCCTGTAACATCTCAGCTAAGAGGAGAGGAGAGGATAGAACTCCCCCCACCCTGTAACATCTCAGCTAAGAGGAGAGGATAGAACTCCCCCACCCTGTAACATCTCAGCTAAGAGGAGAGGATAGAACTCCCCCACCCTGTAACATCTCAGCTAAGAGGAGAGGATAGAACTCCCCCACCCTGTAACATCTCAGCTAAGAGGAGAGGATAGAACTCCCCCACCCTGTAACATCTCAGCTAAGAGGAGAGGAGAGAACTCCCCCACCCTGTAACATCTCAGCTAAGAGGAGAGGATAGAACTCCCCCACCCTGTAACATCTCAGCTAAGAGGAGAGGAGAGAACTCCCCCACCCTGTAACATCTCAGCTAAGAGGAGAGGAGAGAACTCCCCCCACCCTGTAACATCTCAGCTAAGAGGAGAGGAGAGAACTCCCCAACCCTGTAACATCTCAGCGAGAGCCTAGCTCTCTCCAGGATCAGGGTTGGAGTTATAACCTACAGGAGGGTATCTCTCAGGGAACATGGTTGGAGTTATAACCTACAGGAGGGTATCTCTCCAGGAACAGGGTTGGAGTTATAACCTACAGGAGGGTTTCTCTCCAGGAACATGGTTGGAGTTATAACCTACAGGAGGGTTTCTCTCCAGGAACATGGTTGGAGTTATAACCTACAGGAGGGTATCTCTCAGGGAACATGGTTGGAGTTATAACCTACAGGAGGGTTTCTCTCCAGGAACATGGTTGGAGTTATAACCTACAGGAGGGTTTCTCTCCAGGAACATGGTTGGAGTTATAACCTACAGGAGGGTATCTCTCAGGGAACATGGTTGGAGTTATAACCTACAGGAGGGTTTCTCTCCAGGAACATGGTTGGAGTTATAACCTACAGGAGGGTATCTCTCCAGGAACAGGGTTGGAGTTATAACCTACAGGAGGGTATCTCTCCAGGAACAGGGTTGGAGTTATAACCTACAGGAGGGTATCTCTCCAGGAACATGGTTGGAGTTATAACCTACAGGAGGGTATCTCTCCAGGAACAGGGTTGGAGTTATAACCTACAGGAGGGTTTCTCTCCAGGAACATGGTTGGAGTTATAACCTACAGGAGGGTATCTCTCCAGGAACAGGGTTGGAGTTAAAACCTACAGGAGGGTATCTCTCCAGGAACAGGGTTGGAGTTCAAACCTACAGGAGGGTATCTCTCAGGGAACATGGTTGGAGTTATAACCTACAGGAGGGTTTCTCTCCAGGATCAGGGTTGGAGTTATAACCTACAGGAGGGTATCTCTCCAGGAACAGGGTTGGAGTTAAAACCTACAGGAGTGTATCTCTCAGGGAACATGGTTGGAGTTATAACCTACAGGAGGGTTTCTCTCCAGGATCAGGGTTGGAGTTATAACCTACAGGAGGGTATCTCTCAGGGAACATGGTTGGAGTTATAACCTACAGGAGGGTTTCTCTCCAGGAACAGGGTTGGAGTTATAACCTACAGGAGGGTTTCTCTCCAGGAACAGGGTTGGAGTTATAACCTACAGGAGGGTTTCTCTCCAGGAACATGGTTGGAGTTATAACCTACAGGAGGGTATCTCTCCAGGAACATGGTTGGAGTTATAACCTACAGGAGGGTTTCTCTCCAGGAACATGGTTGGCGTTATAACCTACAGGAGGGTCTCTCTCCAGGATGAGGGTTGGAGTTATAACCTACAGGAGGGTTTCTCTCCAGGAACAGGGTTGGAGTAAAAACTTCCAGGAGGACATCTCCCTGGTTTAAAGACTCACCACCAGCCCCAGCACCAGCATGCGGACGCGTTCTCCGATCTCGGGTGAGATGTCGTTGCCGAACTGCTGTAGAGTTGTGAGGAAGCGTTTCAGCTTGCTGAGCTGCCGGGCGCCGCACCCAAGAGGGAGCAGCTGATTCGCCAGCGAGGAAGATGAGGAGGAGCTAGGCCCGTTGCTGAAGCCGTTGGGTGGCGAGGGAGCTCCATTTAACGCTGTGGGGGAGTGGCTGTTGTTGCCGTTGGTTACTGTAAACACAAAGAAGATTGAGAAAAACACACAAGGATTAAATACGACAATATAATACATAACACCAGGATTAAACACAGCAATATAATAAATAACACCAGGATTAAACACAACAATATAATAAATAACACCAGGATTAAACACAGCAATATAATAAATAACACCAGGATTAAACACAGCAATATAATAAATAACACCAGGATTAAACACAGCAATATAATAAATAACACCAGGATTAAACACAGCAATATAATAAATAACACCAGGATTAAACACAACAATATAATAAATAACACCAGGATTAAACACAACAATATAATAAATAACACCAGGATTAAACACAACAATATAATAAATAACACCAGGATTAAACACAACAATATAATAAATAACACCAGGATTAAACACAACAATATAATAAATAACACCAGGATTAAACACAACAATATAATAAATAACACCAGGATTAAACACAGCAATATAATAAATAACACCAGGATTAAACACAGCAATATAATAAATGACACCAGGATTAAACACAGCAATATAATAAATAACATGGATTAAACACAGCAATATAATAAATAACACCAGGATTAAACACAGCAATATAATAAATAACACCAGGCTATTAAACACAGCAATAAATTAATAACACCAGGATTAAACACAACAATATAATAAATAACACCAGTTAAACACAGAATATAATAAATAACAGCAGATTAAACACAGCAATATAATAAATGACAGTTAAACACAGCAATATAATAAATAACACCAGGATTAAACACAGCAATATAATAAATAACACCAGGATTAAACACAACAATATAATAAATAACACCAGGATTAAACACAGCAATATAATAAATAACACCAGGATTAAACACAACAATATAATAAATAACACCAGGATTAAACACAGCAATATAATAAATAACACCAGGATTAAACACAGCAATATAATAAATAACACCAGGATTAAACACAACAATATAATAAATAACACCAGGATTAAACACAGCAATATAATAAATAACACCAGGATTAAACACAGAATATAATAAATAACACCAGGATTAAACACATCAATATAATAAATAACACCAGGATTAAACACAGCAATATAATAAATAACACCAGGATTAAACAGCAATATAATAAATAACTCCAGGATTAAACACAACAATATAATAAATAACACCAGGATTAAACACAGCAATATAATAAATAACACCAGGATTAAACACAACAATATAATAAATAACACCAGTTAAACACAGCAATATAATAAATAACACCAGGATTAAACACAGCAATATAATAAATAACACCAGGATTAAACACAGCAATATAATAAATAACACCAGGATTAAACACAACAATATAATAAATAACACCAGGATTAAACACAACAATATAATAAATAACACCAGGATTAAACACAACAATATAATAAATAACACCAGGATTAAACACAACAATATAATAAATAACACCAGGATTAAACACAAAAGCAGAATAGAAAACAGTTGGTTTATTCCTGAAATTCAGAACCACTTATTCAGAATGGTTTACAACTCTATTAAGCAGTGCAATAGATGTTGGCTATTTGTGCATTAAATTATGTATTGTTCAATTCAAGGAACATGTTAAGTGTGTAACATACAGAGATATGTAAGACAGCAGAGTGCATTGACTAATGATATTGGACAGTCTGCTCAACCCTTCAGAATGCGCACACACAGTATACACACACACACTTCAGACACACACACATACACACAACCACTTTCAATACTGGGAGAAACAAGGCAATTAACCTGCATCTGGAAACAATTAACACAAAGCCAAAACCTCTAACCCTTCAGAGTGTAGTATAGTATAACTCTAACCCTTCAGAATGTAGTATAGTATAACTCTAACCCTTCAGAATGTAGTATAGTATAACTCTAACCCTTCAGAGTGTAGTATAGTATAACTCTAACCCTTCAGAGTGTAGTATAGTATAACTCTAACCCTTCAGAATGTAGTATAGTATACCTCTAACCCTTCAGAATGTAGTATAGTATAACTCTAACCCTTCAGAGTGTAGTATAGTATAACTCTAACCCTTCAGAGTGTAGTATAGTATAACTCTAACCCTTCAGAATGTAGTATAGTATAACTCTAACCCTTCAGAATGTAGTATAGTATACCTCTAACCCTTCAGAGTGTAGTATAGTATAACTCTAACCCTTCAGTGTAGTATAGTATAACTCTAACCCTTCAGTGTAGTATAGTATAACTCTAACCCTTCAGTGTAGTATAGTATAACTCTAACCCTTCAGTGTAGTATAGTATAACTCTAACCCTTCAGTGTAGTATAGTATAACTCTAACCCTTCAGTGTAGTATAGTATAACTCTAACCCTTCAGTGTAGTATAGTATAACTCTAACCCTTCAGAGTGTAGTATAGTATACCTCTAACCCTTCAGAGTGTAGTATAGTATAACTCTAACCCTTCAGAGTGTAGTATAGTATAACTCTAACCCTTTAGAGTGTAGTATAGTATAACCCTTCAGAGTGTAGTATAGTATAACTCTAACCCTTCAGTGTAGTATAGTATAACTCTAACCCTTCAGAATGTAGTATAGTATACCTCTAACCCTTCAGAGTGTAGTATAGTATACCTCTAACCCTTCAGAATGTAGTATAGTATAACTCTAACCCTTCAGAATGTAGTATAGTATACCTCTAACCCTTCAGAATGTAGTATAGTATAACTCTAACCCTTCAGAATGTAGTATAGTATAACTCTAACCCTTCAGAGTGTAGTATAGTATACCTCTAACCCTTCAGAATGTAGTATAGTATAACTCTAACCCTTCAGAATGTAGTATAGTATACCTCTAACCCTTCAGTGTAGTATAGTATACCTCTAACCCTTCAGAGTGTAGTATAGTATACCTCTAACCCTTCAGTGTAGTATAGTATAACTCTAACCCTTCAGTGTAGTATAGTATAACTCTAACCCTTCAGAGTGTAGTATAGTATAACTCTAACCCTTCAGAGTGTAGTATAGTATACCTCTAACCCTTCAGTGTAGTATAGTATAATCTAACCCTTCAGAGGGTAGTATAGTATAACTCTAACCCTTCAGTGTAGTATAGTATAACTCAAACCCTTCAGTGTAGTACAGTATAACTCTAACCCTTCAGTGTAGTATAGTATAAGCCAACCCTTCAGTGTAGTATAGTATAACTCTAACCCTTCAGTGTAGTATAGTATAACTCTAACCCTTCAGAATGTAGTATAGTATAACTGCTAACCCTTCAGAATGTAGTATAGTATAACTCTAACCCTTCAGTGTAGTATAGTATAACTCTAACCCTTCAGAGTGTAGTATAGTATACCTTTAACCCTTCAGAGTGTAGTTTATAACTCTAACCCTTCAGAGTGTAGTATTATAACTCTCCCTTCAGAGTGTAGTATAGTATAACTCTAACCTTCAGAGTTAGTATAGTATAACTCTAACCCTTCAGAGGGTAGTAAGTATAACTGCTAACCCTTCATAGTGTAGTATAGTATAACTCTAACCCTTTTGCAGAGTGTAGTATAGTATAACTCTTTTCCCTTCAGAGTGTAGTATAGTATAACTCTAACCCTTCAGAGTGTAACTATAGTATAACTCTAACCCTTCAGAGTGTAGTATAGTATACCTCTAACCCTTCAGATGTAGTATAATATACCTCTAACCCTTCAGAGGGTAGTATAGTATAACTAACCCTTCAGAGGGTAGTATAGTATAACTCTAACCCTTCAGTGTAGTATAGTATACCTCTAACCCTTCAGAGTGTAGTATAGTATAACTCTAACCCTTCAGAGTGTAGTATAGTATAACTCTCACCCTTCAGAGTGTAGTATAGTATAACTCTAACCCTTCAGGTGTAGTATAGGTATAACTCTCACCCTTCAGAGTTAGTAAAGTATAACTCTAACCCTTCAGAGTGTAAATATAGTATAACTCAACCCTTCAGAGTGTAGTAAAGGTATTCTCAACTTCAGGCCTACCTGGTAAATAAAGGTGTTATCAACTAACCTAACCTGGTTAAATAAAGGTATTCTCTAACCCTTCAGTGTACCTAGTATAACTCTAACCCTTCAGTGTGTTCTATAACTCTAACCCTTCACTGTGTAGTTTAATATACCTGTTCTCAACCCTTCCTTCAGGTTAAATATAGTATAACTCAACCCTTCAGTGTACCTGGTATAAATAACCCTTCAGTGTAGTATCAACTAGCCTAACCTTCAGTTAAATAAAGGTATAACTCTAACCCTTCAGAGTGTAGTATAGTATACCTCTAACCCTTCAGATGTAGTATAGTATAACTCTAACCCTTCAGAGTGTAGTATAGTATAACTCTAACCCTTCAGAGTGTAGTATAGTATAACTCTAACCCTTCAGAGTGTAGTATAGTATAACTCTGAACCCTTCAGTGTAGTATAGTACTACCTCTGAACCCTTCAGTGTAGTATAGTATACCTCTAACCCTTCAGAGTGTAGTATAGTATACCTCTAACCCTTCAGAATGTAGTATAGTATAACTCTAACCCTTCAGAATGTAGTATAGTATAACTCTAACCCTTCAGAGTGTAGTATAGTATACCTCTAACCCTTCAGAGTGTAGTATAGTATAACTCTAACCCTTCAGAATGTAGTATAGTATAACTCTAACCCTTCAGAGTGTAGTATAGTATAACTCTA
The DNA here is from genome assembly GCF_023373465.1 of Oncorhynchus keta. NCBI lineage: Eukaryota > Metazoa > Chordata > Actinopteri > Salmoniformes > Salmonidae > Oncorhynchus > Oncorhynchus keta. The sequence goes on along the minus strand of NC_068440.1, from coordinate 43,251,344 downwards.
ACCCTTCAGAGTGTAGTATAGTATAACTCTAACCCTTCAGTGTAGTATAGTATACCTCTAACCCTTCAGTGTAGTATAGTATACCTCTAACCCTTCAGAGTGTAGTATAGTATACCTCTAACCCTTCAGTGTAGTATAGTATAACTCTAACCCTTCAGTGTAGTATAGTATAACTCTAACCCTTCAGAGTGTAGTATAGTATAACTCTAACCCTTCAGAGTGTAGTATAGTATAACTCTAACCCTTCAGAGTGTAGTATATGTATAACTCTAACCCTTCAGTGTAGTATAGTATAACTCTAACCCTTCAGTGTAGTAAGTATAACTCTAACCCTTCAGTGTAGTATAGTTAGCTCTAACCCTTCAGTGTAAAAGTATAACTCTAACCCTTCAGAATGTAGTATAGTATACCTCTAACCCTTCAGAATGTAGTATAGTATAACTCTAACCCTTCAGAATGTAGTATAGTATAACTCTAACCCTTCAGAATGTAGTATAGTATAACTCTAACCCTTCAGAGTGTAGTATAGTATACCTCTAACCCTTCAGAGTGTAGTATAGTATAACTCTAACCCTTCAGAGTGTAGTATAGTATAACTCTAACCCTTCAGAGTGTAGTATAGTATAACTCTAACCCTTCAGAATGTAGTATAGTATAACTCTAACCCTTCAGTGTGTAGTATAGTAGACTGCCCTTCAAATGTATTTATCCTCTAACCCTTCACAGTGTAGTATAGTATACACTCTAACCCTTCACAGTGTAGTATAGTATAACTCACCATTCAGAGTGTAGTATAGTATACCTGGAGTAGGGATTCTGGTGAAAAAGGGGATGAGTGACTGCTATACTGCACTCTGAAGGGTTTTTTTTTTTGCCAAACATGATGAACAAAACAGAGTTTTTCCCAAGGTGTCTGCAGCATTGTGAATTTGTAGGCATATCATTGGAATATTGACCCTAAGAGACTTTTACCAGGTGGTAACTGAGAGTCCTCCGTCATTTTTGCGTAATCTCCAGCTGCAGTATTTTTTTGAATGTTTGCTACTGATGAGAAACAGACTGCCACAAATGATTTATCATCGAATAGATATGCTAGGCTATCAATACTCTTACACAAATGCTTGTGTAGCTTTGGTTGAAAAGCATATTTTGAAAATCTGAGATGACAGTGTTGTTAACAAAAGGCTAAGCTTGTGTTTCAATATATTTATTTCATTTAATTTGCGATTTTCATGAATAGTTAACGTTGCGTTATGGTAATGAGCTTGAGGCTATGATTACGCTCCCGGATATGGGATTGCTCGACACTAGAGGTTAACAGTAAAGTCCGAACCTGTTTTATCATGTGACCAATAGGATTTATATGGTTGGAACTGTCTCATAGCAATAGCAGGATACACTAACTCTGTGTGTGTGTGTGTGTGTGTGTCAGTACTTACATGTAGTAGGTGTGAAGGAGCTGGTTCGAGGGGCTCCCTGGGTGGTTGGAGGAGGAGGAGGCATGGTGGTTGGAGTTAACCTGGATTGTGTTTTCACATCCGCAGGTGAGTCGGGCATAGTGGAGCACTTCTCAGTGTGATCTGGAGACACAGAGGAGGAATACACTGTTTTAGGTACATGTATGTAACATGGTCATTTAGGTAACATGGTCATTTAGGTAACATGTCGGTAACATGGTCATTTAGGTACATGTAGGTAACATGGTCATGTATGTAACATGGTCATGTATGTAACATGGTCATGTAGGTAACATGGTCATTTAGGTAACACGGTCATTTAGGTACATGTCGGTAACATGGTCATTTAGGTGACATGGTCATTTAGGTACATGTAGGTAACATGGTCATGTAGGTACATGTAGGTAACATGGTCATTTAGATACATGACGGTAACATGGTCATTTAGGTACATGTCGGTAACATGGTCATTTAGGTACATGTCAGTAACATGGTCATTTAGGTACATGTAACATGTATGTAACATGATCATGTAGCGAATCCATTCATCCAGATCTGTACACGCAGAGGAGAACATATACAGTTTTAGATATACACTATAAGCTAATTTCAAAAACGACTCACAGAACTGTCCACAGTGACAGTATTCTGTTGAAAGAGACAGAGGGAGAAAGACACACTGTGGGACAACTATGATATGACAAAACCTCTATTTAGCTAGGTAAGTCCTTGAGAACACATTCTCTCTTAGAAGACCTGATAATATACTAATCCACGTGGTTGAGTAGTAGAACCTTGAGTTCTAGAAGACGTATGACGCGTCACGCAGCGGGAGAGAAAGTAGAGCCGTCTTTAGGAGACAGAGTTGATATCCCCCTGGGAGACAGCTGAAAGATGGGGGTGAGGTGTTTAGGTAGGTTAGAAACAGGTCTCATTCCAGATACCAATAACCATTAACTACACATTAAAAGACCCGCAATAACAAGTGCACATTACAGGCAGCACGGCAGCCGGAATAACAATGCACAGGCGCTGAACAGAGCGCTGAACAGAGGCCACATATACACAATTACTAATCAGGGGAACCAGGTAATGAGACAGTTCAGTGACGTCTAGAGGCCGGTGACGTAGATCTCCGGTACTGGTGCACGGGATGAGCAGTAGTACCGGGGGGATCCGTGACAATCTAATTCAAAATTACACTTGCCTTTCGAAATTTGTTCATATATAATTGGATGTGTTGTGTCTGCTTTGGGGGGGTAGAGAGAGGAAGTGATTCCCAAATCTTCCATAACAAAGCCATCACCTACAGAGAGATGAACCTGGAGAAGAGTCTCCTAAGCAAGCTGGTCCTGGGGCTCTGTTCACAAACACAAACAAACCCCACATAACCCCAGGACAACAGCACAATTAGACCCAACCAAATCATGAGAAAACAAATAATTATTTCCAATGTGTCACGTAATTAGCAAAAAAACAGAGTGAACTAGAATGCTATTTGGCCCTGAACAAAGAGGACACCGTGGCAGAATACCTGACCACTGTGACTGACCAAAAATGAAGCAAAGCTTTGACTATGTACAGGCTCAAGGCTCAGTGAGCATAGCCTTGCTATTGAGAAAGGCCACCATAGGCAGACCTGGTTCTGAAGAGAAGACAGGCTATGTGCTCACTGCCCACAAAATGAGGTGGAAACTGAGCTGCAGCTCCTAACCTCCTCCTGACCTGGCTCTTAAAACTTCTTATGGCTGCAGGGGCAGTATTGAGTAGCGTGGGTGAAAGGTGCCCAGAGTAAACAGCCTGCTCCTCAGTCCCAGTTGCTAATATATGCATAGTATTAGTATGGGATAGAAAACACTTTGAAGTTTCTAAAACTGTTTGAATGATGTCTGTGAGTATAACAGAACTCATATGGCAGGTGAAAACGTGAGAAGAAATCCAAACAGGAAGTGAGAAATCTGAGGTTTCAACCCAGCCCCTATTGAATTCACAGTGGGATATGGATGAAGAATGCACTTCCTAGGGCGTCCACTAGATGTCTCAGCCTCCAGTATTTATGCTGCAGTAGTTTATGTGTCGGGGGGCTAGGGTCAGTTTGTTATATCTGGAGTACTTCTCCTGTCCTATTCGGTGTCCTGTGTGAATCTAAGTGTGCGTTCTCTAATTCTCTCCTTCTCTCTTTCTTTCTCTCTCTCGGAGGACCTGAGCCCTAGGACCATGCCCCAGGACTACCTGACATGATGACTCCTTGCTGTCCCCAGTCCACCTGGCCATGCTGCTGCTCCAGTTTCAACTGGCCTGGGCCCTAGGACCATGTCCCAGGACTACCTGACATGATGACTCCTTGCTGTCCCCAGTCCACCTGGCCATGCTGCTGCTCCAGTTTCAACTGTTCTGCCTTATTATTATTCGACCATGCTGGTGATTTATGAACATTTGAACATCTTGGTCATGTTCTGTTATAATCTCCACCCGGCACAGCCAGAAGAGGACTGGCCACCCCACATAGCCCGGTTCCTCTCTAGGTTTCTTCCTAGGTTTTGGCCTTTCTAGGGAGTTTTTCCTAGCCACCGTGCTTTTACACCTGCATTGTTTGCTGTTTGGCGTTTTAGGCTGGGTTTCTGTACAGCACTTTGAGATATCAGCTGATGTACAAAGGGCTATATAAATAAATTTGATTTGATGTCAACTGTCTTTAGAAACTTGAATGAGGCTTCTACTGTGTTGTGGAGCTGAATGAGCCAGGTGTCTGGCAGAGAGCCAAGGGCTGGTCACGCGCATGTGCCATTACATTTACATTTAAGTCATTTAGCAGACGCTCTTATCCAGAGCGACTTACAAATTGGTGCATCTGCCATAATAACAAACTTGTATGTCATCTGTAAATATGAATAAAAAGGTTAAAATTACGAGCCTAGTTGGTTTAGCCACAGAAAAAGACAGCATCCTTCCGACGACCCATGATTGGCTGAGATTATGAGTGGGCTGGACATGCCGAGAGATGAGTTCGGATTGGTCTGCCATATAGCGCGCTTCTGTCAGCTTCTTTAAAAAAAAAAACATCACAGAGTAAAACAAAAGACTACACTATACAAGTATCCATTTCAATAGAACATCACTGTTTCAGAGCACTCTGGTCTGAGCGTACGCAACCCAGGACACAAACACTTTGGTGGAAAGCTGATGTCATCCCATGTTAAAAAAGCAGCGTGGCGTCTCCACAAGGAATCGATGACAACACTTGGTATGGAAAGCATAAACAACACGTTTTGATGTTTTTATTGACCTCTGACATGATTGGCAACATGGTCATTTGGGTAACATGGTCATTTGGGTAACATGGTCATTTGGGTAACATGGTCATTTGGGGTAACATGGTCATTTGGGGTAACATGGTCATTTGGGTAACATGGTCATTTGGGTAACATGGTCATTTTGGGTAACATGGTCATTTGGGTAACATGGTCATTTGGGTAACATGGTCATTTAGGTAACATGGTCATTTTGGGTAACATGGTCATTTAGGTAACATGGTCATTTTGGGTAACATGGTCATTTGGGTAACATGGTCATTTGGGTAACATGGTCATTTGGGTAACATGGTCATTTGGGTAACATGGTCATTTGGGTAACATGGTCATTTGGGTAACATGGTCATTTGGGTAACATGGTCATTTGGGTAACATGGTCATTTGGGTAACATGGTCATTTGGGTAAAATGGTCATTTGGGTAACATGGTCATTTGGGTAACATGGTCATTTGGGTAACATGGTCATTTGGGTAACATGGTCATTTGGGTAACATGGTCATTTGGGTAACATGGTCATTTGGGTAACATGGTCATTTGGGTAAAATGGTCATTTGGGTAACATGGTCATTTGGGTAACATGGTCATTTCGGTAACATGGTCATTTGGGTAACATGGTCATTTGGGTAACATGGTCATTTGGGTAACATGGTCATTTGGGTAACTTGGGTAACATGGTCATTTGGGTAACATGGTCACTACTTTTATGGATCTCACATCATTGTTTTCATTTGACCTTCCAGTTTACAAGATGATGTTTCTGTTTGCAGTGCTGCTGTTCTGCACATTTGTAGGTAAGTGAACCTTACCTGATAATGATGCATTAAAACATTATATTATGTTTTAATTAAGTTACATTTTATTTTCATGAATTTATCTGAATGTTATTTTGCTGTTTGCAGGTGCACTATCCTTCTGACCCTATGTAGCCAGGTCCATCTACTATCCATCTGACCCTATGTAGCCAGGTCCATCTACTATCCTTCTGACCCTATGTAGCCAGGTCCCATCTACTATCCTTCTGACCCTATGTAGCCAGGTCCATCTACTATCCTTCTGACCCTATGTAGCCAGGTCCCATCTACTATCCTTCTGGCCCTATGTAGCCAGGTCCATCTACCCTATGTAGCCAGGTCCATCTACTATCCTTCTGACCCTATGTAGCCAGGTCCATCTACTATCCTTCTGACCCTATGTAGCCAGGTCCCATCTACTATCCTTCTGACCCTATGTAGCCAGGTCCATCTACTATCCTTCTGACCCTATGTAGCCAGGTCCAGGTCCATCTACTATCCTCTGACCCTATGTAGCCCATCTACTATCCTTCTGACCCTATGTAGCCAGGTCCCATCTACTATCATTCTGACCCTATGTAGCCAGGTCCCATCTACTATCCTTCTGACCCTATGTAGCCAGGTCCCATCTACTATCCTTCTGACCCTATGTAGCCAGGTCCATCTACTATCCTTCTGACCCTCCATGTAGCCAGGTCCATCTACTATCCTTCTGACCCTATGTAGCCAGGTCCCTATCTACTATCCTCCATCTGACCCTATGTAGCCAGGTCCATCTACTATCCTTCTGACCCAGGTCCATCTACTATCCTTCTGACCCTATGTAGCCAGGTCCATCTATCCTTACCCTATCCAGGTCCATCTGACCCTGTATCCATCTACTATCCTTCTGACCCTAGCCAGGTCCCATCTACTATCCTTCTGACCCTATGTAGCCAGGTCCATCTACTATCCTTCTGACCCTATGTAGCCAGGTCCATCATCTACTATCCTCTCTGACCCTATGTAGCCAGGTCCCATCTACTATCCTTCTGACCCTATGTAGCCAGGTCCATCTACTATCCTTCTGACCCTATGTCCAGCCAGGTCCCATCTACTATCCTCCCATCTACTATCCTTCTGACCCAGGTCCATCTACTATCCTTCTGACCCTATGTAGCCAGGTCCATCTACTATCCTTCTGACCCTATGTAGCCCAGGTCCATCTACTATCCTGACCCTCTCCATCTACTATCCTTCTGACCCTATGTAGCCAGGTCCATCTACTATCCTTCTGACCCTATGTAGCCAGGTCCCATCTACTATCCTTCTGACCCTATGTAGCCAGGTCCATCTACTATCCTTCTGACCCTATGTAGCCAGGTCCCATCTACTATCCTTCTGACCCTATGTAGCCAGGTCCATCTACTATCCTTCTGACCCTATGTAGCCAGGTCCATCTACTATCCTTCTGACCCTATGTAGCCAGGTCCATCTACTATCCTTCTGACCCTATGTAGCCAGGTCCCATCTACTATCCTTCTGACCCAGGTCCATCTACTATCCTTCTGACCCTATGTAGCCAGGTCCCATCTACTATCCTTCTGACCCTATGTAGCCAGGTCCCATCTACTATCCTTCTGACCCTATGTAGCCAGGTCCCATCTACTATCCTTCTGACCCTATGTAGCCAGGTCCCATCTACTATCCTTCTGACCCAGGTCCATCTACTATCCTTCTGACCCTATGTAGCCAGGTCCATCTACTATCCTTCTGACCCTATGTAGCCAGGTCCCATCTACTATCCTTCTGACCCTATGTAGCCAGGTCCATCTACTATCCTTCTGACCCTATGTAGCCAGGTCCATCTACTATCCTTCTGACCTTATGTAGCCAGGTCCATCTACCATCCTTCTGACCCTATGTAGCCAGGTCCATCTACTATCCTTCTCCTGACCCAGGTCCATCTACTATCCTTCTGACCCTATGTAGCCAGGTCCATCTACTATCCTTCTGACCCATGTAGCCAGGTCCCATCTACTATCCATCTACTATCCTTCTGACCCTATGTAGCCAGGTCCATCTACTATCCTTCTGACCCTATGTAGCCAGGTCCCATCTACTATCCTTCTGACCCTATGTAGCCAGGTCCATCTACTATCCTTCTGACCCTATGTAGCCAGGTCCATCTACTATCCTTCTGACCCTATGTAGCCAGGTCCATCTATTATCCTTCTGACCCTATGTAGCCAGGTCCATCTACTATCCTTCTGACCCTATGTAGCCAGGTCCCATCTACTATCCTTCTGACCCTATGTAGCCAGGTCCCATCTACTATCCTTCTGACCCTATGTAGCCAGGTCCATCTACTATCCTTCTGACCCAGGTCCCATCTACTATCCTTCTGACCCTATGTAGCCAGGTCCCTATCTACCCTATCCTTCTGACCCTATGTAGCCAGGTCCATCTACTATCCTTCTGACCCTATGTAGCCAGGTCCCCCATCTACTATCCTTCTGACCCAGGTCCCATCTACTATCCTTCTGACCCTATGTAGCCAGGTCCAGACCCTATGTCCATCTACTATCCTTCTGACCCTATGTAGCCAGGTCCATCTACTATCCTTCTGACCCTATGTAGCCAGGTCCATCTACTATCCTTCTACTCCATCTACTATCCTTCTGACCCTATGTAGCCAGGTCCATCTACTATCCTTCTGACCCTATGTAGCCAGGTCCACTATCTACTATCCTTCTGACCCTATGTAGCCAGGTCCATCTATCTGACCCTATGTAGCCAGGTCCATCTACTATCCTTCTGACCCTATCCTCCATCTGACCCTATGTAGCCAGGTCCATCTACTATCCTTCTGACCCTATGTAGCCAGGTCCATCTACTATCCTTCTGACCCTATGTAGCCAGGTCCTATCCTACCCTATGGCCAGGTCCATCTACTCCTTCTGACCCTATGTAGCCAGACCCTCCAGGTCCATCTACTCTACCCTATGTAGCCAGGTATCCTTCTGACCCTATGTAGCCAGGTCCATCTATCTACCCTATCCTTCTGACCCTATGTAGCCAGGTCCATCTACTATCCTTCTGACCCTATGTAGCCAGGTCCATCTACTATCCTTCTGACCCTATGTAGCCAGGTCCATCTACTATCCTTCTGACCCTATGTAGCCAGGTCCATCTACTATCCTTCTGACCCATGGTCCCATCTACTATCCTTCTGACCCTAGGTCCCATCTACTATCCTTCTGACCCTATGTAGCCAGTCCATCTACTATCCACCCTATGTAGCCCCTCCCATCTACTATCCTTCTGACCCTATGCCAGGTCCCATCTACTATCCTTCTGACCCTATGTAGCCAGGTCCATCTACTATCCTTCTGACCCTATGTAGCCAGGTCCCATCTACTATCCTTCTGACCCTATGTAGCCAGGTCCATCTACTATCCTTCTGACCCTAGGTCCATCTACTATCCTTCTGACCCTATGTAGCCAGGTCCATATCCTACCCTAGGTATCCTTCCTTCTGACCCTATGTAGCCAGGTCCCATCTACTATCCTTCTGACCCTATGTAGACAGGTCCATCTACTATCCTTCTGACCCTATGTAGCCAGGTCCCTATCTACTATCCTCCATCTACTATCCTTCTGACCCTATGTAGCCAGGTCCCATCTACTATCCTTCTGACCCTATGGTCCCTACTATCTACTATCCTTCTGACCCTATGTAGCCAGACCCTATGTCCCATCTACTATCCTTCTGACCCAGGTCCCTATCTACTATCCTTCTGACCCTATGTAGCCAGGTCCCTACTCTACTATCCTTCTGACCCATCTACTATCCTTCTGGTCCAGGTCCATCTACTATCCTTCTGACCCTATGTAGCCAGGTCCCATCTACTATCCTTCTGACCCTATGTAGCCAGCCCCCCATCTACTATCCTTCTGACCCTATGACCCTAGCCAGGTCCCTACTATCCTACTATCCTCCATCTGACCCTATGTAGCCAGGTCCCATATCTACTATCCTTCTGACCCTATGTAGCCAGGTCCATCTACTATCCTTCTGACCCTATGTAGCCAGGTCCCTATCTACTATCCTCCATCTGACCCTATGTAGCCAGGTCCATCTATCTACCCTATGTATCCTATCTGACCCTATGTAGCCAGGTCCATCTACTATCCTTCTGACCCTATGTAGCCAGGTCCCATCTATCTATCCAGGTTCTGACCCTAGGTCCCATCTACTATCCTTCTGACCCTCCATGTAGCCAGGTCCCATCTACTATCCTTCTGACCCTATGTAGCCAGGTCCATCTACTATCCTTGACCCTGACCCATCTACTGTCCAGACCAGGTCCATCTACTATCCTTCTGACCCTCCATCTACTATCCTTCTGACCCTAGCCATCTACTATCCTTCTGACCCTATGTCCCCATCTACTATCCTTCTGACCCTATGTAGTCAGGTCCCATCTACTATCCTTCTGACCCTATGTAGCCAGGTCCCATCTACTATCCTTCTGACCCAGGTCCCATCTACTATCCTTCTGACCCTATGTAGCCAGGTCCATCTACTATCCTTCTGACCCTATATCCTTCTGTAGCCAGGTCCCATCTACTATCCTTCTGACCCTATGTAGCCAGGTCCATCTACTATCCTTCTGACCCTATGTAGCCAGGTCCATCTACTATCCTTCTGACCCTATGTAGCCAGGTCCCTATCTACTATCCTCCATCTGACCCAGGTCCATCATCTACTATCCCATTCTGACCCTATGTAGCCAGGTCCATCTACTATCCTTCTGACTATCCTTCTGACCCTATGTACCCCATACTATCCTTCTGTATGTAGCCAGGTCCATCTACTATCCTGACCCTATGTAGCTGACCCAGGTCCCTATCTACTATCCTTCTGACCCTATGTAGCCAGGTCCCATCTACTATCCTCCCATCTACTATCCTTCTGACCCTATGTAGCCAGGTCCCATCTACTATCCTTCTGACCCTATGTAGCCAGGTCCCATCTACTATCCTTCTGACCCTATGTAGCCAGGTCCATCTACTATCCTTCTGACCCTATGTAGCCAGGTCCCATCTACTATCCTTCTGACCCTATGTAGCCAGGTCCATCTACTATCCTTCTGACCCTATCTACTATCCTTCTGTAGCCAGGTCCCATCTACTATCCTTCTGACTACCCTATGTAGCCAGGTCCCTATCTACTATCCTTCTGACCCTATGTCCATCTACTATCCTTCTGCCAGGTCCCATCTACTATCCTTCTGACCCTATGTAGCCAGGTCCATCTACTATCCTTCTGACCCTACTGTAGCCAGGTCCATCTACTATCCTTCTGACCCTATGTAGCCAGGTCCCTACTCCTTCTGACTATCCTCCATCTGACCCTATGTAGTCCCAGGTCCCCCTCTATCTACTATCCTTCTGACCCTATGTAGCCAGGTCCCATCTACTATCCTTCTGACCCTAGGTCCCATCTACTATCCTTCTGACCCTATGTAGCCAGGTCCATCTACTATCCTTCTGACCCTATGTAGCCAGGTCCATCTACTATCCTTCTGACCCTATGTCCAGGTCCCATCTACTATCCTTCTGACCCTATGTAGCCAGGTCCATCTACTATCCTTCTGACCCTATGTAGCCAGGTCCATCTACTATCCTTCTGACCCTAGATGTAGCCAGGTCCCATCTACTATCCTCTCTGACCCTATGTAGCCAGGTCCCATCTACTATCCTTCTGACCCTATGTAGCCAGGTCCATCTGTAGCCAGGTCCATCTACTATCCTTCTGACCCTATGTACCCCAGGTCCATCTACTATCCTTCTGACCCTAGGTCCCATCTACTATCCTTCTGACTCTGACCCTGTAGCCAGGTCCATCTACTCCTACTATCCAGGTCCATCTGACCCTATGTAGCCAGGTCCCATCTACTATCCTATCTGACCCTATGTAGCCAGGTCCCACTCCTACTATCCATCTACTATCCTTCTGACCCTATGTAGCCAGGTCCATCTACTATCCTTCTGACCCTATGTAGCCAGGTCCCATCTACTATCCTTCTGACCCAGGTCCATCTACTATCATTCTGACCCTATGTAGCCAGGTCCCATCTACTATCCTTCTGACCCTATGTAGCCAGGTCCCATCTACTATCCTTCTGACCCTATGTAGCCAGGTCCCATCTACTATCCTTCTGACCCTATGTAGCCAGGTCCCATCTGTCCCCTGTCCCTCACCATACACACAGACGGTCCTGTCCCCTGTCCCTCACCATACATACAGACTGTCCTATCCCCAGTCCCTCACCATACACACAGACTGTCCTATCCCCTGTCCCCTGTCCCCAGTCCCTCACCATACACACAGACTGTCCTATCCCCTGTCCCCAGTCCCTCACCATACACACAGACTGTCCTATCCCCTGTCCCTCACCATCCCAGACTGTCCCCAGTCCCCCCAGTCCCTCACCATACACACAGACTGTCCTGTCCCCTGTCCCTCACCATACACACAGACTGTCAGTCCCTCACCATACACACAGATACCATACACACAGAGAGTCACCATACACACAGACTGTCCTGTCCCCTCCCTCACCATACACACCAAACTGTCCCTGTCCCTGGTCAGTCCCCAGATAGACGGAGGATAGAGACATGCTCATCTGTGTCCCTGTGTGGTCAGAGATAGGGATTATTAACACCTAGGTCAGTCTTAGATTAACATTGTTGAGCGCTGGAGTAGAACAAAACAAACCCTGGAGGCAACATCTAAACTCATCTACAGTCCCTGTTGGCCAGAGATAGAGAGGATAGAGACATGCTCATCTACAGTCCCTGTTGGTCAGAGATAGAGAGGATAGAGACATGCTCATCTACAGTCCCTGTTGGTCAGAGATAGAGACATGCTCATCTACAGTCCCTGTTGGCCAGAGATACAGATACACGGTCCCCCCCCTACAGACATGCTCATCTACAGTCCCTGTTGGCCAGAGATAGAGAGGATAGAGACATGCTCATCTACAGTCCCTGTTGGTCAGAGATAGAGAGGATAGAGACATGCTCATCTACAGTCCCTGTTGGCCAGAGATAGAGAGGATAGAGACATGCTCATCTACAGTCCCTGTTGGCCAGAGATAGAGAGGATAGAGACATGCTCATCTACAGTCCCTGTTGGTCAGAGATAGAGAGGATAGAGACATGCTCATCTACAGTCCCTGTTGGTCAGAGATAGAGAGGATAGAGACATGCTCATCTACAGTCCCTGTTGGTCAGAGATAGAGAGGATAGAGACATGCTCATCTACAGTCCCTGTTGGTCAGAGATAGAGAGGATAGACATGCAGATGTAGTCCCTCAGGGTCAGTCCCCTGATAGAGACATGCTCATCTACAGTCCCTGTTGGTATAGACTGATAGAGGATGGTAGAGACATGCTCATCTACAGTCCCTGTTGGTCAGAGATAGACAGGACAGAGACATGCTCATCCACAGTCCCTGTTGGTCAGAGATAGACAGGATAGAGACATGCTCATCTACAGTCCCTGTTGGTCAGAGATACAGAGATAGAGACATGCTCATCTACAGTCCCTGTTGGCCAGAGATAGAGAGGATAGAGACATACTCATCTACAGTCCCTGAACAGTGGTCAGAGATAGAGAGGATAGAAACATGCTCATCTACAGTCCCTGTTGGTCAGAGATAGACAGAGGACAGAGACATGCTCATCCACAGTCCCTGTTGGTCAGAGATAGACACAGAGGATAGAGACATGCTCATCTACAGTCCCTGTTGGTCAGAGATAGAGAGGATAGAGACATGCTCATCTACAGTCCCTGTTGGCCAGAGATAGAGAGGATAGAGACATACTCATCTACAGTCCCTGTTGGTCAGAGATAGAGGATAGAGACATGCTCATCTACAGTCCCCATCAGAGATAGAGAGGATAGAGACATGCTCATCTACAGTCCCTGTTGGCCAGAGATAGAGAGGATAGAGACATACTCATCTACAGTCCCTGTTGGTCAGAGATAGAGAGGATAGAGACATGCTCATCTACAGTCCCTGTTGGTCAGAGATAGAGAGGATAGAGACATGCTCATCTACAGTCCCTGTTGGTCAGAGATAGAGAGTATAGAGACATGCTCATCTACAGTCCCTGTTGGTCAGAGATAGAGAGGATAGAGACATGATAATAATGCTGTTGGTCAGAGATAATACAGCTGAACACTATAGAGACATGCTCATCTACAGTCCCTGTTGGTCAGAGATAGAGAGGATAGAGACATGCTCATCTACAGTCCCTGTTGGTCAGAGATAGAGAGGATATGCACAGTGTAAGGGGATAAAGAATATGTACTTAAGGATATATGAATGAGTGATGGTACAGAGCAGCATAGGCAAGCCCCACACCCACTAGCCCCATGATAACACAGCTGAACAGTAGCCCCATGATAACACAGCTGAACACTAGCCCCATGACAACACAGCTGAACACTAGCCCCATGACAACACAGCTGAACACTAGCCCCATGACAACACAGCTGAACACTAGCCCCATGATAACACAGCTGAACACTAGCCCCATGACAACACAGCTGAACACTAGCCCCATGACAACACAGCTGAACACTAGCCCCATGATAACACAGCTGAACACTAGCCCCATGATAACACAGCTGAACACTAGTCCCATGATAACACAGCTGAACACTAGTCCCATGATAACACAGCTGACCACTAGCCCCATGATAACACAGCTGAACACTAGCCCCATGATAACACAGCTGAACACTAGTCCCATGATAACACAGCTGAACACTAGCCCCATGATAACACAGCTGAACACTAGCCCCATGATAACACAGCTGAACACTATCCCCATGATAACACAGCTGAACACTAGCCCCATGATAACACAGCTGAACACTAGCCCCATGATAACACAGCTGAACACTAGCCCCATGATAACACAGCTGAACACTAGCCCCATGATAACACAGCTGAACACTAGCCCCATGATAACACAGCTGAACACGAGCCCCATGATAACACAGCTGAACACTAGCCCCATGATAACACAGCTGAACACTAGCCCCATGATAACACAGCTGAACACTAGCCCCATGATAACACAGCTGACCACGAGCCCTGTGATAACACAGGTGAACACGAGCCCTGTGATAACACAGGTGAACACTAGCCCCGTGATAACACAGCTGAACACGAACCCCATGATAACACAGCTGAACACGAACCCCATGATAACACAGCTGAACACGAACCCCATGATAACACAGCTGAACACGAGCCCCATGATAACACAGCTGAACACTAGCCCCATGATAACACAGCTGAACACTAGCCCCATGATAACACAGCTGAACACGAACCCCATGATAACACAGCTGAACACTAACCCCATGATAACACAGCTGAACACTAGCCCCATGATAACACAGCTGACCACGAGCCCTGTGATAACACAGCTGAACACTAGCCCCATGATAATACAGCTGACCACTAGCCCCATGATAATACAGCTGAACACTAGCCCCATGATAACACAGCTGAACACTAGCCCCATGATAACACAGCTGAACACGAGCCCCATGATAACACAGCTGAACACTAACCCCATGATAACACAGCCGAACACGAACCCCATGATAACACAGCTGAACACGAGCCCCATGATAACACAGCTGAACACGAGCCCCATGATAACACAGCCGAACACGAACCCCATGATAACACAGCTGAACACGAACCCCATGATAACACAGCTGAACACTAGCCCCATGATAACACAGCTGAACACTAGCCCCATGATAACACAGCTGAACACGAGCCCCATGATAACACAGCTGAACACGAACCCCATGATAACACAGCTGAACACTAGCCCCATGATAACACAGCTGAACACCAGCCCCATGATAACACAGCCGAACACTTAAAGAGCCTGGAAAACAAAGTGAAGCTTGTTTAATTAACAGATTATCCTAATGTCCCATAATGTTCATCACCGGCTTTAATGTACAACACTTCTACACTCCATGGGGAATAGAGTGTAATTTGGGACTCAAATCATGTCTGGCAGCTGGCCAAACCTGTTCAGAAAGCGAAGGTAGACTGTGTGGTGGAAGCAACGGAACAAATGCACAGTTTTCTGGCAAGTCAGGATGGATATTGATGTAGCTACCTACCGGTTTGATTTAATGCACCTCTCAGTCCCACAAAGGACAACTGACTGACTGACTGTCTCTCTGTCTCTCTCTCTCTCTCTCTCTCTCTCTCTCTCTCTCTCTCTCTCTCTCTCTCTCTCTCTCTCTCTCTCTCTCTCTCTCTCTCTCTCTCTCTCTCTCTCTCTCTCTCTCTCTCTCTCTCTCTCTCTCTCTCTCTCTCTCTCTCTCTCTCTCTCTCTCTCTCTCTCTCTCTCTCTCTCTCTCTCTCTCTCTCTCTCTCTCTCTCTCTCTCTCTCTCTCTCTCTCTCTCTCTCTCTCTCTGACCGATAAAGCCAGAATTGAATCAATTTGGAGAGCAATTAAAGCGAAGGCTTTAGCCCTGCTCAGAGACCTTTATTGCAAATAAATATAATCCTCTGGCCCTGCTAAGTGTTTTGTGCTTCACTACTCTACTCGCTGCTTCTGATGCTTTTCATTAGAGCAGTAAAAACTAAGTCACATCCTTGACTCCGGTACCTTCCACTGTAGTAGGATGACCCCACTATTACATCAGCCGTGATCCACGATGTCACCAGGTCTCCCTTTGACCATTTTTTCTTTCAGCTGCCTTAGAAAAGCTATAGAAAAGATGATTTCAAAACCGACTGCTTTTTTTCCAGAGTCCCAGAGTTAGCCTTATCTTGTTATAGTCCCAGAGTTAGCCTTATCTTGTTATAGTCCCAGAGTTAGCCTTATCTTGTTATAGTCCCAGAGTTAGCCTTATCTTGTTATAGTCCCAGAGTTAGCCTTATCTTGTTATAGTCCCAGAGTTAGCCTTATCTTGTTATAGTCCCAGAGTTAGCCTTATCTTGTTATAGTCCCAGAGTTAGCCTTATCTTGTTATAGTCCCAGAGTTAGCCTTATCTTGATAGAGTCCCAGAGTTAGTCTTAGCTTACCTCATTCTCTGACCAGAGCAGGGGAGCTGAAGAAGTCTAGACAAACATGGTTCAGCCTGGAAAACCTGCTGCTAACTCCTAGTCAAATAATCTCTAAAACAGTAAAAGCTAAATGAAGGTTGTTTGATAAAGCTCACACAGACCTAATGTAACTAAGTCCTCCTGTCCTTACCAAGCTCATATGGAAATTTTACCATTCACACACACACACTGTGTTTTGGAGGTGAGCTCGAGCTATGATACCAGTGTCTGTCGTGTAATATCTCACGTGAGACTCATTTTATAGAGGGCATCAATCCATTGTAGAATTATTCAGAATGACTGATGAACACAATTCAACCCTGTGAAGAAATAGTGGACCTGGAATGTGCTTCTGCTCCTCATTTTCACTCTTTTTGCTAAATCAACTTGAAAGAGGGACCTCTCTTCTGGTGATGGGGTAAAGCAACCCTTTCTTCTGTGCTCAACTTGGTGTTAATGTGAAAAACATGAACCCAGCACACACACGACGAGGGCAAGGCAAGCCGCAGGAAGCCAGTGAAGTTAATGCCGACAAGATGCCAGCGAGAAAGACAGAGCCTCAGCCACCTCCTGCGCACGGGGTGGAGAGGTCACAGAGGAATAAAACAGAACGGAAGGACAAAGAGAGAAGGAGCGTTGCTCAGTGAAAAGTAAAGGCTGGTATCGGAGGTGGTTTACTGACAGAATGAGGTTGTCTGTGTCTGAGCCACAAGAGGAAAGCAAGGAGAGGGAGAGAGAATCAGAGGAATGGAAGAAAGCAAGGAGAGGGAGAGAGAATCAGAGGAATGGAAGAAAGCAAGGAGAGGGAGAGAGAGAATCAGAGGAATGGAAGAAAGCAAGGAGAGGGAGAGAGAGAATCAGAGGAATGGAAGAAAGCAAGGAGAGGGAGAGAGAGAATCAGAGGAATGGAAGAAAGCAAGGAGAGGGAGAGAGAGAATCAGAGGAATGGAAGAAAGCAAGGAGAGGGAGAGAGAGAATCAGAGGAATGGAAGAAAGCAAGGAGAGGGAGAGAGAATCAGAGGAATGGAAGAAAGCAAGGAGAGGGAGAGAGAGAATCAGAGGAATGGAAGAAAGCAAGGAGAGGGAGAGAGAGAATCAGAGGAATGGAAGAAAGCAAGGAGAGGGAGAGAGAATCAGAGGAATGGAAGAAAGCAAGGAGAGGGAGAGAGAATCAGAGGAATGGAAGAAAGCAAGGAGAGGGAGAGAGAGAATCAGAGGAATGGAAGAAAGCAAGGAGAGGGAGAGAGAGAATCAGAGGAATGGAAGAAAGCAAGGAGAGGGAGAGAGAGAATCAGAGGAATGGAAGAAAGCAAGGAGAGGGAGAGAGAAATCAGAGGAATGGAAGAAAGCAAGGAGAGGGAGAGAGAGAATCAGAGGAATGGAAGAAAGCAAGGAGAGGGAGAGAGAGAATCAGAGGAATGGAAGAAAGCAAGGAGAGGGAGAGAGAGAATCAGAGGAATGGAAGAAAGCAAGGAGAGGGAGAGAGAATCAGAGGAATGGAAGAAAGCAAGGTTTGAGAATGTGAAATAAGGTAGAGGGCAGAGGTAAAGACAGGAAGGATAAAAGTTCATCAGTCTCTCTCTCTCTCATGCAGTCCCCTCCCTCCCCTTCTCCCCCAGAACAGAATACTTAATGAACCTGCCCTTTCCTGTATACTCCCTCCTCCCCCTCCCCTCCCCTCCCAGCACCATGCAATCAGCCCTGCCAGATGAACCAGAAAGGAGAGCATGTCCCATCAAACCAACCCCTCCTCTCCTGGTGTGTGTTTTTTTACAGTATATATATATATATATATATATATATATATATATATATATTTTTTTTTTCATTCACTCCGACTCTTGGCGCACCCTAAAAAAGTGTAAAGGGAAGCCAGTTTGGATTTGGTTTCAGTCCAATCACATCGCATCGAGAGCCATTCATTCAACGTCATTGACAGAAACTCGTTGTGCATCTCGTTGTGTTGTTGTCTTTCGGTGGCTGGCGAGCTAGCTAAAATAGTCCTTTTCCTGAATTAGCCATGGATGGAGATAGAAATTTGGACTTGTGGTTTAACTTAATTCTCCGTACTGGCCAATAATTAAAAAGCTGGTTCTGATCCAACCATAAATTCATACATTGTGCCACTGGCCTGAGAGGATGGAAGTTCAATATATAGCTCGATGTACAGTAACAGTCAAAAGTTTGGACCCAGCTACAAATTTCAAGGGTTTTTCTTTGTTTTTACTATTTTCTACATTGTAGAATAATAGTGAAGACATCAAAACTATGAAGTAACACATACGGAATCACGTAGTAACCATAAAAGTGTCAACAAATCAACATCCATTTTGTATTTCAGATTCTTCGAAGTCGCCACCCTTTGTCTTGATGACAGCTTTGCTTTTTGTCCAAACTTTTGACTGGTACTTTAGAAGGCTAATGTTAACTAGCAGGCCTGGCGCATCATTGCCATGAAAGGAAGTCAGGCTAGCGAGCAAGCATTTTAGCCCGGTAGCCTAGGACAACAGAAACTAAGTGTGTACAGTACTGTATGACAGAGTCATAGACCGTTTAGGCAACATGAACAGCTGATAACTGTTTTATTTAAAGTAATGTACATGACTAACGATCAACAAATCAATCAATCATGATATCCTGTGTGGCTCCGCTGTTGGTAAAGCATGGGGCTTGCAACACCAGGGTTGTGGGTTCTATTCCCACTGGGGACCAGTAGGACTAAAAGGAATAAATGTGTAAACACTCAGAGTGACTCTGCATAAGAATGTCTGATAAATTATTTAAAAACTGTAACTATAAAAGCAGGTGACAGCGTACCTTATTTTGTGGAGGGAGACAAAATATTTAGAATGATGCTTCCTAGACTAGACTAATGACGTTACACAACATTCTAAAGACAATAAGGCACATTTCTGCATATGTCTTTGCTAACCGCATCATACACATCTATGATGTTAAAGTTCCTATCCACCCAGTAAGGCCAGCAGGCTAATGTTCCTATCCACCCAGTAAGACCAGCAGGCTAATGTTCCTATCCACTCAGTAAGGCTAGCAGGCTAATGTTCCTATAGACTCAGTAAGGCCAGCAGGCTAATGTTCCTATAGACTCAGTAAGGCCAGCAGGCTAATGTTCCTATAGACTCAGTAAGGCCAGCAGGCTAATGTTCCTATCTACTCAGTAAGGCCAGCAGGCTAATGTTCCTATCCACTCAGTAAGGCCAGCAGGCTAATGTTCCTATAGACTCAGTAAGGCCAGCAGGCTAATGTTCCTATAGACTCAGTAAGGCCAGCAGGCTAATGTTCCTATAGACTCAGTAAGGCCAGCAGGCTAATGTTCCTATCCACTCAGTAAGACCAGCAGGCTAATGTTCCTATCCACTCAGTAAGGCCAGCAGGCTAATGTTCCTATCCACCCAGTAAGGCCAGCAGGCTAATGTTCCTATCCACTCAGTAAGGCCAGCAGGCTAATGTTCCTATCCACTCAGTAAGGCCAGCAGGCTAATGTTCCTATCCACTCAGTAAGGCCAGCAGGCTAATGTTCCTATAGACTCAGTAAGGCCAGCAGGCTAATGTTCCTATCCACTCAGTAAGACCAGCAGGCTAATGTTCCTATCCACCCAGTAAGGCCAGCAGGCTAATGTTCCTATCCACCCAGTAAGGCCAGCAGGCTAATGTTCCTATCCACTCAGTAAGGCCAGCAGGCTAATGTTCCTATCCACTCAGTAAGGCCAGCAGGCTAATGTTCCTATAGACTCAGTAAGGCCAGCAGGCTAATGTTCCTATAGACTCAGTAAGGCCAGCAGGCTAATGTTCCTATCCACTCAGTAAGGCCAGCAGGCTAATGTTCCTATCCACTCAGTAAGGCCAGCAGGCTAATGTTCCTATAGACTCAGTAAGGCCAGCAGGCTAATGTTCCTATAGACTCAGTAAGGCCAGCAGGCTAATGTTCCTATCCACTCAGTAAGGCCAGCAGGCTAATGTTCCTATCCACTCAGTAAGACCAGCAGGCTAATGTTCCTATCCACCCAGTAAGGCCAGCAGGCTAATGTTCCTATCCACCCAGTAAGGCCAGCAGGCTAATGTTCCTATCCACTCAGTAAGGCCAGCAGGCTAATGTTCCTATCCACTCAGTAAGGCCAGCAGGCTAATGTTCCTATAGACTCAGTAAGGCCAGCAGGCTAATGTTCCTATCCACTCAGTAAGGCCAGCAGGCTAATGTTCCTATCCACTCAGTAAGGCCAGCAGGCTAATGTTCCTATCCACTCAGTAAGACCAGCAGGCTAATGTTCCTATAGACTCAGTAAGGCCAGCAGGCTAATGTTCCTATCCACTCAGTAAGGCCAGCAGGCTAATGTTCCTATAGACCCAGTAAGACCAGCAGGCTAATGTTCCTATAGACCCAGTAAGATCAGCAGGCTAATGTTCCTATCCACCCAGTAAGACCATCAGGCTAATGTTCCTATCCACTCAGTAAGGCCAGCAGGCTAATGTTCCTATCCACTCAGTAAGATCAGCAGGCTAATGTTCCTATAGACTCAGTAAGGCCAGCAGGCTAATGTTCCTATAGACTCAGTAAGATCAGCAGGCTAATGTTCCTATCCACCCAGTAAGGCCAGCAGGCTAATGTTCCTATCCACCCAGTAAGGCCAGCAGGCTAATGTTCCTATCCACTCAGTAAGATCAGCAGGCTAATGTTCCTATAGACTCAGTAAGGCCAGCAGGCTAATGTTCCTATAGACTCAGTAAGGCCAGCAGGCTAATGTTCCTATCCACCCAGTAAGACCAGCAGGCTAATGTTCCTATCCACCCAGTAAGGCCAGCAGGCTAATGTTCCTATCCACCCAGTAAGACCAGCAGGCTAATGTTCCTATCCACCCAGTAAGGCCAGCAGGCTAATGTTCCTATAGACTCAGTAAGGCCAGCAGGCTAATGTTCCTATCCACTCAGTATGGCCAGCAGGCTAATGTTCCTATCGACCCAGTAAGGCCAGCAGGCTAATGTTCCTATAGACCCAGTAAGACCAGCAGGCTAATGTTCCTATCCACCCAGTAAGACCAGCAGGCTAATGTTCCTATCCACCCAGTAAGGCCAGCAGGCTAATGTTCCTATCCACCCAGTAAGACCAGCAGGCTAATGTTCCTATCCACTCAGTAAGGCCAGCAGGCTAATGTTCCTATCCACCCAGTAAGAACAGCAGGCTAATGTTCCTATAGACTCAGTAAGGCCAGCAGGCTAATGTTCCTATCCACTCAGTATGGCCAGCAGGCTAATGTTCCTATCCACACAGTAAGGCCAGCAGGCTAATGTTCCTATAGACTCAGTAAGGCCAGCAGGCTAATGTTCCTATCCACTCAGTAAGACCAGCAGGCTAATGTTCCTATCCACTCAGTAAGACCAGCAGGCTAATGTTCCTATCCACTCAGTAAGGCCAGCAGGCTAATGTTCCTATCCACTCAGTAAGACCAGCAGGCTAATGTTCCTATCCACTCAGTAAGACCAGCAGGCTAATGTTCCTATCCACCCAGTAAGACCAGCAGGCTAATGTTCCTATCCACTCAGTAAGGCCAGCAGGCTAATGTTCCTATCCACCCAGTAAGGCCAGCAGGCTAATGTTCCTATAGACTCAGTAAGGCCAGCAGGCTAATGTTCCTATCCACTCAGTAAGACCAGCAGGCTAATGTTCCTATCCACCCAGTAAGACCAGCAGGCTAATGTTCCTATCCACTCAGTAAGGCCAGCAGGCTAATGTTCCTATCCACCCAGTAAGGCCAGCAGGCTAATGTTCCTATCCACTCAGTAAGGCCAGCAGGCTAATGTTCCTATCCACCCAGTAAGACCAGCAGGCTAATGTTCCTATAGACTCAGTAAGGCCAGCAGGCTAATGTTCCTATCCACCCAGTAAGGCCAGCAGGCTAATGTTCCTATCCACCCAGTAAGGCCAGCAGGCTAATGTTCCTATCCACTCAGTAAGGCCAGCAGGCTAATGTTCCTATCCACCCAGTAAGACCAGCAGGCTAATGTTCCTATCCACCCAGTAAGACCAGCAGGCTAATGTTCCTATCCACTCAGTAAGGCCAGCAGGCTAATGTTCCTATCCACCCAGTAAGACCAGCAGGCTAATGTTCCTATCCACCCAGTAAGACCAGCAGGCTAATGTTCCTATCCGCCCAGTAAGACCAGCAGGCTAATGTTCCTATCCACCCAGTAAGGCCAGCAGGCTAATGTTCCTATCCACCCAGTAAGAACAGCAGGCTAATGTTCCTATCCACCCAGTAAGGCCAGCAGGCTAATGTTCCTATCCACTCAGTAAGACCAGCAGGCTAATGTTCCTATAGACTCAGTAAGACCAGCAGGCTAATGTTCCTGTCCCACTCAGTAAGACCAGCAGGCTAATGTTCCTATAGACTCAGTAAGACCAGCAGGCTAATGTTCCTATCCACTCAGTAAGGCCAGCAGGCTAATGTTTCTATAGACTCAGTAAGGCCAGTAGGCTAATGTTCCTATAGACTCAGTAAGACCAGCAGGCTAATGTTCCTATAGACTCAGTAAGACCAGCAGGCTAATGTTCCTGTCCCACTCAGTAAGACCAGCAGGCTAATCTTCCTATAGACTCAGTAAGGCCAGCAGGCTAATGTTCCTATAGACTCAGTAAGGCCAGCAGGCTAATGTTCCTATCCACCCAGTAAGACCAGCAGGCTAATCTTCCTATAGACTCAGTAAGGCCAGCAGGCTAATGTTCCTATAGACTCAGTAAGGCCAGCAGGCTAATGTTCCTATCCACCCAGTAAGGCCAGCAGGCTAATGTTCCTATCCACCCAGTAAGACCAGCAGGCTAATGTTCCTATAGACTCAGTAAGACCAGCAGGCTAATGTTCCTGTCCCACTCAGTAAGACCAGCAGGCTAATCTTCCTATAGACTCAGTAAGGCCAGCAGGCTAATGTTCCTATCGACCCAGTAAGAACAGCAGGCTAATGTTCCTATCCACTCAGTAAGGCCAGCAGGCTAATGTTCCTATCCACCCAGTAAGACCAGCAGGCTAATGTTCCTATCCACCCAGTAAGGCCAGCAGGCTAATGTTCCTATCCACCCAGTAAGAACAGCAGGCTAATGTTCCTATCCACCCAGTAAGGCCAGCAGGCTAATGTTCCTATAGACTCAGTAAGACCAGCAGGCTAATGTTCCTGTCCCACTCAGTAAGACCAGCAGGCTAATGTTCCTATAGACTCAGTAAGACCAGCAGGCTAATGTTCCTATCCACTCAGTAAGGCCAGCAGGCTAATGTTTCTATAGACTCAGTAAGGCCAGTAGGCTAATGTTCCTATAGACTCAGTAAGACCAGCAGGCTAATGTTCCTATAGACTCAGTAAGACCAGCAGGCTAATGTTCCTGTCCCACTCAGTAAGACCAGCAGGCTAATCTTCCTATAGACTCAGTAAGGCCAGCAGGCTAATGTTCCTATAGACTCAGTAAGGCCAGCAGGCTAATGTTCCTATCCACCCAGTAAGGCCAGCAGGCTAATGTTCCTATCCACCCAGTAAGACCAGCAGGCTAATGTTCCTATAGACTCAGTAAGACCAGCAGGCTAATGTTCCTGTCCCACTCAGTAAGACCAGCAGGCTAATCTTCCTATAGACTCAGTAAGGCCAGCAGGCTAATGTTCCTATCGACCCAGTAAGAACAGCAGGCTAATGTTCCTATCCACTCAGTAAGGCCAGCAGGCTAATGTTCCTATCCACTCAGTAAGGCCAGCAGGCTAATGTTCCTATAGACTCAGTAAGGCCAGCAGGCTAATGTTCCTATCCACCCAGTAAGGCCAGCAGGCTAATGTTCCTATCCACCCAGTAAGGCCAGCAGGCTAATGTTCCTATCCACTCAGTAAGGTCAGCAGGCTAATGTTCCTATCCACCCAGTAAGACCAGCAGGCTAATGTTCCTATCCACTCAGTAAGACCAGCAGGCTAATGTTCCTATCCTATCTAACGACACCTTGAGGAAGCGATAGGAAAAGGAAGCTGGTTCATATCCCTTTAAATCCAGCAAAGGGAGGATATGGAACATGGAGCTTTCAGAATAGAAGCCACTTCCTGTTTTGATTTCCTCAGGGTTTCGCCTGCAATATCAGTTCTGTTATACTCACAGACAATATTTTGACAGTATTGGAAACTTTAGAGTGTTTTCTATCCAATACTAATAATAATATGCATATATTCATTGAGAGAATTTTTACTTTTTGTATTGTTTGTTGGTTTGGCAATTCCACTGTCAGCCAGAGAAATATGCTGAGGATTATGACCACAGCAAGCAAGGTACTTGGAGTCAAACAGACAGGCCTGGAGGAGATCTTTAAGGTCAGGGCCCTCTGCAAGGTACATGGAGTCAAACAGTCAGGCCTGGAGGAGATCTTTAAGGTCAGGGCCCTCTGCAAGGTACATGGAGTCAAACAGTCAGGCCTGGATGAGATATTTAAGGTCAGGGACCTCCGCAAGGCTCACAAAAAGATTTTAGACCCACCGCTTGAACCCGGACTTTGAACTACTCTCCTCTGGGAGCAGGTAAAGGGCCCTCGGCAGGAAAAACAGAACTACACAATCATTTGTGCCAGGTGTGATATCGCTCCTAAGTAGCTTGGGTGAAAGTTCCAATCCACTCAGTAAGGCCAGCAGGATAATGTTCCTATCCACCCATTAGCCTGCTGGTTCCTAGCCACCCAGTAAGGCCAGCAGGTTCCTATCCACCCATTAGCCTGCTGGTTCCTAGCCACCCAGTAAGGCCAGCAGGTTCCCATCCACCCATTAGCCTGCTGGTTCCTAGCCACCCAGTAAGGCCAGCAGGTTCCTATCCACCCATTAGCCTGCTGGTTCCTATCCACCCAGTAAGGCCAGCAGGTTCCTATCCACCCATTAGCCAGCAGGTTCCTATCCACCCATTAGCCTGCTGGTTCCTAGCCACCCAGTAAGGCCAGCAGGTTCCTATCCACCCATTAGCCTGCTGGTTCCTAGCCACCCAGTAAGGCCAGCAGGTTCCTATCCACCCATTAGCCAGCAGGTTCCTATCCACCCATTAGCCTGCTGGTTCCTAGCCACCCAGTAAGGCCAGCAGGTTCCTATCCACCCATTAGCCTGCTGGTTCCTAGCCACCCAGTAAGGCCAGCAGGTTCCTATCCACCCATTAGCCAGCAGGTTCCTATCCACCCATTAGCCTGCTGGTTCCTATCCACCCATTAGCCAGCAGGTTCCTATCCACCCATTAGCCTGCTGGTTCGTAGCCACCCAGTAAGGCCAGCAGTCTAGTCTCTTTTTATTGGTATGAAACTGGTATGAAAGTTGTATTGTCAATTGTTTTTTTTATTTAAACGTCACTTTAAACGTGTACATGATACTGAAACTACATTTCCCCATGGGGACAATAAAGTCAGTAAAGTAAAGAATATTGCCGGTGCCCTTTAATGTCTGGAAAGAAGTGTAATGTAATTGTTGCCAGCAGAGCTGGTTAGGCTGTTTTCATGTTATCCAGAATTTAAAAATTAAATCGGCCAGAGCTTCAAGTGCTTTGAGAGCGAAACGAGGAGGGTGGGGCTAAAGCTTAAGAGGGTGTGAACGATGATGAATGGGTGGGGCTAAAGCTTAAGAGGGTGTGAACGATGATGAATGGGTGGGGCTAAAGCTTAAGAGGGTGTGAACGATGATGAATGGGTGGGGCTAAAGCTTAAGAGGGTGTGAACGATGCTGAATGGGTGGGGCTAAAGCTTAAGAGGGTGTGAACGATGATGAATGGGTGGGGCTAAAGCTTAAGAGGGTGTGAACGATGATGAATGGGTGGGGCTAAAGCTTAAGAGGGTGTGAACGATGATGAATGGGTGGGGCTAAAGCTTAAGAGGGTGTGAACGATGATGAATGGGTGGGGCTAAATAAGAGCTCTTCACTCGATACCAAAACATTCAAAGGCCATTTTCTCCAAAGTGAGTTTACTTTCAAAACAAAATTACTTTCCCATTGTTCCTCAACTGTAGTGTTGAATATACAATTTTCTAGCTCTGAGTCTCTCCTTTTATCCACTGTAAATAACACCATTTCAAATGAGGTTTCTCGGTCATAAATATGAATGTCTGAAAACCATCTCTTGTTTCAACAAAACCCTGCCGGACCAATAAAACAGATTCAGATGCCTTGGGGTCCACATGGAACCCTGGTCAAAACAGGTGCACTGGGAAATGAAGAAGTCTTCTTCTTCCACAAAACTGATTTATTGAATATGTTTCAACCATCTGTTGAAATGCACACAGAGCAGAGCAAAGTGAGAGAGAGAGACAGCGATAGAGAGAGAGAGAGAGAGAGAGAGAGAGAGAGAGAGAGAGAGAGAGAGAGAGAGAGAGAGCAAGAGAAAGAGAGAACAAGAGGGAGAGATCATAAAAAACTATGCATACCTTGTCCCTAAACATCACAGCCACAGGTAACTTCCACAAAGCTGTGAAAGATCTGA
The DNA here is from genome assembly GCF_023373465.1 of Oncorhynchus keta. NCBI lineage: Eukaryota > Metazoa > Chordata > Actinopteri > Salmoniformes > Salmonidae > Oncorhynchus > Oncorhynchus keta. Next base: position 43,224,152 of record NC_068440.1, on the reverse strand, counting down.
GAGACAAGGGCCTTCTATGCAATCAAATGCATTCCAATTAGGATCTTCCATGCCGTCTTCAGGAGGGGTGCGTCACTTGAGTGGGTTGAGTCACTGACGTGATCTTCCTGTCTGGGTTGGAACCCCCCCCCCCTTGGGTTGTGCCGTGGCGGAGACCTTTGTGGGCTATACTCGGCCTTGTCCCAGGATGGTAAGTTGGTGGTTGAAGATATCCCTCGAGTGGAACATTTATGAACATTTGAACATCTTGGCCATGTTCTGTTATAATCTCCACCCGGCACAGCCAGAAGAGGACTGGCCACCGCTCATAGCCTGGTTCCTCTAGGTTTCTTCCTAGGTTTTGGCCTTTCTAGGGAGTTTTTCCTAGCCACCGTGCTTCTACACCTGCATTGCTTGCTGTTTGTATTTTTAGGCTGGGTTTCTGTACAGCACTTTGAGAAATCAGCTGATGTAAGAAGGGCTATATAAATACATTTGATTTGATAAAAAAATTATACTTGAATCAGTTATAGAACCCATTTTATGGTTGTGTATTTGAAAACAAATCCAATGTTGATAAACTCCCATATCTACTGGGTGAAATTCCACAGTGTGACATCACAGCAGCAAGATTTGTGACCTGTTGCCACAAAAGAAGGGCAACCAGTGAAGAACAAACACCACTGTCAATACAACCCATATTTAACTTATTTTTGTTTTCCTTCTGTAAAAGCATTTTCTACCAGCATGTCACATGTGCAACCAGAAGGAAAAACAACTCTAGACCACCTTTACTCAACACACAGAGACGTGTACAAAGCTCTCCCTCGCCCTCCATTTTGACAAATCTGACCATAACTCTATCCTCCTGATTCCTGCTTCCAAGCAAAAAAAACGAAAGCAGGAAGTACCCGTGACTAGCTCAATACGGAAGTGGTCAGATGACGCGGATGCTACGCTACAGGACTGTTTTGCTAGAACAGACTGGAATATATTCTGGGATTCATCCAATGACATTGAGGAGTATACCACCTCAGTCACCGGCTTCACCAATAAGTGCATTGACGACAACGTCCCCACAGTGAACACCAAGGGATCTCCATTACATTACATCTGATACGATCCTCTGCTTTTTATTATCTTTTTACTTTAGTTTATTTGGTGAAAATTGCCTTAACTCTTCTTGAACTGCACTTAACTGTTTCACTAGTTAAGGGCTGTAAGTAATGTTCATGATATTCTGCACATGTGACAAATCAAATTTGATTTGATTTGAACCCATAGTTCGGTTTATTTATTTTCAATGTTGTACTTGAACTGTTTGTACATAGTTACAACACTGTATAATAATAATAATAATAAACATAATATGACCTTTTAAATATCTTTATTATTTTGGAACTTCTGTGAGTGTAATGGTTACTGTTCATTTTTTAAATGTAAATTTCACTTTTTGTTTATGATCTATTTCACTTGCTTTGGCAATGTTTCCCATGACAATAAAGCCCTTCAATTAAAATGACATTCACATTGAATTGAGAGAGAGAGAAAGAGTGAGAAATACATAGAAAGAGAGAGGGAGAGAGAGAGAGAGAGAGAGAGGCAGAGAAAGCAAGAGGGAGAAAAAGGAGGGAGAAAGGGAGAGAGAGAGAGAGTGAGTCAGAGGGACAAAAAGGAGGGAGAAAGGGAGAGAGAGAGAGAGTCAGAGGCTCAGAGAAAGGAAAGCAAAGAGCTTGTATACTTTATACTTGTCAATGTATCTACTAAACAACAGCATTACAACTGAATCAGAGCAAAACAGATAAGTATTATTTCAAGCTAACACATTAATAGCATATGTCCCCATATGTATGTCCCCACACAGAGAACACCTACTGACATATGTCCCCACACAGAGAACACCTACTGACATATGTCCCCACACAGAGAACACCTACTGACATATGTCCCCACACAGAGAACACCTACTGACATATGTCCCCCACACAGAGAACACCTACTGACATATGTCCCCACACAGAGAACACCTACTGACATATGTCCCCACACAGAGAACACCTACTGACATATGTCCCCCACACAGAGAACACCTACTGACATATGTCCCCCACACAGAGAACACCTACTGACATATGTCCCCACACAGAGAACACCTACTGACATATGTCCCCACACAGAGAACACCTACTGACATATGTCCCCCCACACAGAGAACACCTACTGACATATGTCCCCACACAGAGAACACCTACTGACATATGCCCCCACACAGAGAACACCTACTGACATATGTCCCCACACAGAGAACACCAACTGACATATGTCCCCCCACACAGAGAACACCTACTGACATATGTCCCCACACAGAGAACACCTACTGACATATGTCCCCACACAGAGAACACCTACTGACATATGTCCCCACACAGAGAACACCTACTGTGCATCACCCCAACACAAGCACCAAGGATCTCCACCACAACACAGGCTAGTGGAACACACTGAAAATACTAACTTTCCAGTTTGTAATCAGGACAGCTGGCATCATAGCCTTCCCTGTAGAGAGGAAACATGCTTTTAGAGTCACATTGGTACTTTGAAACAACCTGGCTGAAATGAAAAAAGTCTGTCCAATGGAACGAGTCGAGGAGCAGAATGTCTGTCCAATGGAACGAGTCGAGGAGCAGAATGTCTGTCCAATGGAACGAGTCGAGGAGCAGAATGTCTGTCGAATGGAACGAGTCGAGGCGCAGAATGTCTGTCCAATGGAACGAGTCGATGAGCAGAATGTCTGTCCAATGGAACGAGTCGATGAGCAGAATGTCTGTCCAATGGAACGAGTCGAGGAGCAGAATGTCTGTCCAATGGAATGAGTTGAGGAGCAGAATGTCTGTCCAATGGAACGAGTCGAGGCGCAGAATGTCTGTCCAATGGAACGAGTCGATGAGCAGAATGTCTGTCCAATGGAACGAGTCGAGGAGCAGAATGTCTGTCCAATGGAACGAGTCGAGGCGCTCTGTGGTTCTGGCAGAATGCCAACTGAAAAGAGGAGACAAGGGGAGGGGGAGCGGACAGACAGGGACAGTGTGTCAGGGATGAGAGTAAATGGTAAATGCTTCAGTGATTATAGGTTGTAAGAGGCTGTAAGAGGTCTGTATTCTTACAGGGGCTGTTACTGTGTGTTATGCAGTGTCAGTGTTGGTGGCTATAGCATAATGTGTAGTACACAGACACACATAAATACTCTCAAAATGTAGTAGTGTCTAAGGTGGCAGAACAGAGTACAGTGAGGTAGGGTTAGTGTCTAAGATGCAGAACAGAGTACAGGGAGGTAGGGTTAGTGTCTAAGATGCAGAACAGAGTACAGGGAGGTAGGGTTAGTGTCTAAGATGCAGAACAGAGTACAGGGAGGTAGGGTTAGTGTCTAAGATGCAGAACAGAGTACAGGGAGGTAGGGTTAGTGTCTAAGATGCAGAACAGAGTACAGGGAGGTAGGGTTAGTGTCTAAGATGCAGAACAGAGTACAGGAGGTAGGGTTAGTGTCTAAGATGCAGAACAGAGTACAGGGAGGTAGGGTTAGTGTCTAAGATGCAGAACAGAGTACAGGGAGGTAGGGTTAGTGTCTAAGATGCAGAACAGAGTACAGGGAGGTAGGGTTAGTGTCTAAGATGCAGAACAGAGTACAGGGAGGTAGGGTTAGTGTCTAAGATGCAGAACAGAGTACAGGGAGGTAGGGTTAGTGTCTAAGATGCAGAACAGAGTACAGGGAGGTAGGGTTAGTGTCTAAGATGCAGAACAGAGTACAGGGAGGTAGGGTTAGTGTCTAAGATGCAGAACAGAGTACAGGGAGGTAGGGTTAGTGTCTAAGATGCAGAACAGAGTACAGGGAGGTAGGGTTAGTGTCTAAGATGCAGAACAGAGTACAGGGAGGTAGGGTTAGTGTCTAAGATGCAGAACAGAGTACAGGGAGGTAGGGTTAGTGTCTAAGATGCAGAACAGAGTACAGGGAGGTAGGGTTAGTGTCTAAGATGCAGAACAGAGTACAGGGAGGTAGGGTTAGTGTCTAAGATGCAGAACAGAGTACAGGAGGTAGGGTTAGTGTCTAAGATGCAGAACAGAGTACAGGGAGGTAGGGTTAGTGTCTAAGATGCAGAACAGAGTACAGGGAGGTAGGGTTAGTGTCTAAGATGCAGAACAGAGTACAGGGAGGTAGATGGTGTCTAAGATGCAGAACAGAGTACAGGGAGGTAGGGTTAGTGTCTAAGATGCAGAACAGAGTACAGGGAGGTAGGGTTAGTGTCTAAGATGCAGAACAGAGTACAGGGAGGTAGGGTTAGTGTCTAAGATACAGAACAGAGTACAGGGAGGTAGGGTTAGTGTCTAAGATGCAGAACAGAGTACAGGGAGGTAGGGTTAGTGTCTAAGATGCAGAACAGAGTACAGGGAGGTAGGGTTAGTGTCTAAGATGCAGAACAGAGTACAGGGAGGTAGGGTTAGTGTCTAAGATGCAGAACAGAGTACAGGGAGGTAGGGTTAGTGTCTAAGATGCAGAACAGAGTACAGGGAGGTAGGGTTAGTGTCTAAGATGCAGAACAGAGTACAGGGAGGTAGGGTTAGTGTCTAAGATGCAGAACAGAGTACAGGAGGTAGGGTTAGTGTCTAAGATGCAGAACAGAGTACAGGGAGGTAGGGTTAGTGTCTAAGATGCAGAACAGAGTACAGGGAGGTAGATGGTGTCTAAGATGCAGAACAGAGTACAGGGAGGTAGGGTTAGTGTCTAAGATGCAGAACAGAGTACAGGGAGGTAGGGTTAGTGTCTAAGATGCAGAACAGAGTACAGGGAGGTAGATGGTGTCTAAGATGCAGAACAGAGTACAGGGAGGTAGGGTTAGTGTCTAAGATGCAGAACAGAGTACAGGGAGGTAGACGGTGGGTGTCTAAGGCAGGGTCTCCAACATGTTTTTAGCATGAGAGCTAGAAAAGGAAGTAGGGTTAAATGCAGCCCCCTACACCTCTCTACAATGACATACCCAAATCTAACTGCCTGTAGCTGAGGCCCCGAAGCAAGGATATGCATATTCTTGGTACAATTTGAAAGGATACACTTTGAAGTTTGTGGAAACATGAAATGAATGTAGGAGAATTAAACACAATAGATCTGATAAAAGACAATACAAAGAAAGAAAAAACTGTTATTTTGAGTTTTTGTACCATCGTCTTTGAAATGCAAGAGAAAGGCCATAATGTATTATTCCAGCCCAGAAGCAATTTAGATTTTGGCCACTAGATGTCAGCAGTGTATGTACAAAGTTTTAGACTGATGCAATGAACCATTGTATTTCTGTTTAAAATTGTGTATCAAGACTGCTCCTAAAGGGCCTAATTGGTTTATTAACAACTTGTCAAGTTCATAACTGTTCATAACTGTGCACTCTCCTCAAACAATAGCATGGTATTATTCCACTGTAAATTGGACAGTGCAGTTAGATTAACAAGAATGTAAGCTTTCTGCCAATATCAGATATGTCTATATCCTGGGAAATGTTCTTGTTACTTACAACCTCATGCTAATCGCATTAGCCTACGTTAACTCAACCGTCACGTGGATGGGACACCGATCCCGAAGACGTTTGAACTACTGTGACAATCTGAACCCACACAGAGAGTGAAGGCGGCGCCTTAAACTGCCTTTGAGACATTTTCACAATCTTTTACAGAGAGCATCCTGTTGGGCTGTATCGCCGCCTGGTACGGCAACTGCACCGCCCAAAACCACAGGGCTCTGCCCAACACATCACCGGGGCAAACTTCCTGCCCTCTAAGACACCTAACAGCACCTGATGTCACAGGAAGGCCAAAAATATCATCAAGGACATCAACCACCGAGCCACGGCCCGTTCACCCCGTTTACCATCCAGAAGGCGAGGTCAGTAAAGGTGCATCAAAAGCTGGGAACGAGAGACTGAAAAACATCTATCTCAAGGCCATCGGACTGTTAAATAGCCATCACTAGCCAGCTAAAACCAAGTAACTCAACTCTGCACCTTAGAGGCTGCTGCCCTACATACATGTAATCAATGACCACTTTAACAATGTTTATATACTGTATTCTATTCTACTGTATTTTAGACACTCCCACATTGCTCCTCCTAATATTTATACATTTATTAATTCCATTCTTTTACTTTAGATTTGTGTGTATTGTTGGGAATTGTTAGATATCACTGCATTGTTGGAGCTAGAAACACAAGAATTTCGCTACAACCACATCAACATCTGCTAAATATGTTTATGTGACCAAAAACATTTGATTTGTTATCTAGGTTTGACTTTCATCTAGTCAATGATTCTACGGTAGAACTAAGAACAGATATAGTCCTTGGTTCACTCCAGACCTGACTGCCCTTGACCAGCACAAAAACATCCTGTGGCGTTCTGCTTCGAATAGTCCCCGCGATATGCAACTTTTCAGGGAAGACAGGAACCAATATTCACAGTCAGTAAGGAAAGCAGAGGCTAGCTTTATCAAACAGAAATTTACATTCTGCAGCACGAACTACAAAAGGTTTTGGGACACTGTAAAGCCCACGGAGAATAAGAGCACCTCCTTCCAGCTGCCCACTGCACTGAGGCTAGGAAACACTGTCACCACCGAAAAATCCACGATAATCGAGAATTTCAATAAGCATTTTCTACGGCTTCCATGCTTTCCACCTGGCTACCCCAACCCCAGCCAACAACTCTGCACCCCCGCAGTTACTGGCCCAAGCCCCAACGCTTCTCCTTCACCCAAATCCAGATAGCAGATGTTCTGAAAGAGCTGCAGAATCTGGACCCCTACAAATCAGTTGGGTTAGACAATCTGGACCCTCTCTTCCTAAAATTACCCAACGCCATTGTCGCAACGCCTATTACTAGTCTGTTCAACCTCTCTTTCGTATTGTCTGAGATTTGTAAAGATTGGAAAGCGGCCACGGCGATCCCCGTCTTCAAAGGGGTGATATTCTAGACCAAACAGTT
>NC_068440.1:43214238-43217053 GCF_023373465.1 Oncorhynchus keta | reverse complement strand
ATAATTATTGGACAAACTGTGCACTCTCCAACCCAAAAGGCCTGTGGTGCTGATGGTATTTTAAATGAAATGATCAAATATACAGACCACAAATTCAAATGGGCTATACTCAAACTCTTCAACATTATCCTCACTGCAGGTATTTCCCCGATATTTGGAACCAGGGATTGATCACACCAATCTATAAAAATAGAGACAAATTTGACCCAATTAATTAAAGAGGAATTTTGTGAACAGCAACATGGGGAAAATCCTTTGCAGCATTATAAATAGCAGACTACATCATTTCCTTGACAATGTCCTGAGCAGAAGCCAGATTGGATTTCGAAAAAATTGTTGTACAACAGACCACATTTACACCCTGCACACTCTAATTGACAAACAAGTCAACCAAAACAAAGGCAAAATCTACTCGTGTTTTGTCGATTTCAGGAAAGCATTTGTTTTTATAAACTAATAGAACGTGGTATTGGAGGGAAAACATATGATTTTATTAAATCAATGTGCAATAAAAACAAACGTGTGGTTAGAAATGGCAACAAGCCAATTCTTCTCTCAGGGACAGGGAGTGAAACAGGGCTGCCCAATAAGTCCAACACTATTTAACATCTACATTATTGAATTGGCAAAAACATTAGAAGAATCGTCAGCACCTGGTATCACCCTACACAACACTGAAATCATGTGTCTGCTGTACGCAGATGACCTGGTGATGCTGTCTCCCACTAAAGAGGGTCTGCTGTAGACAGATGACCTGGTGCTGCTGTCTCCCACTAAAGAGGGGTTACAGCAGCACCTAGATCATCTTCACAGGTTCTGTCAGATCTGGGCTCTGACCGTCAACCACAGGTTCTGTCAAATCTGGGCTCTGACCGTTAACCACAGGTTCTGTCAGACCTGGGCTCTGACCGTTAACCACAGGTTCTGTCAGACCTGGACTCTGACCATATAATGATATTCTAAAAAAGGTCCGGAAATAAGGATGACAAATATAAATTCTATTTGGACACAGTTCTATTAGAACACACCAAAAACTACACATATCCAGGACTAAATATCAGCAACACAGGTAGCTTTCACATGGCTGTGAATGAGCTGAGAGACAAAGCAAGAAGAGCATTCTATGCCATTAAAAGGAACATCAAAATCTAATTTACAATTAGAATCTGGCTCAAAATGTTTCAATCAGTTATAGAGCCAATTGCTCTATATGGCAGTGAAGTATGGGGTCCAATCTCTAATAATGAATTTACCAAATGGGACAAACATCCAATCGAAATACTGCATGCAGAGTTTTGCAAGACAAGTGCAAAGAAAAACTCAAAATAACGCATGTAGAACAGAATTGGGCCAAAACCTCCTCCTCATTCGCATAGAAAAAAGAGCCATCACATTTTACAACCATCTAAAAACAAGTGACCCCAAAACATTCCATCACACAGCTCTACAATGTCAAGAGATGAAACAAGAGAAGAGTCCCCTCAGCCAGCTGGTTCTGAGGCTCAGTTCACTAACCCAAACCAACCCCATAGAGCCTCAGGACAGCACTCAGCCAGCTGGTTCTGAGGCTCAGTTCACTAACCCAAACCAACCCCATAGAGCCTCAGGACAGCACTCAGCCAGCTGGTTCTGAGGCTCAGTTCACTAACCCAAACCAACCCCATAGAGCCTCAGGACAGCACTCAGCCAGCTGGTTCTGAGGCTCAGTTCACTAACCCAAACCAACCCCATAGAGCCTCAGGACAGCACTCAGCCAGCTGGTTCTGAGGCTCAGTTCACTAACCCAAACCAACCCCATAGAGCCTCAGGACAGCACTCAGCCAGCTGGTTCTGAGGCTCAGTTCACTAACCCAAACCAACCCCATAGAGCCTCCAGGACAGCACTCAGCCAGCTGGTTCTGAGGCTCAGTTCACTAACCCAAACCAACCCCATAGAGCCTCAGGACAGCACTCAGCCAGCTGGTTCTGAGGCTCAGTTCACTAACCCAAACCAACCCCATAGAGCCTCAGGACAGCACTCAGCCAGCTGGTTCTGAGGCTCAGTTCACTAACCCAAACCAACCCCATAGAGCCTCAGGACAGCACTCAGCCAGCTGGTTCTGAGGCTCAGTTCACTAACCCAAACCAACCCCATAGAGCCCCAGGACAGCACTCAGCCAGCTGGTTCTGAGGCTCAGTTCACTAACCCAAACCAACCCCATAGAGCCTCAGGACAGCACTCAGCCAGCTGGTTCTGAGGCTCAGTTCACTAACCCAAACCAACCCCATAGAGCCTCAGGACAGCACTCAGCCAGCTGGTTCTGAGGCTCAGTTCACTAACCCAAACCAACCCCATAGAGCCTCAGGACAGCACTCAGCCAGCTGGTTCTGAGGCTCAGTTCACTAACCCAAACCAACCCCATAGAGCCCCAGGACAGCACTCAGCCAGCTGGTTCTGAGGCTCAGTTCACTAACCCAAACCAACCCCATAGAGCCTCAGGACAGCACTCAGCCAGCTGGTTCTGAGGCTCAGTTCACTAACCCAAACCAACCCCATAGAGCCTCAGGACAGCACTCAGCCAGCTGGTTCTGAGGCTCAGTTCACTAACCCAAACCAACCCCATAGAGCCTCAGGACAGCACTCAGCCAGCTGGTTCTGAGGCTCAGTTCACTAACCCAAACCAACCCCATAGAGCCTCAGGACAGCACTCAGCCAGCTGGTTCTGAGGCTCAGTTCACTAACCCAAACCAACCCCATAGAGCCTCAGGACAGCACTCAGCCAGCTGGTTCTGAGGCTCAGTTCACTAACCCAAACCAACCCCATAGAGCCTCAGC
>NC_068440.1:43195212-43214138 GCF_023373465.1 Oncorhynchus keta | reverse complement strand
TACATTTAAGTCATTTAGCAGACGCTCTTATCCAGAGCGACTTACAAATTGGTGCATACACCTTATGACAACCAGTGGAACAGCCACTTGCATCTAAATCTTGTTGGGGGAGAAGGGGTGAGAAGGATTACTTACCCTTACTTACCCTATCCTAGGTATTCCTTGAAGAGGTGGGGTTTCAGGTGTCTCCGGAAGGTGGTGATTGACTCCGCTGTCCTGGCGTCATGAGGGAGTTTGTTCCACCATTGGGGGCCAGAGCAGCGAACAGTTTTGACTGGGCTGAGCGGGAACTGTACTTCCTCAGTGGTAGGGAGGCGAGCAGGCCAGAGGTGGATGAACGCAGTGCCCTTGTTTGGGTGTAGGGCCTGATCAGAGCCTGGAGGTACTGAGGTGCCGTTCCCCTCACAGCTCCGTAGGCGAGCACCATGGTCTTGTAGCGGATGCGAGCTTCAACTGGAAGCCAGTGGAGAGAGCGGAGGAGCGGGGTGACGTGAGAGAACTTGGGAAGGCTGAACACCAGACGGGCTGCGGCGTTCTGGATGAGTTGTAGGGGTTTAATGGCACAGGCAGGGAGCCCAGCCAACAGCGAGTTGCAGTAATCAAGACGGGAGATGACAAGTGCCTGGATTAGGACCTGCGCCGCTTCCTGAGTGAGGCAGGGTCGTACTCTGCGGATGTTGTAGAGCATGAACCTACAGGAACGGGACACCGCCTTGATGTTAGATGAGAACGTCAGGGTGTTGTCCAGGATCACGCCAAGGTTCTTAGCGCTCTGGGAGGAGGACACAATGGAGTTGTCAACCGTGATGGCGAGATCATGGAACGGGCAGTCCTTCCCCGGGAGGAAGAGGAGCTCCGTCTTGCTGAGGTTCAGCTTGAGGTGGTGATCCGTCATCCACACTGATATGTCTGCCAGACATGCAGAGATGCGATTCGCCACCTGGTCATCAGAAGGGGGAAAGGAGAAGATTAATTGTGTGTCGTCTGCATAGCAATGATAGGAGAGACCATGTGAGGTTATGACAGAGCCAAGTGACTTGGTGTATAGCGAGAATAAGAGAGGGCCTAGAACAGAGCCCTGGGGGACACCAGTGGTGAGAGCGCGTGGTGAGGAGACAGATTCTCGCCACGCCACCTGGTAGGAGCGACCTGTCAGGTAGGACGCAATCCAAGCGTGGGCCGCGCCGGAGATGCCCAACTCGGAGAGGGTGGAGAGGAGGATCTGATGGTTCACAGTATCGAAGGCAGCCGATAGGTCTAGAAGGATGAGAGCAGAGGAGAGAGAGTTAGCTTTAGCAGTGCGGAGCGCCTCCGTGATACAGAGAAGAGCAGTCTCAGTTGAATGACTAGTCTTGAAACCTGACTGATTTGGATCAAGAAGGTCATTCTGAGAGAGATAGCGGTAGAGCTGGCCAAGGACGGCACGCTCAAGAGTTTTGGAGAGAAAAGAGAGAAGGGATACTGGTCTGTAGTTGTTGACATCGGAGGGATCGAGTGTAGGTTTTTTCAGAAGGGGTGCAACTCTCGCTCTCTTGAAGACGGGAGGGACGTAGCCAGCGGTCAGGGATGAGTTGATGAGTTTCTATCCAAATCTACCAGTTATATGCATTTCATATTTTCTGGGCCCGAGTAGCAGTCCGTTTACTTTGGGCATGCTTTTCATCCAAAATTCTGAATGCTGCCCCCTACCCTAGAGAGGTTAACTTGATGTAAGACAAGTGTATTTTCATGAATGTTTAATATTACGAATGGTTATATTTTGAATTTCGCACTCTGCAATTTCAGCGGATGATTTGCTAGCGTCCCACCTACCCCAAAGAGGTTTTAACAATGACAGCATTATGACAACCTAAAAACTTCACCGGTTTGCACAGCTGATCTATTCGCATTATTGTCCAGTTTGAATAACCAAAATATTATTACTAAAACACCACATTATAAAAGGTAACATTACAGTTGTTGTGTTTCCATTCCTTATTGGAGGTGAGTGTAGTTGTATTAGGGATAGTCCCCACTTTTTCAAGGAGCAAGAATATGCATATTCCTGGTACCATTTGAAAGGAAACACTTTGAAGTTTGTGTAAATGTGAATTGAATGTAGGATAATATAACACAATAGATCTGGAAGAAGAAATGCAACAGAAAGGTCCCAAATCTATCTATCACTTTCATTATGATAGTGTCCACAAGATGGAAGCAGTGTATGTGCAAAGAAGGCGTCGCTCTCTGACAAAATTTGGTGTCTTATAGGATATACTACAATCCTAATGATGTAGTCTGGTTACCTACTAGGATCTCTGATATGGTGTCCTATAGGATATACTACACTCCTAATGATATAGTGAAGTCTGGTTACCTTCTAGGATCTCTGATATCGTTTCCTATAGGATATACTACACTCCTAATGATATAGTGAAGTCTGGTTACGTTCTAGGATCTCTGATATGGTGTCCTATAGGATATACTACACTCCTAATGATATAGTGAAGTCTGGTTACCTTCTAGGATCTCCCGATATGGTGTCCTATAGGATACATACTACACTCTAATGATATAGTGAAGTCTGGTTACCTTCTAGGATCTCTGATATGATATGGTGTCCTATAGGACATACTACACCCCTAATGATATAGTGAAATCTGGTTACCTTCTAGGATCTCTGATATGGTGTCCTATAGGATACTACCTCCTAATATAGTGAAGTCTGGTTACCTTCTAGGATCTCTGACATAGTGTCCTATAGGATATACTACACTCCTAATGATATAGTGAAGTCTGTGGTAACCTACTAGGATCTCTGATATGGTGTCCTATAGGATATACTACACCCTAATGATATAGTGAAGTCTGGTTACCTTCTAGGATCTCTGATATTGTGTCCGATAGGGATATACTATACTCCTAATGATATAGTGAAGTCTGGTTACCTACTAGGATCTCTGATATGGTGTCCTATAGGATATACTACACCCCTAATGATATAGTGAAGTCTGGTTACCTTCTAGGATCTCTGATGGTGTCCTATAGGATATACTACACCCCTAATGATATAGTGGAGTCTGGTTACCTTCTAGGCTGATATGGTGTCCTAGAGGATATACTCTCTAATGATATAGTGGAGTGTTACCTTTCTAGGATCTCTGATATGGTGTCCTAGAGGATATACTACACCTCTAATGATATATATACGTTCTAGGTCTCTGATATGGTGTCTGGATATACTAAGCACCCCTAATGATATAGTGAAGTCTACCTACTAGGATCTCTGATATGGTGTCCTATAGGATATACTACCTCTAATGATATAGTGAAGTCTGGTTACGTTCTAGGATCTCTGATATGGTGTCCTATAGGATATACTACACTCCTAATGATATAGTGAAGTCTGGTTACCTTCTAGGATCTCTGATATGGTGTCCTATAGGATATACTACACCCCTAATGATATAGTGAAGTCTGGTTACCTTCTAGGATCTCTGATATGGTGTCCTATAGGATATACTACACCCCTAATTATATAGTGAAGTCTGGTTACCTTCTAGGATCTCTGATATGGTGTCCTATAGGATATACTACACCCCTAATTATATAGTGAAGTCTGGTTACCTTCTAGGGTCTCTGAGAAATAAATACAAACATGATTTGACTTGTTCAAACAACGTTTAGGGTTAGATTTGCACAGACTCCCTTCTTTGATATTTGAACGAGCAGGAATACAAAATTGATCATGCATGCTATATGGACCTTTTAAGGGAAAATGATGTTATCTAACAAAAAGACACTTCATGTTATCTCTAGGACCCTTAGATGATAAATCAGAGCAAGATTCAGAATGTAAGTACATTTCACCTTCAGAAGTGAATTTATCAAACTTATCGCCGTAAAAAAACCTGTTTTTGTTGCTAGGCGCTCTCCTCAACAATAACATGGCCTTTTTCACAGTAATAGATACTGTAAATTGGACTGTGCAGTTATATTAACAAGAATTTAAGCTTTCAGCCGATATAACTTAAATGTACCGACGTTTGTTGTTTCTCTAAAATCTGTGATTTCTGTCTCCATTACAATACTCCTTGTAACAGTCTGTCTCCATCCTTGTAATACAGTCTGTCCCATCCTTGTAACACAGTCTGCCCCCATCCTTGTAACACAGTCTGTCTCACATAATACTTGTAACAGTCTGGTTTCATCCTTGTAACACAGTCTGTCTCTATCCTTGTAACACAGTCTGGGTTCCCCATTACAATACTCCTTGTAACACAGTCTGTCTCTATCCTTGTGGCCACAGTCTGTCTCCATCCTTGTAACAGTCTGTCTCCATTACAATACCCTTGTAACAGTCTGTCTCCATCCTTGTAACACAGTCTGTCTCCATCCTTGTAACAAAGCCAGTCTGTTCCCATCCTGTAACACAGTCTGTCTCCATCACTGTAACACAGTCTGTCTCCATCCTTGTAACACAGTCTGTCTCTATCACTGTAACACAGTCTGCTCCCCATCACTGTAACACAGCCTGCCACTGTTGTTTCAAGTTGCATTGGTAGGCAACAACAACTCACCCAGACAACACGAGGCTCTCTAGGAGTTATAGAATGCAGAACAAATCACCCAGACAACACAAGGCTCAGGGAGTTATAGAATACAAACAAATCACACAGACAACACGAGGCTCTCAGGGAGTTATAGAATGCAAACAAATCACCCGACAACACGAGGCCTCAGGGAGTTATAGAATACAAACAAATCACCTAGACAACACGAGGCTCTCAGGGAGTTATAGAATGCAAACAAATCACCCAGACAACACGAGGCCTCAGGAGCAGTAGAATGCAAACAAATCACCCAGACAACACGAGGCTCTCAGGAGTTATAGAATACAAACATATCACCCAGACAACACGAGGCTCCTCAGGGAGTTATAGAATACAAACAAATCACCCAGACAACACAAGGCTCTCAGGAGTTATAGGCAAACAAATCACCCAGACAACACGAGGGGGTTATAGAATACAAACATATCACCCAGACAACACAAGGCTCTCAGGGAGTTATAGAATACAAACAAACCAACCCAGACAACACAGGGCTCTCAGGAGTTATAGAATACAAACAAATCACCCAGACAACACGAGGCCAGGGAGTTAGAATACAAACAAATCACCCAGACAACACGAGGCCTCAACTATGGTGGGAATTACAAAAACAAATCACCCAGACAACACGAGGCCTTCAGGGAGTTATAGAATACAAAAACAAATCACCCAGACAACACGAGGCTCTCAGGGAGTTATAGAATACAAACAAATCAACGACAACACAGGGCTCCTCAGGAGTTAGAATACAAACAAATCACCCAGACAAATACGAGGCTCTCAGGGATTTATAGAATACAAACAAATCACCCATACAGAATGCTCTAGTGTTTTGATCATGTTATGTCTAACCTGTTGTGTCCTATTCATGAAATCTGTCCAGCCCAGTGCTGGGTCAAGAAACATCTTCTCTAACATCGCTGGGTCTAGAAACATCTTCTCTAACATCGCTGGGTCTAGAAACAGATTCTCTAACAACACTGGGTCTAGAAACATCTTCTGCATCCAGGCTTTCCGCTGAGTAAGTCTGTTGAGATGAGTGAAATAGTATTTCATAGAGGAGAAAGGTACTTCATGTATAGGAATATTTATTGGATGCAACTGAACAAACCTTGAACCGGTATGCTTGAATTACATGCAATGAAATGCTCTTCTCGGACAGAATGCTTTGAAATTGTTCAATTGAACTCCTATTGCTATTCTATCGCAAAAAAAATATTATATTGAAACCATTGCATTGATATTTTATAGAACAGATCAGATATCAGAACAGATCAGATACCAGAACAGATCAGATACCAGATATCAGAACAGATCAGATACCAGACATCAGAACAGATCAGATATCAGAACAGATCAGATACCAGAACAGATCAGATACCAGATATCAGAACAGATCAGATACCAGACATCAGAACAGATCAGACATCAGAACAGATCAGATATCAGAACAGATCAGATACCAGAACAGATCAGATACCAGAACAGATCAGATACCAGAACAGATCAGATATCAGAACAGATCAGATACCAGAACAGATCAGATACCAGAACAGATCAGATACCAGAACAGATCAGATACCAGAACAGATCAGATACCAGAACAGATCAGATATCAGAACAGATCAGATACCAGACATCAGAACAGATCAGATATCAGAACAGATCAGATATCAGAACAGATCAGATACCAGACATCAGAACAGATCAGACATCAGAACATATCAGATACCAGAACAGATCAGATACCAGAACAGATCAGATATCAGAACAGATCAGATACCAGATATCAGAACAGATCAGATATCAGAACAGATCAGATACCAGAACAGATCAGATACCAGAACAGATCAGATATCAGAACAGATCAGATACCAGACATCAGAACAGATCAGACATCAGAACAGATCAGATATCAGAACAGATCACATATCAGAACAGATCAGATACCAGATATCAGAACAGATCAGATACCAGAACAGATCAGATATCAGATATCAGAACAGATCAGATACCAGAACAGATCAGATACCAGATATCAGAACAGATCAGACATCAGACATCAGAACAGATCAGATATCAGAACAGATCAGATACCAGACATCAGAACAGATCAGATACCAGACATCAGAACAGATCAGATACCAGACATCAGAACAGATCAGATACCAGAACAGATCAGATACCAGATATCAGAACAGATCAGATACCAGAACAGATCAGATACCAGATATCAGAACAGATCAGATACCAGAACAGATCAGATATCAGAACAGATCAGATACCAGAACAGATCAGATACCAGAACAGATCAGATACCAGAACAGATCAGATATCAGAACAGATCAGATACCAGATATCAGAACAGATCAGATACTAGAACAGATCACAGATATCAGAACAGACTAGATACCAGATATTAGGGGTCAGATTAGGGCCCTCAGGGCCAAAAGTAGTGTACTTTATAAGGATTAGGTTGCTCTTTGGGATGCAGACAATGACTGTGGTGTACATCCACATCAGAGTAATTATACAGGGTTTAATTGTCTGCAAGCTGGCTCCATTACCAAATATTTAATTCCATGCCATCACTGAGTAGAATTGGAGCGACGCTTCTTCAGATGGGGATAAGTGGAACCTCTATAATAGAGCCTATATGGAGGGAAGGCAGGTGTCTGAACAAGGGTACAGAGTGTAGAGCTGACAACTAGATCCAAGCATTTAGTACTGAGGGATTGTTCCTTTAAACAGTGTAACACGTTGTAGCAGATCATAGTGGAGTGAGATAAATCTGTTTTACGGTTTATATGGCTTCTATGTGATTATGGCTTATTATTATATGGTCTTACTGGCTATTATTTATGTATGACACCGGGTCATACAAGGAAGAAAAACACTGTTTTCCTCACCATTTTGTACAGACGCTACTGTTTTTCAACATTGCACAATATGCCATTTATTCATTTATTAAGTCTTGTCTCAATACTCTGCAATATACATCAGAACATCACTCCACGTGTTCCTGTCCTCCACTCCATGAGTTCCTGTTGGTCACATGATGTTCTTCACTCCATGAGTTCCTGTTGGTCACATGATGTCCTCCACTCCATGTGTTCCTGTTGGTCACATGATGTCCTCCACTCCATGAGTTCCTGTTGGTCACATGATGTCCTCCACTCCATGTGTTCCTGTTGGTCACATGATGTCCTCCACTCCATGAGTTCCTGTTGGTCACATGATGTCCTCCACTCCATGTGTTTCTGTTGGTCACATGATGTTCTTCACTCCATGTGTTTCCTTTCCTCCACTCCATGTCTTCCTGTTGGTCACATGATGTCCTCCTCCACTCCATGAGTTCCTGTTGGTCACATGATGTCCTCCACTCCATGTGTTCCCTGTTGGTCACATGATGTTCTTCACCCATGTGTTTCCTTTCCTCCACTCCATGTCTCCTGCTGGGTGATCTCGCCATCACGGTTGACAACTCCATTGTGTCCTCCTCCCAGAGCGCTAAGAACCTTGGCGTGATCCTGACAACACCCTGACGTTCTCAACTAACATCAAGGCGGTGTCCCGTTCCTGTAGGTTCATGCTCTACAACATCCGCAGAGTACCACTCCTGCCTCACACAGGAAGCGGCGCAGGTCCAATCCAGGCACTTGTCATCTCCCGTCTTGATTACTGCAACTCGCTGCTGGCTGGGCTCCCTGCCTGTGCCATTAAACCCCTACAACTCATCCAGAACGCCGCAGCCCGTCTGGTGTTCAACCTTCCCAAGTTCTTCACGTCACCCCGCTCCTCCGCTCTCTCCACTGGCTTCCAGTTGAAGCTCGCATCCGCTACAAGACCATGGTGCTCGCCTACGGAGCTGTGAGGGGAACGGCACCTCAGTACCTCCAGGCTCTGATCAGGCCCTACACCCAAACAAGGGCACTGCGTTCATCCACCTCTGGCCTGCTCGCCTCCCTACCACTGAGGAAGTACAGTTCCCGCTCAGCCCAGTCAAAACTGTTCGCTGCTCTGGCCCCCAATGGTGGAACAAACTCCCTCACGACGCCAGGGACAGCGGAGTCAATCACCACCTTCCGGGAGACACCTGAAACCCCCACCTCTTCAAGGAATACCTAGGATAGGGTAAGTAAGGGTAAGTAATCCTTCTCACCCCTTCTCTCCCCCAACAAGATTTAGATGCAAGTGGCTGTTCCACTGGTTGTCATAAGGTGTATGCAATTAATTTGTAAGTCGCTCTGGATAAGAGCGTCTGGTTAAATGACTTAAATGTAATGTAATGTACGGTCACATGATGTCCTCCACTCCATGAGTTCCTGTTGGTCACATGATGTCCTTCCACTCCATGAGTTCCTGTTGGTCACATGATGTCCTCCACTCCATGTCTTCCAGTTGGTCACATGATGTCCTACACTCCATGTCTTCCAGTTGGTCACATGATGTCCTACACTCCATGTGTGTTTCTGTTGGTCACATGATGTCCTCCACTCCATGTCTTCCAGTTGGTCACATGATGTCCTACACTCCATGTGTTTCTGTTGGTCACATGATGTCCTCCACTCCATGTCTTCCAGTTGGTCACATGATGTCCTACACCATGTGTTTCTGTTGGTCACATGATGTCTTCACTCCATGTGTTTCCTTTCCTCCACTCCATGTCTTCCCTGTTGGTCACATGATGTCCTCCACTCCATGAGTTCCTGTTGGTCACATGATGTCCTCCACTCCATGTCTTCCAGTTGGTCACATGATGTCCTACACTCCATGTGTTTCTTGTTGGTCACATGATGTCCTCCACTCCATGTGTTTCTGTTGGTCACATGATGTCCTCCACTCCATGAGTTCCTGTTGGTCACATGATGTCCTCCACTCCATGTGTTTCTGTTGGTCACATGATGTCCTCCACTCCATGTGTTCCTGTCCTCCGCTCCATGTGTTCCTGTCCTCCGCTCCATGTGTTCCTGTCCTCCGCTCCATGTGTTCCTGTCCTCCGCTCCATGTGTTCCTGTCCTCCGCTCCATGTGTTCCTGTCCTCCGCTCCATGTGTTCCTGTCCTCCGCTCCATGTGTTCCTGTCCTCCGCTCCATGTGTTCCTGTCCTCCGCTCCATGTGTTCCTGTCCTCCGCTCCATGTGTTCCTGTCCTCCGCTCCATGTGTTCCTGTCCTCCGCTCCATGTGTTCCTGTCCTCCACTCCATGTGTTCCTGTTGGTCACATGATGTCCTCCACTCCATGTCTTCCTGTTGGTCACATCATGTCCTCCGCTCCATGTGTTTCCTTTCCTCCACTCCATGAGTTCCTGTTGGTCACATGATGTCCTCCACTCCATGTGTCTCCTGTTGGTCACATGATGTCCTCCACTCCACGTGTTCCTGTCCTCCACTCCATGAGTTCCTGTTGGTTACATGATGTCCTCCACTCCATGTGTTCCTGTTGGTTACATGATGTCCTCCACTCCATGAGTTCCTGTTGGTTACATGATGTCCTCCACTCCATGAGTTCCTGTTGGTCACATGATGTCCTCCACTCCATGTGTTTCCTTTCCTCCACTCCATGAGTTCCTGTTGGTCACATGATGTCCTCCACTCCATGTGTTCCTGTTGGTCACATGATGTCCTCCACTCCATGTGTTCCTGTCCTCCACTCCATGAGTTCCTGTTGGTCACATGATGTCCTCCACTCCATGTGTTCCTGTTGGTTACATGATGTCCTCCACTCCATGTGTTCCTGTTGGTTACATGATGTCCTCCACTCCATGTGTTCCTGTTGGTCACATGATGTCCTCCACTCCATGTGTTCCTGTTGGTCACATGATGTCCTCCACTCCATGTGTTTCCTTTCCTCCACTCCATGTGTTCCTGTTGGTCACATGATGTCCTCCACTCCATGTGTTCCTGTTGGTCACATGATGTCCTCCACTCCATGTGTTTCCTTTCCTCCACTCCATGTGTTCCTGTCCTCCACTCCATGTGTTTCCTTTCTCCACTCCATGTGTTCCTGTCCTCCACTCCATGTGTTCCTGTTGGTCACATGATGTCCTCCACTCCATGTGTTCCTGTCCTCCACTCCATGTGTTCCTGTCCTCCACTCCATGTGTTCCTGTTGGTCACATGATGTCCTCCACTCCACGTGTTCCTGTCCTCCACTCCATGTGTTTCCTTTCCTCCACTCCATGTGTTCCTGTCCTCCACTCCATGTGTTCCTGTTGGTCACATGATGTCCTCCACTCCATGTGTTCCTGTTGGTTACATGATGTCCTCCACCCATGTGTTCCTGTTGGTTACATGATGTCCTCCACTCCATGTGTTTCCTTTCCTCCACTCCATGTCTTCCTGTTGGTCACATGATGTCCTCCACTCCATGTGTTCCTGTTGGTCACATGATGTCCTCCACTCCATGTGTTCCTGTCCTCCACTCCATGAGTTCCTGTTGGTCACATGATGTCCTCCACTCCATGTGTTCCTGTTGGTCACATGATGTCCTCCACTCCATGTGTTCATGTCCTCCACTCCATGTGTTCCTGTCCTCCACTCCATGTGTTCCTGTCCTCCACTCCATGTGTTTCCTTTCCTCCACTCCATGTGTTCCTGTCCTCCACTCCATGTGTTCCTGTTGGTCACATGATGTCCTCCACTCCATGTGTTCCTGTTGGTCACATGATGTCCTCCACTCCATGTGTTTCCTTCCTCCACTCCACGTGTTCCTGTCCTCCACTCCATGTGTTTCCTTTCCTCCACTCCATGTGTTCCTGTCCTCCACTCCATGTGTTCCTGTTGGTCACATGATGTCCTCCACTCCATGTGTTCCTGTCCTCCACTCCATGTGTTCCTGTTGGTCACATGATGTCCTCCACTCCATGTGTTCCTGTTGGTCACATATCTTCATTTGTTATTGAATGAGAAAGGTCCATCCTGTGTGCTTCTGACTCCTTTGATTGTCTCCCAAGCCACCCCTGTACGTCCTGATTGGTTCCCAAACCTCCCTGTACGTCCTGATTGGTTCCCAAGCCTCCCTGTACGTCCTGATTGGTTCCCAAGCCTCCCCTGTACATCCTGATTATGTTCCCAACCTGAGGAAGATAAGGAAGATTAAAGGTACTCCACATAAGAGAGTAATTGGTCGTCTCTGTCTGCCTGAGAGGATTGGTGCAATCAACCTCTGAGCATAATTACTAATTAGATTGGGATTAAAGTCGACTTGCTCAGAGAAGAAGACCGTGGCGAATTCAAATGAGCATCTGAAATGTCATTAAATTAATGGGGTAAAATGTAAATATGAATGTTTCAGACTCCAGCCTGAGCTCCCAGGTCACAGCCATCATCTCTGTTTGAACTCCTGCTCATTAGAAACTCACAGGGAATAGTAGGGGAACGGACAGTATTAGCATTTCCTTTGATAACTATATGACTGTGTCCACAAATGGCAACCTAATCCCTACATAGTGCAATTATTTTGACCAGAGTCCTATGGGCCCTGGTCAAAGGTGATGCACAAAGTAATGTCTGTCTGTCTTCTTCCATAGAATTAGATCTCCACTCTGCTGCTCTAAATGGCGCGGTCTCAATGTGAATGTTCCAGCGCCACAATAGACTGAGGTTCATTACATAACAAATAGCTCTGGCCTAAACAAAAACACACCTGATTAATAGAGAAAGAGAGAGAGAGAAACAGAGAGAGAGAGAGAGAGAGAGGGAAACCGAGAGAGCGAGAGAGAGAGAGGGAGAGAGAAACAAAGAGAGAGACAGAGAAACCGAGAGAGCGAGAGAGAGATAGATATATTGGGCCCTATTCTACCTCTGATATTAAGCAGCTCCATTGGGCCCTACTCTACTCTGATTTTCAGCTCCATTGGACCCTACTCTACTCTGATATTCAGCTCCATTGGGCCCTACTCTACTCTGATATTCAGCTCCATTGGGCCCTACTCTACTCTGATATTCAGCTCCATTGGGCCCTACTCTACTCTGATATTCAGCTCCATTGGGCCCTACTCTACTCTGATATTCAGCTCCATTGGGCCCTACTCTACTCTGATATTCAGCTCCATTGGGCCCTACTCTACTCTGATATTCAGCTCCATTGGACCCTACTCTACTCTGATATTCAGCTCCATTGGGCCCTACTCTACTCTGATATTCAGCTCCATTGGGCCCTACTCTACTCTGATATTCAGCTCCATTGGGCCCTACTCTACTCTGATATTCAGCTCCATTGGGCCCTACTCTACTCTGATATTCAGCTCCATTGGGCCCTACTCTACTCTGATTTTCAGCTCCATTGGGCCCTACTGCCCCTACTCTGATATTCAGCTCCATTGGGCCCTACTCTACTCTGATTTTCAGCTCCATTGGACCCTACTACTCTGATATTCAGCTCCATTGGGCCCTACTCTACTCTGATATTCAGCTCCATTGGGCCCTACTCTACTCTGATATTCAGCTCCCATTGGGCCCTACTCTACTCTGATATTCAGCTCCATTGGGCCCTACTCTACTCTGATTTTCAGCTCCATTGGGCCCTACTCTACTCTGATATTCAGCTCCATTGGGCCCTACTCTTACTCTGATTTTCAGCTCCATTGGGCCCTACTCTACTCTGATATTCAGCTCCATTGGGCCCTACTCTACTCTGATATTCAGCTCCATTGGGCCCTACTCTACTCTGATTTTCAGCTCCATTGACCCTACTCTACTCTGATATTCAGCTCCATTGGGCCCTACTCTACTCTGATATTCAGCTCCATTGGGCCCTACTCTACTCTGATATTCAGCTCCATTGGGCCCTACTCTACTCTGATATTCAGCTCCATTGGGCCCTACTCTACTCTGATTTTCAGCTCCATTGGGCCCTACTCTACTCTGATATTCAGCTCCATTGGGCCCTACTCTACTCTGATATTCAGCTCCATTGGGCCCTACTCTACTCTGATATTCAGCTCCATTGGACCCTACTCTACTTTGATATTCAGCTCCATTGGGCCCTACTCTACTCTGATATTCAGCTCCATTGGGCCCTACTCTACTCTGATATTCAGCTCCATTGGGCCCTACTCTACTCTGATATTCAGCTCCATTGGGCCCTACTCTACTCTGATGTTCAGCTCCATTGGGCCCTACTCTACCTCAGATCTTCACTTCTATTGGGCCCTACTCTACCTCTGATCTTCACTTCTATTGGGCCCTACTCTACTCTGATATTCAGCTCCATTGGGCCCTACTCTACTCTGATATTCAGCTCCATTGGGCCCTACTCTACTCTGATATTCAGCTCCATTGGGCCCTACTCTACTCTGATATTCAGCTCCATTGGGCCCTACTCTACTCTGATATTCAGCTCCATTGGGCCCTACTCTACTCTGATCTTCCTCTCCATTGGTCTTCCTCTAGCTCTGATATTCAGCTCCATTGGGCCCTACCCTACCTCTGATATTTAGCTCCATTGGGCCCTACTCTACTCTGATATTCAGCTCCATTGGGCCCTACTCTACTCTGATCTTCCTCTCCATTGGTCTCTCCTCTAGCTCTGATATTCAGCTCCATTGGGCCCTACCCTACCTCTGATATTTAGCTCCATTGGGCCCTAATCTTCCTCTGATATTCAGCTCCATTATGCCCTAATCTTCCTCTGATATTTATGTCCATTGGGCCCTAATCTACCTCAGACTTCCTCTTTTCTCTATAGACTCTAAAATAACTAGTTGGTCTGTTGGTCACTGGCTTTGTCAGCCCTCTCATTGGCAAGAATGCCCCCCTTTCCCCCAAGTGACTGTTGGAGCAGTCACCGGGTATCTTGTCAATATAATAGATCACCTTTGGTTTCATACAACAACTCTCAACACTGCAGCAGTCTTCTTCATTGGTTTTGGGTCGAATTCAGGTATAACAGCAACCTGTCAGAAGTCCACCACCTGTGGTAGGAACTAAATCTTTGTTTGCAAGCAATTAATATGTATCACCATTTCTCCCATCGGGAGAAACCTGCTCTTGAGCGCTACATGAAACAGAGTCCTGCTTCACCAGCACGGTGCTGTCCTTCTGTAGCACAGTTGGTAGAGCATGGCGCTTGTAACGCCAGGGTAGTGGGTTCGATTCCCGGGACCACCCATACATAGAATGTATGCACACATGACTGTAAGTCGCTTTGGATAAAAGCGTCTGCTAAATGGCATATATATATATAAAGAGGAGGTTGAGTCCTGCTTCACCAGCACGGTGCTGAAAGAGGAGGTTGAGTCCTGCTTCACCAGCACGGTGCTGAAAGAGGAGGTTGAGTCCTGCTTCACCAGGACGTGCAGAAAGAGGAGGTTGAGTCCTGCTTCACCAGCACGGTGCTGAAAGAGGAGGTTGAGTCCTGCTTCACCAGGACGGTGCAGAAAGAGGAGGTTGAGTCCTGCTTCACCAGCACGGTGCTGAAAGAGGAGGTTGAGTCCTGCTTCACCAGCATGGTGCTAAAAGAGGAGGTTGAGTCCTGCTTCACCAGCACGGTGCTGAAAGAGGAGGTTGAACTACTGACAAAAGTCAAGACAAGCCACACTTTTATGTTATTTAATATTTTTTCAAAATGTAACTAAACAAGTCAGTTATGAACTAATTCTTATTTTCAATGAAGGTCCTTCACTTCATGGTCTCAAACGGCACTCAATCCTTCGTCTTCCAAAGAAGTATTTATAGTTTGGTGATAGAGCTGTTTGAACTCAGACACTTTGAATGTCTAAGACGTATTTCTATGTCAAAACCTTTTATCCGGAAAGGTCAGAATATACAGATATTAGCTGGAGGGTATTGAACGGCAGTTGGTGGTGTGTGTGTGTGTATGTGTATGTGTATGTGTGTGTGTGTGTGTGTGTGTGTGTGTGTGTGTGTGTGTGTGTGTGTGTGTATGTGTATGTGTGTGTGTGTGTGTGTGTGTGTGTGTGTGTGTGTGTGTGTGTGTGTGTGTGTGTGTGTGCGTGTGTATGTGTGTGTATATGTGTATGTGTATGTGTATGTGTGTGTGTGTGTGTGTGTGTGTGTGTGTGCTTAGAAAGGAAAGCCCTTTGATACAACCAGCAGGAGATCTCACCTATCAGACGCGCTTTAGCACTTCAAAATCATAATACCACTTTTAGAAAAGAGATGTAGGAGCTCTACTTTAGACCAGGGACTTGTGGGCTCTACTTTAGACCAGAGGCTTATGAGCTCTACTTTAGACCAGAGATGTAGGAGCTCTACTTTAGACCAGAGGCTTGTGGGCTCTACTTTAGACCAGAGGCTTATGAGAGCTCTACTTTAGACCAGAGACGTAGGAGCTCTACTTTAGACCAGAGATGTAGGAGCTCTACTTTAGACCAGAGATGTCGGAGCTCTACTTTAGACCAGAGATTTAGGAGCTCTACTTTAGACCAGAGATGTAGGAGCTCTACTTTAGACCAGGGACATGTGAGCTTTACTTTAGACCAGAGACATATGAGCTCTACTTTGGACCAGAGACTTGTGGGCTCTACTTTAGACCAGAGATGTAGGAGCTCTACTTTAGACCAGAGACATGTGGGCTCTACATTAGACCAGAGATGTAGGAGCTCTACTTTAGACCAGAGACATGTGGGCTCTACATTAGACCAGAGATGTAGGAGCCTACATTAGACCAGAGATGTAGGAACTCTACTTAGACCAGAGACATGTGGGCTCTACATTAGACCAGAGATGTAGGAGCTCTACATTAGACCAGAGATTTAGGAGCTCTACTTTAGACCAGAGACATGTGGGCTCTACTTTGTACCAGATAAATGTGGGCTCTACTTTAGACCAGAGGCTTATGAGCTCTACTTTAGACCAGAGATGTAGGAGCTCTACTTTAGACCAGGGACTTGTGGGCTCTACTTTAGACCAGAGATGTAGGAGCTCTACTTTAGACCAGAGACATATGAGCTCTACTTTAGACCAGAGACATGTGGGCTCTACTTTGTACCAGATACATATGAGCTCTACTTTAGACCAGAGACATGTGGGCTCTACTTTGTACCAGATAAATGTGGGCTCTACTTTAGACCAGAGACATGTGAGCTCTACTTTAGACCAGAGAAATGTGGGCTCTACTTTAGACCAGAGACATGTGAGCCTGGTTAAAAGTCGTCCACTATTAATGAATAGGGTCACTTTTGGAGACAGACCTGTTGTAATAACCATTGTTGCGCTATAGGTACCTCGAGATACAGGATCTTTACCTTTACCATTTTTAAAGAGTTCATATGCAGCAACCACAAAGGACATTTTAAAATGGAACTGACAACCATTCTTTCATAGCAAATTACATGTTAGAGTACATTCAGAATTCATTTTTTTCATTATTACTTTCACTAAACCTGCTTTCAAGGACAAAGAAAACAGCTTGTAGGTGCTTTATGATTGATTTTATACCAAAAGTACATTCCTCATGGACTTTCAGGAGTTCAAGATGAATTTCTTTGAATTATCTTCAAATAGGATGTTAAATCATTCATCTGATGACTTGAGGTTGTGTTTTATTTTCCCTCACGCCTCTCTGAAACATTTCTCTACGGCATCAACTTTTGAGCATAAAACTTTTAAGCAAACAGAAGCCAAGCGTGGAGAGAGATGTGAAATATTCTGAACTGAAAACATTTTCTCAGCCTCTTGTCTGTTGTAATGTAGACCTCAGCTACGTCCCAAATGGAAACCCTATTCCCTACATAGTGCACTACATTTGAACAGTGACCATAGTGCGCTATGTAAAGAATAGGGTTCCATTCCAGACACAGCACAGCTGCCAGGAGTTTAAAAGGCCACACCAGTAGAAATACCCTTTCTTTTGTGCTGAAAGACGATGGGTAGAGCTTACCCATGATGTTGCAAAGATTTAAGTCAACAAGTCATAATTTTAGTCAAAGTATGATATATTAGGGCTTGAGGTGACGAATCCGAGCTGCCCACTTCGTGCCAATCTGTTAGAATGCATTGTCTTTCCTATAATATGACAAACACATTCATTTGTTTCAGGTTTGAGATTTATTTGAATGGACAGCCTTGTGTCCACTGTCCTGAGCCATGGACAGCCTTGTGTCCACTTGTCCTGAGCCAAAGAGCCTTGTGTCCACTTGTCCTGAGCCAAAGAGCCTTGTGTCCACTTGTCCTGAGCCAAAGAGCCTTGTGTCCACTTGTCCTGAGCCAAAGAGCCTTGTGTCCACTTGTCCTGAGCCATGGACAGCCTTGTGTCCACTTGTCCTGAGCCATGGACAGCCTTGTGTCCACTTGTCCTGAGCCATGGACAGCCTTGTGTCCACTTGTCCTGAGCCATGGACAGCCTTGTGTCCACTTGTCCTGAGCCATGGACAGCCTTGTGTCCACTTGTCCTGGGCCATGGACAGCCTTGTGTCCACTTGTCCTGAGCCAAAGAGCCTTGTGTCCACTTGTCCTGAGCCATGGACAGCCTTGTGTCCACCTGTCCTGAGCCATGGACAGCCTTGTGTCCACTTGTCCTGAGCCAAAGAGCCTTGTGTCCACTTGTCCTGAGCCAAAGAGCCTTGTGTCCACTTGTCCTGAGCCAAAGAGCCTTGTGTCCACCTGTCCTGAGCCAAAGAGCCTTGTGTCCACTTGTCCTGAGCCAAAGAGCCTTGTGTCCACCTGTCCTGAGCCAAAGAGCCTTGTGTCCACTTGTCCTGAGCCATGGACAGCCTTGTGTCCACTTGTGCTGAGTCATGGACAGCCTTGTGTCCACTTGTGCTGAGCCATGGACAGCCTTGTGTCCACTTGTGCTGAGCCATGGACAGCCTTGTGTCCACTTGTCCTGGGCCATTGACAGCCTTGTGTCCACTTGTCCTGGGCCATGGACAGCCTTGTGTCCACTTGTCCTGAGCCAAAGAGCCTTGTGTCCACTTGTCCTGAGCCATGGACAGCCTTGTGTCCACCTGTCCTGAGCCAAAGAGCCTTGTGTCCACTTGTCCTGAGCCATGGACAGCCTTGTGTCCACCTGTCCTGAGCCATGGACAGCCTTGTGTCCACCTGTCCTGAGCCATGGACAGCCTTGTGTCCACCTGTCCTGAGCCATGGACAGCCTTGTGTCCACTTGTGCTGAGCCATGGACAGCCTTGTGTCCACTTGTCCTGAGCCAAAGAGCCTTGTGTCCACTTGTCCTGAGCCATGGACAGCCTTGTGTCCACCTGTCCTGAGCCAAAGAGCCTTGTGTCCACTTGTCCTGAGCCAAAGAGCCTTGTGTCCACTTGTCCTGAGCCAAAGAGCCTTGTGTCCACTTGTTCTGAACCATGGACAGCCTTGTGTCTACTTGTTCTGAACCTCCTGTCAAATGTATGACCATATTAAAGAGAGAGAGA
>NC_068440.1:43008791-43195112 GCF_023373465.1 Oncorhynchus keta | reverse complement strand
ACCCGATGATGACAGCTCCTCACCAACCTGATGATGACAGCTCCTCAGCCAACCTGATGATGACAGCTCCTCAGCCACCTGATGATAACAGCTCCTCAGCCCCAGCCACCCAATGATGACAGCTCCCTCGGCCAGCCGATGATGACAGCTCCCTCGGCCAGCCGATGATGACAGCTCCCTCGGCCAGCCGATGATGACAGCTCCCTCGGCCAGCCGATGATGACAGCTCCCTCAGCCACCAGATGATGACAGCTCCCACATCAACCCGATGATGACAACTCCCTCACCGACCCGATGACACTTCCCTCACTGACCAGATGACACTTCCCTCACTGACCAGATGACAGCTCCCACAGCCACCCGATGATGACATCTCCCTTACCAACCCGATGATGACAGCTCCCTCATGAACCCGATGATGACAACTCCCTTACCGACAAGATGATGACATCTCCCTCAGCCAGCCGATGATGACAGCTCCCTCAGCCACCCAATGAAGACAACTCCCTCACCGACAAGATGATGACATCTCCCTCAGCCAGGCGATGATGACAGCACCCTCAGCCAGGCGACGATGACAGCTCCCTCAGCCAGTCGACGATGACAGCTCCCTCAGCCAGCCGACGATGACAGCTCCCTCAGCCAGTCGACGATGACAGCTCCCTCAGCCAGCCGACGATGACAGCTCCCTCAGCCAGCCGACGATGACAGCTCCCTCAGCCAGCCGACGATGACAGCTCCCTCAGCCAGCCGATGATGACAGCTCCCTCAGCCAGCCGATGATGACAGCTCCCTCAGCCACCCGATGATGACAGCTCCCTCAGCCAGCCGATGATGACAGCAACCTTTAGCCACCAGATGATATCAGCTCTCTCAGCCACCCAATGATGACAGCTCCCACAGCAACCATATGATGACAACTCCCTCACCGACCCGATGACACTTCCCTCACGGACCAGATGATAGCTCCCACAGCCACCCAATGATGACATCTCCCTTACCAACCCGATGATGACAGCTCCCTCATGAACCCGATGATGACAGCTCCCTCATGAATCCGATGATGACAGCTCCCTCATCAACCCGATGATGACAGCTCCCTCACCGACCCGATGATGACAGCTCCCTCACCGACCAGATGATGACAGCTCCCTCACCGACCAGATGATGACAGCACCCTCAGCCAACAGATGATCACAGCTCCCTCAGCCACCCGATGATGACAGCTCCCTCAGCCACCCGATGATGACAGCTCCCTCAGCCACCCGATGATGACAGCTCCCTCAGCCACCCGATGATGACAGCTCCCTCAGCCACCCGATGATGACAGCTCCCTCAGCCACCCGATGATGACAGCTCCCCCATGAACCCGATGATGACAGCTCCCTCATCGACCCGATGATGACAGCTCCCTCACCGACCAGATGATGACAGCTCCTCACTGACCAGATGATGACAGCTCCTCACCGACCGGATAATTACAGCTCCCTCAGCCACTAGATGATGACAGCTCCTCAGCCACCCGATGATGACAGCTACCTCAGCCACCCGATGATGACAGCTACCTCAGCCACCCGATGATGACAGCTCCTCAGCCACCCGATGATGACAGCTCCTCAGCCACCCGATGATGACAGCTCCCTCAGCCACCCGATGATGACAGCTCCTCAGCCACCCGATGATGACAGCTCCTCAGCCACCCGATGATGACAGCTCCCTCAGCCAGCCGATGATGACAGCTCCCTCAGCCAGCCGATGATGACAGCTCCTCAGCCAGCCGATGATGACAGCTCCTCAGCCAGCCGATGATGACAGCTCCCTCACCAACCCGATGATGACAGCTCCTCACCAACCCGATGATGACAGCTCCCTCAGCCACCAGATGATGACAGCACCCTCAGCCACCTGATGATGACAGCTCCCTCACCAACCCGACGATGACAGCTCCCTCAGCCACCTGATGATGATAACAGGGCCCTCAGCCACCCAATGATGACAGATCCGTCACCAACCCGATGATGACAGCTCCCTCAGCCACCAGATGATGACAGCTCCCTCAGCCACCAGATGATGACAGCACCCTCACCAACCTGATGATGACAGCTCCCTCACCAACCCGATGATGACAGCTCCCTCAGCCACCTGATGATGACAGCTCCCTCAGCAACCCGATGATGACAGCTCCCTCAGCAACCCGATGATGACAGCTCCCTCAGCAACCCGATGATGACAGCTCCCTCAGCCACCTGATGATGATAACAGCTCCCTCAGCCACCTGATGATGACAGATCCGTCACCAACCCAATGATGACAGCTCCCTCAGCCACCCGATGAGGACAGCTCCCTCAGCCATCCGATGATGACAGCTCCCTCAGCCACCCGATGATGACAGCTCCCTCAGCCACCCGATGATGACAGCTCCCTCAGCCACCCGATGATGACAGCTCCCTCACCAACCTGATGATGACAGCTCCCTCACCAACCTGATGATGACAGCTCCCTCAGCAACCTGATGATGACAGCTCCCTCAGCCAGCCGATGATGACAGCTCCCTCAGCCAGCCGATGATGACAGCTCCCTCACCAACCTGATGATGACAGCTCCCTCACCAACCTGATGATGACAGCTCCCTCACCAACCTGATGACAGCTCCCTCACCAACCTGATGACAGCTCCCTCAGCCAGCCGATGATGACAGCTCCCTCAGCCAGCCGATGATGACAGCTCCCTCAGCCAGCCGATGATGACAGCTCCCTCAGCCACCCGATGATGACAGCTCCCTCAGCCAGCCGATGATGACAGCAACCTTTAGCCACCAGATGATGCCAGCTCCCACATCAACCCGATGATGACAACTCCCTCACCGACCCGATGACAATTCCCTCACTGACCAGATGACAGCTCCCACATCCACCCGATGATGACATCTCCCTTACCAACCCGATGATGACAGCTCCCTCATGAACCCGATGATGACAGCTCCCTCATCAACCCGATGATGACAGCTCCCTCACCAACCCGATGATGACAGCTCCCTCACCAACCTGATGATGACAGCTCCCTCACCAACCTGATGATGACAGCTCCCTCAGCCACCTGATGATAACAGCTCCCTCGGCCACCCGATGATGACAGCTCCCTCGGCCAGCCGATGATGACAGCTCCCTCGGCCAGCCGATGATGACAGCTCCCTCAGCCACCAGATGATGACAGCTCCCTCAGCCAGCCGATGATGACAGCAACCTTTAGCCACCAGATGATGCCAGCTCCCTCAGCCACCCGATGATGACAGCTCCCACATCGACCCGATGATGACAACTCCCTCACCGACCCGATGACACTTCCCTCACTGACCAGATGACAGCTCCCACAGCCACCCGATGATGACATCTCCCTTACCAACCCGATGATGACAGCTCCCTCATGAACCCGATGATGACAACTCCCTCACCGACAAGATGATGACATCTCCCTCAGCCAGCCGATGATGACAGCTCCCTCAGCCACCCAATGATGACAACTCCCTCAACGACAAGATGATGACATCTCCCTCAGCCAGGCGACGATGACAGCTCCCTCAGCCACTAGATGATGACAGCTCCTTCAGCCACCCAATGATGACAACTCCCTCAGCCACCCGATGATGACAGCTCCCTCAGCCACCCGATGATGACAGCTACCTCAGCCACCCGATGATGACAGCTACCTCAGCCACCCGATGATGACAGCTACCTCAGCCACCCGATGATGACAGCTACCTCAGCCACCCGATGATGACAGCTACCTCAGCCACCCGATGATGACAGCTACCTCAGCCACCCGATGATGACAGCTACCTCAGCCACCCGATGATGACAGCTCCCTCAGCCACCCGATGATGACAGCTCCCTCAGCCACCCGATGATGACAGCTCTCTCAGCCAGCCAATGATGACAGCTCCCTCAGCCAGCCGATGATGACAGCTCCCTCAGCCACCCGATGATGACAGCTCCCTCAGCCACCCGATGATGACAGCTCCCTCAGCCACCCGATGATGACAGCTCCCTCACCAACCCGATGATGACAGCTCCCTCAGCCACCCGATGATGACAGCTCCCTCAGCCAGCCGATGATGACAGCTCCCTCACCACCCGATGATGACAGCTCCCTCAGCCACCCGATGATGACAGCTCCCTCAGCCACCTGATGATGACAGCTCCCTCACCAACCCGATGATGACAGCTCCCTCAGCCACCTGATGATGATAACAGGGCCCTCAGCCACCCAATGATGACAGATCCGTCACCAACCCGATGATGACAGCTCCCTCAGCCACCTGATGAGGACAGCTCCCTCAGCCACCCGACGAGGACAGCTGCCTCAGCCACCCGATGATGACAGCTCCCTCAGCCACCCGATGATGACAGCTCCCTCAGCCACCCGATGATGACAGCTCCCTCAGCCACCTGATGACAGCTCCCTCAGCAACCCGATGATGACAGCTCCCTCAGCAACCCGATGATGACAGCTCCCTCAGCCACCTGATGATGATAACAGCTCCCTCAGCCACCCAATGATGACAGATCCGTCACCAACCCAATGGTGACAGCTCCCTCAGCCACCTGATGAGGACAGCTCCCTCAGCCACCCGATGATGACAGCTCCCTCAGCCACCCGATGATGACAGCTCCCTCAGCCACCCGATGATGACAGCTCCCTCAGCCACCCGATGATGACAGCTCCCTCACCAACCTGATGATGACAGCTCCCTCACCAACCTGATGATGACAGCTCCCTCACCAACCTGATGATTACAGCTCCCTCACCAACCTGATGATTACAGCTCCCTCAGCCAGCCGATGATGACAGCTCCCTCAGCCAGCCGATGACAATTCCCTCACTGACCAGATGACAGCTCCCACAGCCACCCGATGATGACTAGTTGGGCCCAAGCTTGCTGTACAACATTAAAACCTATTCAGTCTGTCTACAAACAGGCTCTCAAAGTGCTTGATAGGAAGTCCAATAACCATCATCATTGTCACATCCTTAGAAAACATGAGCTCTTGAGTTGGGAAAATCTTGTGCAGTACACCGACGCATGTCTTGTATTCAAGATCCTTAATGGCCTGGCTCCCCCTCCACTCAATATTTTTGTTAAACAGAAAACCCAGACATATGGCAGCAGATCCACAAGGTCTGCCATGAGAGGTGACTGTATAGTTCCCTAAGGAAAAGCACCTTTAGTAAATCTGCATTCTCTGTGAGAGCTTCCCATGTCTGGAATACACTGCCATCAGACACACATAACTGCACCACATATCACACTTTCACAAAATGCTTGAAGACATGGCTAAAGGTCAATCAGATTTGTGAACATGGTCCCTAGCTGTGTGTTGCCGCCTTCCATGTTGTCTGTAGCTTGTGAGGTATGGAAACACTTTGTTGCTTTTATGAATTTTGTCTTGCTGCTTTTTGTTCTATGTTGCTCTGTCTGTATGCTATGTCTTGCTTGTCCTATGTTGCTATGTTGCTATGTCTATGGTGCTATTGTCTATATTGTAATTGTTTTTAATAACCTGCCCAGGGACTGCGGTTGAAAATTAGCCGGCTGGCTAAAACCGGCACTTTTACTGAAACGTTGATTAATGTGCACTGTCCCTGTAAAAATAAAATAAACTAAACTAAACTAAAACTAAACATCTCCCTTACCAACCCGATGATGACAGCTCCCTCATGAACCCGATGATGACAGCTCCCTCATCAACCTGATGATGACAGCTCCCTCACCAACCTGATGATGACAGCTCCATCAGCCACCTGATGATGACAGCTCCCTCAGCCACCCGATGATGACAGCTCCCTCAGCCACCCGATGATGACAGCTCCCTCAGCCACCCGATGATGACAGCTACCTCAGCCACCCGATGATGACAGCTACCTCAGCCACCCGATGATGACAGCTACCTCAGCCACCCGATGATGACAGCTACCTCAGCCACCCGATGATGACAGCTCCCTCAGCCACCCGATGATGACAGCTCCCTCAGCCACCCGATGATGACAGCTCCCTCAGCCACCCGATGATGACAGCTCCCTCAGCCACCCGATGATGACAGCTCCCTCAGCCACCCGATGATGACAGCTCCCTCAGCCACCCGATGATGACAGCTCCCTCACCAACCTGATGATGACAGCTCCCTCACCAACCTGATGATGACAGCTCCCTCACCAACCTGATGATTACAGCTCCCTCACCAACCTGATGATTACAGCTCCCTCAGCCAGCCGATGATGACAGCTCCCTCAGCCAGCCGATGACAATTCCCTCACTGACCAGATGACAGCTCCCACAGCCACCCGATGATGACTAGTTGGGCCCAAGCTTGCTGTACAACATTAAAACCTATTCAGTCTGTCTACAAACAGGCTCTCAAAGTGCTTGATAGGAAGTCCAATAACCATCATCATTGTCACATCCTTAGAAAACATGAGCTCTTGAGTTGGGAAAATCTTGTGCAGTACACCGACGCATGTCTTGTATTCAAGATCCTTAATGGCCTGGCTCCCCCTCCACTCAATATTTTTGTTAAACAGAAAACCCAGACATATGGCAGCAGATCCACAAGGTCTGCCATGAGAGGTGACTGTATAGTTCCCCTAAGGAAAAGCACCTTTAGTAAATCTGCATTCTCTGTGAGAGCTTCCCATGTCTGGAATACACTGCCATCAGACACACATAACTGCACCACATATCACACTTTCACAAAATGCTTGAAGACATGGCTAAAGGTCAATCAGATTTGTGAACATGGTCCCTAGCTGTGTGTTGCCGCCTTCCATGTTGTCTGTAGCTTGTGAGGTATGGAAACACTTTGTTGCTTTTATGAATTTTGTCTTGCTGCTTTTTGTTCTATGTTGCTCTGTCTGTATGCTATGTCTTGCTTGTCCTATGTTGCTATGTTGCTATGTCTATGGTGCTATTGTCTATATTGTAATTGTTTTTAATAACCTGCCCAGGGACTGCGGTTGAAAATTAGCCGGCTGGCTAAAACCGGCACTTTTACTGAAACGTTGATTAATGTGCACTGTCCCTGTAAAAATAAAATAAACTAAACTAAACTAAAACTAAACATCTCCCTTACCAACCCGATGATGACAGCTCCCTCATGAACCCGATGATGACAGCTCCCTCATCAACCTGATGATGACAGCTCCCTCACCAACCTGATGATGACAGCTCCATCAGCCACCTGATGATGACAGCTCCCTCAGCCACCCGATGATGACAGCTCCCTCAGCCACCCGATGATGACAGCTCCCTCAGCCACCCGATGATGACAGCTACCTCAGCCACCCGATGATGACAGCTACCTCAGCCACCCGATGATGACAGCTACCTCAGCCACCCGATGATGACAGCTACCTCAGCCACCCGATGATGACAGCTCCCTCAGCCACCCGATGATGACAGCTCCCTCAGCCACCCGATGATGACAGCTCCCTCAGCCACCCGATGATGACAGCTCCCTCAGCCACCCGATGATGACAGCTCTCT
The DNA here is from genome assembly GCF_023373465.1 of Oncorhynchus keta. Lineage (NCBI taxonomy): Eukaryota > Metazoa > Chordata > Actinopteri > Salmoniformes > Salmonidae > Oncorhynchus > Oncorhynchus keta. The sequence goes on along the minus strand of NC_068440.1, from coordinate 43,187,575 downwards.
CAGCCAGCCAATGATGACAGCTCTCTCAGCCAGCCAATGATGACAGCTCCCTCAGCCACCCGATGATGACAGCTCCCTCAGCCACCCGATGATGACAGCTCCCTCAGCCACCCGATGATGACAGCTCCCTCAGCCACCCGATGATGACAGCTCCCTCACCAACCCGATGATGACAGCTCCCTCAGCCACCTGATGATGACAGCTCCCTCACCAACCCGATGATGACAGCTCCCTCAGCCACCTGATGATGATAACAGGGCCCTCAGCCACCCAATGATGACAGATCCGTCACCAACCCGATGATGACAGCTCCCTCAGCCACCTGATGAGGACAGCTCCCTCAGCCACCCGACGAGGACAGCTGCCTCAGCCACCCGATGATGACAGCTCCCTCAGCCACCCGATGATGACAGCTCCCTCAGCCACCCGATGATGACAGCTCCTTCACCAACCCGATGATGACAGCTCCCTCAGCCACCTGATGATGACAGCTCCCTCAGCAACCCGATGATGACAGCTCCCTCAGCAACCCGATGATGACAGCTCCCTCAGCAACCCGATGATGACAGCTCCCTCAGCCACCTGATGATGATAACAGCTCCCTCAGCCACCCAATGATGACAGATCCGTCACCAACCCAATGATGACAGCTCCCTCAGCCACCTGATGAGGACAGCTCCCTCAGCCACCCGATGATGACAGCTCCCTCAGCCACCCGATGATGACAGCTCCCTCAGCCACCCGATGATGACAGCTCCCTCACCAACCTGATGATGACAGCTCCCTCACCAACCTGATGATTACAGCTCCCTCAGCCAGCCGATGATGACAGCTCCCTCAGCCAGCCGATGATGACAGCTCCCTCAGCCAGCCGATGACAATTCCCTCACTGACCAGATGACAGCTCCCACAGCCACCCGATGATGACTAGTTGGGCCCAAGCTTGCTGTACAACATTAAAACCTATTCAGTCTGTCTACAAACAGGCCCTCAAAGTGCTTGATAGGAAGCCCAATAACCATCATCATTGTCACATCCTTAGAAAACATGAGCTCTTGAGTTGGGAAAATCTTGTGCAGTACACCGACGCATGTCTTGTATTCAAGATCCTTAATGGCCTGGCTCCCCCTCCACTCAATATTTTTGTTAAACAGAAAACCCAGACATATGGCAGCAGATCCACAAGGTCTGCCATGAGAGGTGACTGTATAGTTCCCTAAGGAAAAGCACCTTTAGTAAATCTGCATTCTCTGTGAGAGCTTCCCATGTCTGGAATACACTGCCATCAGACACACATAACTGCACCACATATCACACTTTCACAAAATGCTTGAAGACATGGCTAAAGGTCAATCAGATTTGTGAACATGGTCCCTAGCTGTGTGTTGCCGCCTTCCATGTTGTCTGTAGCTTGTGAGGTATGGAAACACTTTGTTGCTTTTATGAATTTTGTCTTGCTGCTTTTTGTTCTATGTTGCTCTGTCTGTATGCTATGTCTTGCTTGTCCTATGTTGCTATGTTGCTATGTCTATGGTGCTATTGTCTATATTGTAATTGTTTTTAATAACCTGCCCAGGGACTGCGGTTGAAAATTAGCCGGATGGCTAAAACCGGCACTTTTACTGAAACGTTGATTAATGTGCACTGTCCCTGTAAAAATAAAATAAACTAAACTAAACTAAAACTAAACATCTCCCTTACCAACCCGATGATGACAGCTCCCTCATGAACCCGATGATGACAGCTCCCTCATCAACCTGATGATGACAGCTCCCTCACCAACCTGATGATGACAGCTCCCTCACCAACCTGATGATGACAGCTCCCTCGGCCACCTGATGATGACAGCTCCCTCGGCCACCCGATGATGACAGCTCCCTCGGCCAGCCGATGATGACAGCTCCTCGGCCAGCCGATGATGACAGCTCCTCAGCCACCAGATGATGACAGCTCCCACATCAACCCGATGATGACAACTCCCTCACCGACCCGATGACACTTCCCTCACTGACCAGATGACAGCTCCCACAGCCACCCGATGATGACATCTCCCTTACCAACCCGATGATGACAGCTCCCTCATGAACCCGATGATGACAACTCCCTCACCGACAAGATGATGACATCTCCCTCACCGACAAGATGATGACATCTCCCTCACCGACAAGATGATGACATCTCCCTCAGCCACCCAATGAAGACAACTCCCTCACCGACAAGATGATGACATCTCCCTCAGCCAGGCGATGATGACAGCTCCATCAGCCACCCGATGATGACAGCTCCATCAGCCACCCGATGATGACAGCTCCATCAGCCACCCGATGATGACAGCTCCATCAGCCACCCGATGATGACAGCTCCCTCATCGACCCGATGATGACAGCTCCCTCATCGACCCGATGATGACAGCTCCCTCACCGACCAGATGATGACAGCTCCCTCACCGACCAGATAATTACAGCTCCCTCAGCCAGCAGATGATAACAGCTCCCTCAGCCAGCAGATGATGACAGCTCCCTCAGCCAGCAGATGATGACAGCTCCCTCAGCCAGCAGATGATGACAGCTCCCTCAGCCAGCAGATGATGACAGCTCCCTCAGCCAGCAGATGATGACAGCTCCCTCAGCCAGCAGATGATGACAGCTCCCTCAGCCAGCAGATGATGACAGCTCCCTCAGCCAGCAGATGATGACAGCTCCCTCAGCCACCAGATGATGACAGCTCCCTCAGCCACCAGATGATGACAGCTCCTCAGCCACCAGATGATGACAGCTCCTCAGCCACCAGATGATGACAGCTCCCTCAGCCACCAGATGATGACAGCTCCCTCAGCCACCAGATGATGACAGCTCCCTCAGCCACCAGATGATGACAGCTCCCTCAGCCACCAGATGATGACAGCTCCCTCAGCCACCCGATGATGACAGCTCCCTCATCGACCCGATGATGACAGCTCCCTCATCGACCCGATGATGACAGCTCCCTCACCGACCCGATGATGACAGCTCCCTCAGCCACTAGATGATGACAGCTCCCTCAGCCACTAGATGATGACAGCTACCTCAGCCACCCGATGATGACAGCTACCTCAGCCACCCGATGATGACAGCTACCTCAGCCACCCGATGATGACAGCTACCTCAGCCACCCGATGATGACAGCTACCTCAGCCACCCGATGATGACAGCTACCTCAGCCACCCGATGATGACAGCTACCTCAGCCACCCGATGATGACAGCTCCATCAGCCACCCGATGATGACAGCTCCCTCATCGACCAGATAATTACAGCTCCCTCACCGACCAGATAATTACAGCTCCCTCACCGACCAGATGATAACAGCTCCCTCAGCCAGCAGATGATGACAGCTCCCTCAGCCAGCAGATGATGACAGCTCCCTCAGCCAGCAGATGATGACAGCTCCCTCAGCCAGCAGATGATGACAGCTCCCTCAGCCACCAGATGATGACAGCTCCCTCAGCCACCAGATGATGACAGCTCCCTCAGCCACCAGATGATGACAGCTCCCTCAGCCACCAGATGATGACAGCTCCCTCAGCCACCAGATGATGACAGCTCCCTCAGCCACCAGATGATGACAGCTCCCTCAGCCACCCGATGATGACAGCTCCCTCATGAACCCGTGATGACAGCTCCCTCATCGACCCGATGATGACAGCTCCCTCACCGACTAGATGATGACAGCTCCCTCAGCCACTAGATGATGACAGCTCCCTCAGCCACTAGATGATGACAGCTCCCTCAGCCACCCAATGATGACAACTCCCTCAGCCACCCGATGATGACAGCTCCCTCAGCCACCCGATGATGACAGCTCCCTCAGCCACCCGATGATGACAGCTACCTCAGCCACCCGATGATGACAGCTACCTCAGCCACCCGATGATGACAGCTACCTCAGCCACCCGATGATGACAGCTACCTCAGCCACCCGATGATGACAGCTCCCTCAGCCACCCGATGATGACAGCTCCCTCAGCCACCCGATGATGACAGCTCCCTCAGCCACCCAATGATGACAGCTCCCTCAGCCACCCGATGATGACAGCTCCCTCAGCCACCCGATGATGACAGCTCCCTCAGCCACCCGATGATGACAGCTCCTCAGCCACCCGATGATGACAGCTCCCTCACCAACCCGATGATGACAGCTCCTCAGCCACCCGATGATGACAGCTCCCTCAGCCACCCGATGATGACAGCTCCCTCAGCCAGCCGATGATGACAGCTCCCTCACCACCCGATGATGACAGCTCCTCAGCCACCCGATGATGACAGCTCCCTCAGCCACCCGATGATGACAGCTCCTCACCAACCCGATGATGACAGCTCCTCAGCCACCTGATGATGATAACAGGGCCCTCAGCCACCCAATGATGACAGATCCGTCACCAACCCGATGATGACAGCTCCCTCAGCCACCTGATGATGACAGCTCCTCAGCCACCCGATGATGACAGCTCCCTCACCAACCCGATGATGACAGCTCCCTCAGCCACCCGATGATGACAGCTCCTTCACCAACCCGATGATGACAGCTCCTCAGCCACCTGATGATGACAGCTCCTCAGCCAGCCGATGATGACAGCTCCTCAGCCAGCCGATGATGACAGCTCCCTCAGCCAGCCGATGACAATTCCCTCACTGACCAGATGACAGCTCCCACAGCCACCCGATGATGACTAGTTGGGCCCAAGCTTGCTGTACAACATTAAAACCTATTCAGTCTGTCTACAAACAGGCTCTCAAAGTGCTTGATAGGAAGTCCAATAACCATCATCATTGTCACATCCTTAGAAAACATGAGCTCTTGAGTTGGGAAAATCTTGTGCAGTACACCGACGCATGTCTTGTATTCAAGATCCTTAATGGCCTGGCTCCCCTCCACTCAATATTTTTGTTAAACAGAAAACCCAGACATATGGCAGCAGATCCACAAGGTCTGCCATGAGAGGTGACTGTATAGTTCCCCTAAGGAAAAGCACCTTTAGTAAATCTGCATTCTCTGTGAGAGCTTCCCATGTCTGGAATACACTGCCATCAGACACACATAACTGCACCACATATCACACTTTCACAAAATGCTTGAAGACATGGCTAAAGGTCAATCAGATTTGTGAACATGGTCCCTAGCTGTGTGTTGCCGCCTTCCATGTTGTCTGTAGCTTGTGAGGTATGGAAACACTTTGTTGCTTTTATGAATTTTGTCTTGCTGCTTTTTGTTCTATGTTGCTCTGTCTGTATGCTATGTCTTGCTTGTCCTATGTTGCTATGTTGCTATGTCTATGGTGCTATTGTCTATATTGTAATTGTTTTTAATAACCTGCCCAGGGACTGCGGTTGAAAATTAGCCGGCTGGCTAAAACCGGCACTTTTACTGAAACGTTGATTAATGTGCACTGTCCCTGTAAAAATAAAATAAACTAAACTAAACTAAAACTAAACATCTCCCTTACCAACCCGATGATGACAGCTCCCTCATGAACCCGATGATGACAGCTCCCTCATCAACCTGATGATGACAGCTCCTCACCAACCTGATGATGACAGCTCCATCAGCCACCTGATGATGACAGCTCCCTCAGCCACCCGATGATGACAGCTCCTCAGCCACCCGATGATGACAGCTCCCTCAGCCACCCGATGATGACAGCTACCTCAGCCACCCGATGATGACAGCTACCTCAGCCACCCGATGATGACAGCTACCTCAGCCACCCGATGATGACAGCTACCTCAGCCACCCGATGATGACAGCTCCCTCAGCCACCCGATGATGACAGCTCCTCAGCCACCCGATGATGACAGCTCCCTCAGCCACCCGATGATGACAGCTCCTCAGCCACCCGATGATGACAGCTCTCTCAGCCAGCCAATGATGACAGCTCCTCAGCCAGCCAATGATGACAGCTCCCTCAGCCACCCGATGATGACAGCTCCCTCAGCAACCCGATGATGACAGCTCCTCAGCCACCCGATGATGACAGCTCCTCACCAACCCGATGATGACAGCTCCTCAGCCACCCGATGATGACAGCTCCCTCAGCCAGCCGATGATGACAGCTCCTCACCACCCGATGATGACAGCTCCCTCACCACCCGATGATGACAGCTCCTCAGCCACCTGATGATGACAGCTCCCTCACCAACCCGATGATGACAGCTCCCTCAGCCACCTGATGATGATAACAGGGCCCTCAGCCACCCAATGATGACAGATCCGTCACCAACCCGATGATGACAGCTCCCTCAGCCACCTGATGAGGACAGCTCCCTCAGCCACCCGACGAGGACAGCTGCCTCAGCCACCCGATGATGACAGCTCCCTCAGCCACCCGATGATGACAGCTCCCTCAGCCACCCGATGATGACAGCTCCTTCACCAACCCGATGATGACAGCTCCCTCAGCCACCTGATGATGACAGCTCCCTCAGCAACCCGATGATGACAGCTCCCTCAGCAACCCGATGATGACAGCTCCCTCAGCAACCCGATGATGACAGCTCCCTCAGCCACCTGATGATGATAACAGCTCCCTCAGCCACCCAATGATGACAGATCCGTCACCAACCCGATGATGACAGCTCCCTCAGCCACCTGATGAGGACAGCTCCCTCAGCCACCCGATGATGACAGCTCCCTCAGCCACCCGATGATGACAGCTCCCTCAGCCACCCGATGATGACAGCTCCCTCACCAACCTGATGATGACAGCTCCCTCACCAACCTGATGATTACAGCTCCCTCAGCCAGCCGATGATGACAGCTCCCTCAGCCAGCCGATGATGACAGCTCCCTCAGCCAGCCGATGACAATTCCCTCACTGACCAGATGACAGCTCCCACAGCCACCCGATGATGACTAGTTGGGCCCAAGCTTGCTGTACAACATTAAAACCTATTCAGTCTGTCTACAAACAGGCCCTCAAAGTGCTTGATAGGAAGCCCAATAACCATCATCATTGTCACATCCTTAGAAAACATGAGGTCTTGAGTTGGGAAAATCTTGTGCAGTACACCGACGCATGTCTTGTATTCAAGATCCTTAATGGCCTGGCTCCCCTCCACTCAATATTTTTGTTAAACAGAAAACCCAGACATATGGCAGCAGATCCACAAGGTCTGCCATGAGAGGTGACTGTATAGTTCCCCTAAGGAAAAGCACCTTTAGTAAATCTGCATTCTCTGTGAGAGCTTCCCATGTCTGGAATACACTGCCATCAGACACACATAACTGCACCACATATCACACTTTCACAAAATGCTTGAAGACATGGCTAAAGGTCAATCAGATTTGTGAACATGGTCCCTAGCTGTGTGTTGCCGCCTTCCATGTTGTCTGTAGCTTGTGAGGTATGGAAACACTTTGTTGCTTTTATGAATTTTGTCTTGCTGCTTTTTGTTCTATGTTGCTCTGTCTGTATGCTATGTCTTGCTTGTCCTATGTTGCTATGTTGCTATGTCTATGGTGCTATTGTCTATATTGTAATTGTTTTTAATAACCTGCCCAGGGACTGCGGTTGAAAATTAGCCGGATGGCTAAAACCAGCACTTTTACTGAAACGTTGATTAATGTGCACTGTCCCTGTAAAAATAAAATAAACTAAACTAAACTAAAACTAAACATCTCCCTTACCAACCCGATGATGACAGCTCCCTCATGAACCCGATGATGACAGCTCCCTCATCAACCTGATGATGACAGCTCCCTCACCAACCTGATGATGACAGCTCCCTCACCAACCTGATGATGACAGCTCCCTCGGCCACCTGATGATGACAGCTCCCTCGGCCACCCGATGATGACAGCTCCCTCGGCCAGCCGATGATGACAGCTCCCTCGGCCAGCCGATGATGACAGCTCCCTCAGCCACCAGATGATGACAGCTCCCACATCGACCCGATGATGACAACTCCCTCACCGACCCGATGACACTTCCCTCACTGACCAGATGACAGCTCCCACAGCCACCCGATGATGACATCTCCCTTACCAACCCGATGATGACAGCTCCCTCATGAACCCGATGATGACAACTCCCTCACCGACAAGATGATGACATCTCCCTCACCGACAAGATGATGACATCTCCCTCACCGACAAGATGATGACATCTCCCTCAGCCACCCAATGAAGACAACTCCCTCACCGACAAGATGATGACATCTCCCTCAGCCAGGCGATGATGACAGCTCCATCAGCCACCCGATGATGACAGCTCCATCAGCCACCCGATGATGACAGCTCCATCAGCCACCCGATGATGACAGCTCCATCAGCCACCCGATGATGACAGCTCCCTCATCGACCCGATGATGACAGCTCCCTCATCGACCCGATGATGACAGCTCCCTCATCGACCCGATGATGACAGCTCCCTCACCGACCAGATGATGACAGCTCCCTCAGCCAGCAGATGATAACAGCTCCCTCAGCCAGCAGATGATAACAGCTCCCTCAGCCAGCAGATGATGACAGCTCCCTCAGCCAGCAGATGATGACAGCTCCCTCAGCCAGCAGATGATGACAGCTCCCTCAGCCAGCAGATGATGACAGCTCCCTCAGCCAGCAGATGATGACAGCTCCCTCAGCCAGCAGATGATGACAGCTCCCTCAGCCAGCAGATGATGACAGCTCCCTCAGCCAGCAGATGATGACAGCTCCCTCAGCCACCAGATGATGACAGCTCCCTCAGCCACCAGATGATGACAGCTCCCTCAGCCACCAGATGATGACAGCTCCCTCAGCCACCAGATGATGACAGCTCCCTCAGCCACCAGATGATGACAGCTCCCTCAGCCACCAGATGATGACAGCTCCCTCAGCCACCAGATGATGACAGCTCCCTCAGCCACCAGATGATGACAGCTCCCTCAGCCACCCGATGATGACAGCTCCCTCATCGACCCGATGATGACAGCTCCCTCATCGACCCGATGATGACAGCTCCCTCACCGACCCGATGATGACAGCTCCCTCAGCCACTAGATGATGACAGCTCCCTCAGCCACTAGATGATGACAGCTACCTCAGCCACCCGATGATGACAGCTACCTCAGCCACCCGATGATGACAGCTACCTCAGCCACCCGATGATGACAGCTACCTCAGCCACCCGATGATGACAGCTACCTCAGCCACCCGATGATGACAGCTACCTCAGCCACCCGATGATGACAGCTACCTCAGCCACCCGATGATGACAGCTCCATCAGCCACCCGATGATGACAGCTCCCTCACCGACCAGATAATTACAGCTCCCTCACCGACCAGATAATTACAGCTCCCTCAGCCGACCAGATGATAACAGCTCCTCAGCCAGCAGATGATGACAGCTCCCTCAGCCAGCAGATGATGACAGCTCCCTCAGCCAGCAGATGATGACAGCTCCCTCAGCCAGCAGATGATGACAGCTCCCTCAGCCAGCAGATGATGACAGCTCCCTCAGCCATCAGATGATGACAGCTCCCTCAGCCACCAGATGATGACAGCTCCCTCAGCCACCAGATGATGACAGCTCCCTCAGCCACCAGATGATGACAGCTCCCTCAGCCACCAGATGATGACAGCTCCCTCAGCCACCCGATGATGACAGCTCCCTCATGAACCCGATGATGACAGCTCCCTCATCGACCCGATGATGACAGCTCCCTCACCGACTAGATGATGACAGCTCCCTCAGCCACTAGATGATGACAGCTCCCTCAGCCACTAGATGATGACAGCTCCCTCAGCCACCCAATGATGACAACTCCCTCAGCCACCCGATGATGACAGCTCCCTCAGCCACCCGATGATGACAGCTCCCTCAGCCACCCGATGATGACAGCTACCTCAGCCACCCGATGATGACAGCTACCTCAGCCACCCGATGATGACAGCTCCCTCAGCCACCCGATGATGACAGCTACCTCAGCCACCCGATGATGACAGCTCCTCAGCCACCCGATGATGACAGCTCCTCAGCCACCCGATGATGACAGCTCCCTCAGCCACCCAATGATGACAGCTCCTCAGCCACCTGATGATGACAGCTCCCTCAGCCACCCGATGATGACAGCTCCCTCAGCCACCCGATGATGACAGCTCCCTCAGCCACCCGATGATGACAGCTCCCTCACCAACCCGATGATGACAGCTCCCTCAGCCACCCGATGATGACAGCTCCCTCAGCCACCCGATGATGACAGCTCCCTCAGCCAGCCGATGATGACAGCTCCCTCACCACCCGATGATGACAGCTCCCTCAGCCACCCGATGATGACAGCTCCCTCAGCCACCCGATGATGACAGCTCCCTCACCAACCCGATGATGACAGCTCCCTCAGCCACCTGATGATGATAACAGGGCCCTCAGCCACCCAATGATGACAGATCCGTCACCAACCCGATGATGACAGCTCCCTCAGCCACCTGATGATGACAGCTCCCTCAGCCACCCGATGATGACAGCTCCCTCACCAACCCGATGATGACAGCTCCCTCAGCCACCCGATGATGACAGCTCCTTCACCAACCCGATGATGACAGCTCCCTCAGCCACCTGATGATGACAGCTCCCTCAGCCAGCCGATGATGACAGCTCCCTCAGCCAGCCGATGATGACAGCTCCCTCAGCCAGCCGATGACAATTCCCTCACTGACCAGATGACAGCTCCCACAGCCACCCGATGATGACTAGTTGGGCCCAAGCTTGCTGTACAACATTAAAACCTATTCAGTCTGTCTACAAACAGGCTCTCAAAGTGCTTGATAGGAAGTCCAATAACCATCATCATTGTCACATCCTTAGAAAACATGAGCTCTTGAGTTGGGAAAATCTTGTGCAGTACACCGACGCATGTCTTGTATTCAAGATCCTTAATGGCCTGGCTCCCCCTCCACTCAATATTTTTGTTAAACAGAAAACCCAGACATATGGCAGCAGATCCACAAGGTCTGCCATGAGAGGTGACTGTATAGTTCCCCTAAGGAAAAGCAGCTTTAGTAAATCTGCATTCTCTGTGAGAGCTTCCCATGTCTGGAATACACTGCCATCAGACACACATAACTGCACCACATATCACACTTTCACAAAATGCTTGAAGACATGGCTAAAGGTTAATCAGATTTGTGAACATGGTCCCTAGCTGTGTGTTGTCGCCTTCCATGTTGTCTGTAGCTTGTGAGGTATGGAAACACTTTGTTGCTTTTATGAATTTTGTCTTGCTGCTTTTTGTTCTATGTTGCTCTGTCTGTATGCTATGTCTTGCTTGTCCTATGTTGCTATGTCTATGGTGCTATTGTCTATATTGTAATTGTTTTTAATAACCTGCCCAGGGACTGCGGTTGAAAATTAGCCGGCTGGCTAAAACCGGCACTTTTACTGAAACGTTGATTAATGTGCACTGTCCCTGTAAAATAAAATAAACTAAACTAAACTAAAACTAAACATCTCCCTTACCAACCCGATGATGACAGCTCCTCATGAACCCGATGATGACAGCTCCCTCATCAACCTGATGATGACAGCTCCTCACCAACCTGATGATGACAGCTCCATCAGCCACCCGATGATGACAGCTCCCTCAGCCACCCGATGATGACAGCTCCTCAGCCACCCGATGATGACAGCTCCTCAGCCACCCGATGATGACAGCTCCTCAGCCACCCGATGATGACAGCTACCTCAGCCACCCGATGATGACAGCTCCTCAGCCACCCGATGATGACAGCTCCCTCAGCCACCCGATGATGACAGCTCCTCAGCCACCGATGATGACAGCTCCCTCAGCCACCCGATGATGACAGCTCCCTCAGCCAGCCAATGATGACAGCTCCTCAGCCACCCGATGATGACAGCTCCCTCAGCCACCCGATGATGACAGCTCCTCAGCCACCCGATGATGACAGCTCCTCACCAACCCGATGATGACAGCTCCCTCAGCCACCCGATGATGACAGCTCCTCAGCCACCCGATGATGACAGCTCCCTCACCACCCGATGATGACAGCTCCTCAGCCACCCGATGATGACAGCTCCCTCAGCCACCTGATGATGACAGCTCCCTCAGCCAACCCGATGATGACAGCTCCTCAGCCAGCCGATGATGACAGCTCCTCAGCCAGCCGATGATGACAGCTCCTCAGCCAACCCGATGATGACAGCTCCTCAGCCACCCGATGATGACAGCTCCCTCAGCCAGCCGATGATGACAGCTCCCTCAGCCACCCGATGATGACAGCTCCCTCAGCCACCCGATGATGACAGCTCCTCAGCCACCTGATGATGACAGCTCCTTCAGCCAACCCGATGATGACAGCTCCTCAGCCACCTGATGATGACAGCTCCCTCAGCAACCCGATGATGACAGCTCCCTCAGCAACCCGATGATGACAGCTCCTCAGCCACCTGATGATGATAACAGCTCCCTCAGCCACCCAATGATGACAGATCCGTCACCAACCCGATGATGACAGCTCCTCAGCCACCCGATGAGGACAGCTCCCTCAGCCACCCGATGATGACAGCTCCTCAGCCACCCGATGATGACAGCTCCCTCAGCCACCCGATGATGACAGCTCCCTCAGCCAACCGATGATGACAGCTCCTCACCAACCGATGATGACAGCTCCTCACCAACCAGATGATGACAGCTCCCTCAGCCAGCCGATGATGACAGCTCCTCAGCCAGCCGATGATGACAGCTCCCTCACCAACCCGATGATGACAGCTCCCTCACCAACCTGATGATGACAGCTCCTCAGCCACCCGATGATGACAGCTCCCTCAGCCAGCCGATGATGACAGCTCCTCACCAACCTGATGATGACAGCTCCTCACCAACCCGATGATGACAGCTCCCTCACCAACCTGATGATGACAGCTCCTCAGCCACCCGATGATGACAGCTCCTCAGCCACCCGATGATGACAGCTCCCTCAGCCAGCCGATGATGACAGCTCCCTCAGCCAGCCGATGATGACAGCTCCCTCAGCCAGCCGATGATGACAGCTCCTCAGCCACCCGATGATGACAGCTCCCTCAGCCAGCCGATGATGACAGCAACCTTTAGCCACCAGATGATGCCAGCTCCCTCATCAACCCGATGATGACAACTCCCTCAGCCACCCGATGATGATGACAGCTCCCACATCCACCCGATGATGACATCTCCTAGCCAACCCGATGATGACAGCTCCCTCATGAACCCGATGATGACAGCTCCCTCACCACCAGATGATGACAGCTCCTCACCAACCAGATGATGACAGCTCCCTCACCACCAGATGATGACAGCTCCTCAGCCACCAGATGATGACAGCTCCCTCAGCCACCCGATGATGACAGCTCCTCAGCCACCCGATGATGACAGCTCCCTCAGCCACCCGATGATGACAGCTCCTCAGCCACCCGATGATGACAGCTCCTCAGCCACCAGATGATGACAGCTCCCTCAGCCACCAGATGATGACAGCTCCTCAGCCAGCCGATGATGACAGCTCCTCAGCCACCCAGATGATGACAGCTCCCTCAGCCAGCAGATGATGACAGCTCCCTCAGCCACCCGATGATGACAGCTCCTCACCAACCCGATGATGACAGCTCCTCAGCCACCCGATGATGACAGCTCCTCAGCCACCCGATGATGACAGCTCCCTCACCAACCCGATGATGACAGCTCCTCAGCCACCTGAGATGATGACAGCTCCCTCAGCCACCCGATGATGACAGCTCCTCAGCCACCCGATGATGACAGCTACCTCAGCAACCCGATGATGACAGCTCCCTCAGCCACCCGATGATGACAGCTACCTCAGCCACCCGATGATGACAGCTCCCTCAGCCACCCGATGATGACAGCTCCATCAGCCACCCGATGATGACAGCTCCATCAGCCACCCGATGATGACAGCTCCATCAGCCACCCGATGATGACAGCTCCTCAGCCACCCGATGATGACAGCTCCTCAGCCACCCGTCATGATGACAGCTCCTCAGCCACCAGATCGATGACAGCTCCTCAGCCACCAGATGATGACAGCTCCCTCAGCCAGCAGATGATGACAGCTCCTCAGCCAGCAGATGATGACAGCTCCTCAGCCAGCAGATGATGACAGCTCCTCAGCCAGCAGATGATGACAGCTCCTCCAGCCACCAGATGATGACAGCTCCCTCAGCCACCAGATGATGACAGCTCCTCAGCCACCCGATGATGACAGCTCCTCAGCCACCCGATGATGACAGCTCCCTCATGAACCCGATGATGACAGCTCCCTCATCCACCCGATGATGACAGCTCCTCACCGACTAGATGATGACAGCTCCTCAGCCACTAGATGATGACAGCTCCTCAGCCACTAGATGATGACAGCTCCTCAGCCACCCAATGATGACAGCTCCCTCAGCCACCCGATGATGACAGCTACCTCAGCCACCCGATGATGACAGCTACCTCAGCCACCCGATGATGACAGCTACCTCAGCCACCCGATGATGACAGCTACCTCAGCCACCCGATGATGACAGCTACCTCAGCCACCCGATGATGACAGCTCCCTCAGCCACCCGATGATGACAGCTCCTCAGCCACCCGATGATGACAGCTCCCTCAGCCACCCGATGATGACAGCTCCTCAGCCACCCGATGATGACAGCTCCCTCAGCCAACCCGATGATGACAGCTCCCTCAGCCACCCGATGATGACAGCTCCCTCAGCCACCCGATGATGACAGCTCCCTCAGCCACCCGATGATGACAGCTCCTCAGCCACCCGATGATGACAGCTCCCTCAGCCACCCGATGATGACAGCTCCTCACCAACCCGATGATGACAGCTCCTCAGCCACCCGATGATGACAGCTCCCTCAGCCAGCCGATGATGACAGCTCCCTCACCACCCGATGATGACAGCTCCTCAGCCACCCGATGATGACAGCTCCCTCAGCCACCTGATGATGACAGCTCCTCACCAACCCGATGATGACAGCTCCCTCAGCCACCTGATGATGATAACAGGGCCCTCAGCCACCCGATGATGACAGATCCCCAGCCAACCCGATGATGACAGCTCCTCAGCCACCTGATGATGACAGCTCCCTCAGCCACCCGATGATGACAGCTCCCTCAGCCACCCGATGATGACAGCTCCTTCACCAACCCGATGATGACAGCTCCCTCAGCCACCTGATGATGACAGCTCCCTCAGCCAGCCGATGATGACAGCTCCCTCAGCCAGCCGATGATGACAGCTCCCTCAGCCAGCCGATGACAATTCCCTCACTGACCAGATGACAGCTCCCACAGCCACCCGATGATGACTAGTTGGGCCCAAGCTTGCTGTACAACATTAAAACCTATTCAGTCTGTCTACAAACAGGCTCTCAAAGTTCTTGATAGGAAGTCCAATAACCATCATCATTGTCACATCCTTAGAAAACATGAGCTCTTGAGTTGGGAAAATCTTGTGCAGTACACCGACGCATGTCTTGTATTCAAGATCCTTAATGGCCTGGCTCCCCCTCCACTCAATATTTTTGTTAAACAGAAAACCCAGACATATGGCAGCAGATCCACAAGGTCTGCCATGAGAGGTGACTGTATAGTTCCCTAAGGAAAAGCACCTTTAGTAAATCTGCATTCTCTGTGAGAGCTTCCCATGTCTGGAATACACTGCCATCAGACACACATAACTGCACCACATATCACACTTTCACAAAATGCTTGAAGACATGGCTAAAGGTCAATCAGATTTGTGAACATGGTCCCTAGCTGTGTGTTGCCGCCTTCCATGTTGTCTGTAGCTTGTGAGGTATGGAAACACTTTGTTGCTTTTATGAATTTTGTCTTGCTGCTTTTTGTTCTATGTTGCTCTGTCTGTATGCTATGTCTTGCTTGTCCTATGTTGCTATGTTGCTATGTCTATGGTGCTATTGTCTATATTGTAATTGTTTTTAATAACCTGCCCAGGGACTGCGGTTGAAAATTAGCCGGCTGGCTAAAACAGGCACTTTTACTGAAACGTTGATTAATGTGCACTGTCCCTGTAAAAATAAAATAAACTAAACTAAACTAAAACTAAACATCTCCCTTACCAACCCGATGATGACAGCTCCTCATGAACCCGATGATGACAGCTCCTCATCAACCTGATGATGACAGCTCCTCAGCCACCTGATGATAACAGCTCCCTCAGCCACCTGATGATGACAGCTCCCTCAGCCAGCCGATGATGACAGCTCCCTCGGCCAGCCGATGATGACAGCTCCCTCAGCCAGCCAGATGATGACAGCTCCCAGCATCAACCCGATGATGACAGCTCCCTCAGCCACCCGATGATGACACTCCTCACTGACCAGATGACACTTCCCCTCACTGACCAGATGACAGCTCCCACAGCCAACCCGATGATGACATCTCCTTACCAACCCGATGATGACAGCTCCCTCATGAACCCGATGATGACAACTCCCTCACCGACAAGATGATGACATCTCCTCACCGACAAGATGATGACATCTCCCTCAGCCAGCCGATGATGACAGCTCCTCAGCCACCCGATGATGACAGCTCCTCACCGACAAGATGATGACATCTCCCTCACAAGACAAGATGATGACAGCTCCTCAGCCAGGCGATGATGACAGCTCCTCAGCCAGCGACGATGACAGCTCCTCAGCCAGCCGACGATGACAGCTCCCTCAGCCAGCCGACGATGACAGCTCCTCAGCCAGCCGACGATGACAGCTCCTCAGCCAGCCGACGATGACAGCTCCTCAGCCAGCCGACGATGACAGCTCCTCAGCCAGCCGACGATGACAGCTCCTCAGCCAGCCGACGATGACAGCTCCTCAGCCAGCCGACGATGACAGCTCCTCAGCCAGCCGACGATGACAGCTCCCTCAGCCAGCCGATGATGACAGCTCCTCAGCCAGCCGATGATGACAGCTCCCTCAGCCAGCCGATGATGACAGCTCCTCAGCCAGCCGATGATGACAGCTCCCTCAGCCACCCGATGATGACAGCTCCTCAGCCAGCCGATGATGACAGCAACCTTTAGCCACCAGATGATATCAGCTCTCTCAGCCACCCAATGATGACAGCTCCCACAGCAACCCGATGATGACAACTCCCTCACCGACCCGATGACACTTCCCTCACTGACCAGATGATAGCTCCCACAGCCACCCGATGATGACATCTCCCTTACCAACCCGATGATGACAGCTCCTCATGAACCCGATGATGACAGCTCCTCATCAACCCGATGATGACAGCTCCTACCAACCCGATGATGACAGCTCCTCATGAACCCGATGATGACAGCTCCTCATCAACCCGATGATGACAGCTCCCTCATCAACCCGATGATGACAGCTCCCTCATCAACCCGATGATGACAGCTCCTCACCGACCAGATGATGACAGCTCCCTCAGCCAACCAGATGATGACAGCTCCTCACCACCAGATGATGACAGCTCCTCAGCCAACAGATGATGACAGCTCCTCAGCCACCCGATGATGACAGCTCCTCAGCCACCCGATGATGACAGCTCCTCAGCCACCCGATGATGACAGCTCCCTCAGCCACCCGATGATGACAGCTCCCTCAGAACCCGATGATGACAGCTCCCCCATGAACCCGATGATGACAGCTCCCTCATCGACCCGATGATGACAGCTCCCTCACCAGCCGATGATGACAGCTCCCTCACCGACCGGATAATTACAGCTCCCTCAGCCACCAGATGATGACAGCTCCCTCAGCCACCCGATGATGACAGCTACCTCAGCCACCCGATGATGACAGCTCCTCAGCCACCCGATGATGACAGCTCCCTCAGCCACCCGATGATGACAGCTCCTCAGCCACCCGATGATGACAGCTCCTCAGCCAGCCGATGATGACAGCTCCCTCAGCCAGCCGATGATGACAGCTCCCTCAGCCAGCCGATGATGACAGCTCCCTCAGCCAGCCGATGATGACAGCTCCTCACCAACCCGATGATGACAGCTCCCTCACCAACCCGATGATGACAGCTCCCTCAGCCACCCGATGATGACAGCACCTCAGCCACCTGATGATGACAGCTCCTCACCAACCCGATGATGAACAGCTCCCTCAGCCACCTGATGATGACAGGGCCCTCAGCCACCCAATGATGACAGATCTGTCACCAACCCGATGATGACAGCTCCTCAGCCACCTGATGATGACAGCTCCTCACCAACCCGATGATGACAGCTCCATCAGCCACCCGATGATGACAGCTCCTCAGCCACCCGATGATGACAGATGATGATGACAGCTCCTCAGCCACCCGATGATGACAGCTCCCTCATCGACCCGATGATGACAGCTCCTCACCGACCAGATGATGACAGCTCACCACCAGATAATTACAGCTCCTCAGCCAGCAGATGATAACAGCTCCTCAGCCAGCAGATGATAACAGCTCCTCAGCCAGCAGATGATGACAGCTCCCTCAGCCAGCAGATGATGACAGCTCCTCAGCCAGCCAGATGATGACAGCTCCTCAGCCACCAGATGATGACAGCTCCTCAGCCACCAGATGATGACAGCTCCCTCAGCCACCAGATGATGACAGCTCCTCAGCCACCCGATGATGACAGCTCCTCATGAACCCGATGATGACAGCTCCCTCATCGATGATGACAGCTCCTCACCGACTAGATGATGACAGCTCCTCAGCCACTAGATGATGACAGCTCCTCAGCCACTAGATGATGACAGCTCCCTCAGCCACCCAATGATGACAACTCCTCAGCCACCCGATGATGACAGCTCCCTCAGCCACCCGATGATGACAGCTCCCTCAGCCACCCGATGATGACAGCTCCCTCAGCCACCCGATGATGACAGCTCCTCAGCCACCCGATGATGACAGCTCCTCAGCCACCCGATGATGACAGCTACCTCAGCCACCCGATGATGACAGCTCCTCAGCCACCCGATGATGACAGCTCCTCAGCCACCCGATGATGACAGCTCCCTCAGCCACCCGATGATGACAGCTCCTCAGCCACCCGATGATGACAGCTCCCTCAGCCACCCGATGATGACAGCTCCTCAGCCACCCGATGATGACAGCTCCTCAGCCACCCGATGATGACAGCTCCCTCAGCCACCCGATGATGACAGCTCCTCACCAACCCGATGATGACAGCTCCCTCAGCCACCCGATGATGACAGCTCCCTCAGCCAGCCGATGATGACAGCTCCCTCACCACCCGATGATGACAGCCACCCTCAGCCACCCGATGATGACAGCTCCCTCAGCCACCCGATGATGACAGCTCCCTCAGCCACCTGATGATGATAACAGGGCCCTCAGCCACCGATGATGACAGATCCTCACCAACCCGATGATGACAGCTCCTCAGCCACCTGATGATGACAGCTCCTCAGCCACCCGATGATGACAGCTCCTCAGCCACCAGATGATGACAGCTCCTTCACCAACCCGATGATGACAGCTCCCTCAGCCACCTGATGATGACAGCTCCCTCAGCCAGCCGATGATGACAGCTCCTCAGCCAGCCGATGATGACAGCTCCTCAGCCAGCCGATGACAATTCCCTCACTGACCAGATGACAGCTCCCACAGCCACCCGATGATGACTACAAGCTTGCTGTACAACATTAAAACCTATTCAGTCTGCAAACAGGCTCTCAAAGTGCTTGATAGGAAGTCCAATAACCATCATCATTGTCACATCCTTAGAAAACATGAGCTCTGAGTTGGGAAAATCTTGTGCAGTACACCCGCATGATGACATGGCCTGGCTCCCCTCCACCAATATTTTTGTTAAACAGAAAACCCAGACATATGGCAGCAGATCCACCTGCCATGAGAGGTGACTGTATAGTTCCCCTAAGGAAAAGCACCTTTAGTAAATCTGCATTCTCTGTGAGAGCTTCCCCATGTCTGGAATACACTGCCATCAGACACACATAACTGCACCACATATCACACTTTCACAAAATGCTTGAAGACATGGCTAAAGGTCAATCAGATGACAGGTCCCTAGCTGTGTGTTGCCGCCTTCCATGTTGTCAGCTTGTGAGGTATGGAAACACTTTGATGATGAATTTTGTCTTGCTGCTTTTTGTTCTATGTTGCTCTGTCCATGATGTCTTGCTTGTCTTATGTTGCTATGTTGCTATGTCTATGGTGCTATTGATGACATTGTTTTTAATAACCTCCCAACCGGTTGATGATGACAGCTGGCTAAAACCGGCACTTTTACTGAAATGATTAATGTGCACTGTCCCTGTAAAAATAAAATAAACTAAACTAAACTAAAATAAACAGCTCCCTTACCAACCCGATGATGACAGCTCCCTCATGAACCCGATGATGACAGCTCCTCATCAACCTGATGATGACAGCTCCCTCAGCCACCTGATGATAACAGCTCCCTCAGCCACCCGATGATGACAGCTCCTCGGCCAGCCGATGATGACAGCTCCTCAGCCAGCCGATGATGACAGCTCCCTCAGCCACCAGATGATGACAGCTCCCACATCAACCCGATGATGACAACTCCTCACCGACCCGATGACACTTCCTCACTGACCAGATGACACTTCCTCACTGACCAGATGACAGCTCCCACACCAACCCGATGATGACATCTCCTTACCAACCCGATGATGACAGCTCCCTCATGAACCCGATGATGACAACTCCCTCACCGACAAGATGATGACATCTCCTCACCGACAAGATGATGACATCTCCCTCAGCCAGCCGATGATGACAGCTCCTCAGCCACCCAATGATGACAACTCCCTCACCGACAAGATGATGACATCTCCCTCAGCAAGGCGATGATGACAGCTCCCTCAGCCAGGCGATGATGACAGCTCCTCAGCCACCGACGATGACAGCTCCCTCAGCCAGCCGACGATGACAGCTCCTCAGCCAGCCGACGATGACAGCTCCCTCAGCCAGCCGACGATGACAGCTCCTCAGCCAGCCGATGATGACAGCTCCTCAGCCAGCCGATGATGACAGCTCCTCAGCCAGCCGATGATGACAGCTCCCCAGCCAGCCGACGATGACAGCTCCTCAGCCAGCCGATGATGACAGCTCCCTCAGCCAGCCGACGATGATGACAGCTCCTCAGCCAGCCGATGATGACAGCTCCCTCAGCCAGCCGATGATGACAGCTCCCTCAGCCAGCCGATGATGACAGCTCCCTCAGCCACCCGATGATGACAGCTCCCTCAGCCAGCCGATGATGACAGCAACCTTTAGCCACCAGATGATATCAGCTCTCTCAGCCACCCAATGATGACAGCTCCCACAGCAACCCGATGATGACAACTCCCTCACCGACCCGATGACACTTCCTCACTGACCAGATGATAGCTCCCACAGCCACCCGATGATGACATCTCCCTTACCAACCCGATGATGACAGCTCCCTCATGAACCCGATGATGACAGCTCCTCATCAACCCGATGATGACATCTCCTCACCAACCCGATGATGACAGCTCCCTCATGAAGATGATGACAGCTCCTCATCAACCCGATGATGACAGCCATCAACCCGATGATGACAGCTCCCCATCGACCCGATGATGACAGCTCCCTCACCGACCAGATGATGACAGCTCCCTCACCGACCAGATGATGACAGCTCCCTCACCGACCAGATGATCACAGCTCCCTCAGCCAACAGATGATCACAGCTCCCTCAGCCACCCGATGATGACAGCTCCCTCAGCCACCCGATGATGACAGCTCCCTCAGCCACCCGATGATGACAGCTCCCTCAGCCACCCGATGATGACAGCTCCCTCATGAACCCGATGATGACAGCTCCCCCATGAACCCGATGATGACAGCTCCCTCATCGACCCGATGATGACAGCTCCCTCACCGACCGGATGATGACAGCTCCCTCACCGACCGGATAATTACAGCTCCCTCAGCCACTAGATGATGACAGCTCCCTCAGCCACCCGATGATGACAGCTACCTCAGCCACCCGATGATGACAGCTCCCTCAGCCACCCGATGATGACAGCTCCCTCAGCCACCCGATGATGACAGCTCCCTCAGCCACCCGATGATGACAGCTCCCTCAGCCACCCGATGATGACAGCTCCCTCAGCCAGCCGATGATGACAGCTCCCTCAGCCAGCCGATGATGACAGCTCCCTCAGCCAGCCGATGATGACAGCTCCCTCAGCCAGCCGATGATGACAGCTCCCTCACCAACCCGATGATGACAGCTCACCAACCCGATGATGACAGCTCCCTCAGCCACCCGATGATGACAGCACCCTCAGCCACCTGATGATGACAGCTCCTCACCAACCCGACGATGACAGCTCCCTCAGCCACCTGATGATGATAACAGCCCTCAGCCACCCAATGATGACAGATGACAGATGACAGCTCCCTCAGCCACCCGATGATGACAGCTCCTCAGCCACCTGATGATGACAGCTCCTCACCAACCCGATGATGACAGCTCCCTCAGATGATGACAGCTGCCTCAGCCACCCGATGATGACAGCTCCTCAGCCACCCGATGATGACAGCTCCTCAGCCAGCCGATGATGACAGCTCCCTCAGCCACCAAAGATGACAGCTCCTGATGACAGCTCCCTCAGCCAGCTGATGATGACAGCTCCTCAGCCAGCCGATGATGACAGCTCCCTCAGCCAGCCGACGATGATCAGCCAGCCGACGATGACAGCTCCCTCAGCCAGCCGACGATGACAGCTCCCTCAGCCAGCCGACGATGACAGCTCCCTCAGCCAGCCGATGATGACAGCTCCCTCAGCCAGCCGACGATGACAGCTCCCTCAGCCAGCCGACGATGACAGCTCCCTCAGCCAGCCGACGATGACAGCTCCCTCAGCCAGCCGACGATGACAGCTCCCTCAGCCAGCCGACGATGACAGCTCCCTCAG
Organism: Oncorhynchus keta; assembly: GCF_023373465.1. Taxonomy (NCBI): domain Eukaryota; kingdom Metazoa; phylum Chordata; class Actinopteri; order Salmoniformes; family Salmonidae; genus Oncorhynchus; species Oncorhynchus keta. The sequence continues at coordinate 43,164,609 of NC_068440.1, read as the reverse complement.
CCAGCGATGTCAGCCCTCAGCCAGCCCGATGATGACAGCTCCCTCAGCCAGCCGACGATGTCAGCTCCCTGACAGCTCCTCAGCCAGCCAAAGATGACAGCTCCCTCAGCCAGCCGACGATGACAGCTCCCTCAGCCAGCCGATGATGACAGCTACCTTTAGCCACCAGATGATGCCAGCTCCCTCAGCCACCCGATGATGACAGCTCCACAGACGATGATGACATCTCCCTACCAACCCGATGATGACAGCTCCCCAGCCACCCGATGATGACAGCTCCCTCAGCCACCTGATGACAGCTCCTTCACCAACCCGATGATGACAGCTCCCTCAGCCACCTGATGATGACAGCTCCCTCAGCCACCTGATGATGACAGCTCCCTCAGCAACCCGATGATGACAGCTCCCTCAGCAACCCGATGATGACAGCTCCCTCAGCAACCCGATGAGGACAGCTCCCTCAGCCACCCGATGATGATAACAGCTCCCTCAGCCACCTGATGATGATAACAGCTCCCTCAGCCACCTGATGATGATAACAGCTCCCTCAGCCACCTGATGATGATAACAGCTCCCTCAGCCACCTGATGATGACAGATCCGTCACCACCCAATGATGACAGCTCCCTCAGCCACCCGATGAGGACAGCTCCCTCAGCCACCCGATGAGGACAGCTCCCTCAGCCACCCGATGATGACAGCTCCCTCAGCCACCCGATGATGACAGCTCCCTCAGCCACCCGATGATGACAGCTCCCTCAGCCACCCGATGATGACAGCTCCCTCAGCCACCCGATGATGACAGCTCCCTCAGCAACCTGATGATGACAGCTCCCTCAGCAACCCGATGATGACAGCTCCCTCAGCCACCTGATGATGACAGCTCCCTCAGCCACCTGATGATGATAACAGCTCCCTCAGCCACCTGATGATGACAGCTCCGTCACCAACCCAATGATGACAGCTCCTCAGCCACCCGATGAGGACAGCTCCCTCAGCCACCCGATGATGACAGCTCCCTCAGCCACCCGATGATGACAGCTCCCTCACCAACCTGATGATGACAGCTCCCTCACCAACCTGATGATGACAGCTCCCTCAGCAACCTGATGATGACAGCTCCCTCAGCCAGCCGATGATGACAGCTCCCTCAGCCAGCCGATGATGACAGCTACCTCAGCCACCCGATGATGACAGCTACCTCAGCCACCCGATGATGACAGCTACCTCAGCCACCCGATGATGACAGCTCCCTCAGCCACCCGATGATGACAGCTCCCTCAGCCACCCGATGATGACAGCTCCCTCAGCCACCCGATGATGACAGCTCCCTCAGCCACCCGATGATGACAGCTCCCTCAGCCACCCGATGATGACAGCTCCCTCAGCCACCCGATGATGACAGCTCCCTCAGCCACCCGATGATGACAGCTCCCTCACCAACCCGATGATGACAGCTCCTCAGCCACCCGATGATGACAGCTCCCTCAGCCAGCCGATGATGACAGCTCCCTCATCACCCGATGATGACAGCTCCCTCAGCCACCCGATGATGACAGCTCCCTCAGCCACCCGATGATGACAGCTCCCTCAGCCACCTGATGATGACAGCTCCCTCACCAACCCGATGATGACAGCTCCCTCAGCCACCTGATGATGATAACAGGGCCCTCAGCCACCCAATGATGACAGATCCGTCACCAACCCGATGATGACAGCTCCCTCAGCCACCTGATGATGACAGCTCCCTCAGCCACCCGATGATGACAGCTCCCTCAGCCACCAGATGATAACAGCTCCTTCACCAACCCGATGATGACAGCTCCCTCAGCCACCTGATGATGACAGCTCCCTCAGCCAGCCGATGATGACAGCTCCCTCAGCCAGCCGATGATGACAGCTCCCTCAGCCAGCCGATGACAATTCCCTCACTGACCAGATGACAGCTCCCACAGCCACCCGATGATGACTAGTTGGGCCCAAGCTTGCTGTACAACATTAAAACCTATTCAGTCTGTCTACAAACAGGCTCTCAAAGTGCTTGATAGGAAGTCCAATAACCATCATCATTGTCACATCCTTAGAAAACATGAGCTCTTGAGTTGGGAAAATCTTGTGCAGTACACCGACGCATGTCTTGTATTCAAGATCCTTAATGGCCTGGCTCCCCTCCACTCAATATTTTTGTTAAACAGAAAACCCAGACATATGGCAGCAGATCCACAAGGTCTGCCATGAGAGGTGACTGTATAGTTCCCCTAAGGAAAAGCACCTTTAGTAAATCTGCATTCTCTGTGAGAGCTTCCCATGTCTGGAATACACTGCCATCAGACACACATAACTGCACCACATATCACACTTTCACAAAATGCTTGAAGACATGGCTAAAGGTCAATCAGATTTGTGAACATGGTCCCTAGCTGTGTGTTGCCGCCTTCCATGTTGTCTGTAGCTTGTGAGGTATGGAAACACTTTGTTGCTTTTATGAATTTTGTCTTGCTGCTTTTTGTTCTATGTTGCTCTGTCTGTATGCTATGTCTTGCTTGTCCTATGTTGCTATGTTGCTATGTCTATGGTGCTATTGTCTATATTGTAATTGTTTTTAATAACCTGCCCAGGGACTGCGGTTGAAAATTAGCCGGCTGGCTAAAACCGGCACTTTTACTGAAACGTTGATTAATGTGCACTGTCCCTGTAAAAATAAAATAAACTAAACTAAACTAAAACTAAACATCTCCCTTACCAACCCGATGATGACAGCTCCCTCATGAACCCGATGATGACAGCTCCCTCATCAACCTGATGATGACAGCTCCCTCAGCCACCTGATGATAACAGCTCCCTCAGCCACCCGATGATGACAGCTCCCTCGGCCAGCCGATGATGACAGCTCCCTCGGCCAGCCGATGATGACAGCTCCCTCAGCCACCAGATGATGACAGCTCCCACATCAACCCGATGATGACAACTCCCTCACCGACCCGATGACACTTCCCTCACTGACCAGATGACACTTCCCTCACTGACCAGATGACAGCTCCCACACCAACCCGATGATGACATCTCCCTTACCAACCCGATGATGACAGCTCCCTCATGAACCCGATGATGACAACTCCCTCACCGACAAGATGATGACATCTCCCTCACCGACAAGATGATGACATCTCCCTCAGCCAGCCGATGATGACAGCTCCCTCAGCCACCCAATGAAGACAACTCCCTCACCGACAAGATGATGACATCTCCCTCAGCAAGGCGATGATGACAGCTCCCTCAGCCAGGCGACGATGACAGCTCCCTCAGCCAGTCGACGATGACAGCTTCCTCAGCCAGCCGACGATGACAGCTCCCTCAGCCAGTCGACGATGACAGCTCCCTCAGCCAGCCGACGATGACAGCTCCCTCAGCCAGCCGACGATGACAGCTCCCTCAGCCAGCCGACGATGACAGCTCCCTCAGCCAGCCGACGATGACAGCTCCCTCAGCCAGCCGACGATGACAGCTCCCTCAGCCAGCCAATGATGACAGCTCCCTCAGCCAGCCGATGATGACAGCTCCCTCAGCCAGCCGATGATGACAGCTCCCTCAGCCACCCGATGATGACAGCTCCCTCAGCCAGCCGATGATGACAGCAACCTTTAGCCACCAGATGATATCAGCTCTCTCAGCCACCCAATGATGACAGCTCCCACAGCAACCCGATGATGACAACTCCCTCACCGACCCGATGACACTTCCCTCACTGACCAGATGATAGCTCCCACAGCCACCCGATGATGACATCTCCCTTACCAACCCGATGATGACAGCTCCCTCATGAACCCGATGATGACAGCTCCCTCATCAACCCGATGATGACATCTCCCTTACCAACCCGATGATGACAGCTCCCTCATGAACCCGATGATGACAGCTCCCTCATCAACCCGATGATGACAGCTCCCTCATCAACCCGATGATGACAGCTCCCTCATCAACCCGATGATGACAGCTCCCTCACCGACCAGATGATGACAGCTCCCTCACCGACCAGATGATGACAGCTCCCTCACCGACCAGATGATCACAGCTCCCTCAGCCAACAGATGATCACAGCTCCCTCAGCCACCCGATGATGACAGCTCCCTCAGCCACCCGATGATGACAGCTCCCTCAGCCACCCGATGATGACAGCTCCCTCAGCCACCCGATGATGACAGCTCCCTCATGAACCCGATGATGACAGCTCCCCCATGAACCCGATGATGACAGCTCCCTCATCGACCCGATGATGACAGCTCCCTCACCGACCAGATGATGACAGCTCCCTCACCGACCGGATAATTACAGCTCCCTCAGCCACTAGATGATGACAGCTCCCTCAGCCACCCGATGATGACAGCTACCTCAGCCACCCGATGATGACAGCTCCCTCAGCCACCCGATGATGACAGCTCCCTCAGCCACCCGATGATGACAGCTCCCTCAGCCACCCGATGATGACAGCTCCCTCAGCCAGCCGATGATGACAGCTCCCTCAGCCAGCCGATGATGACAGCTCCCTCAGCCAGCCGATGATGACAGCTCCCTCAGCCAGCCGATGATGACAGCTCCCTCACCAACCCGATGATGACAGCTCCCTCACCAACCCGATGATGACAGCTCCCTCAGCCACCCGATGATGACAGCACCCTCAGCCACCTGATGATGACAGCTCCCTCACCAACCCGACGATGACAGCTCCCTCAGCCACCTGATGATGATAACAGGGCCCTCAGCCACCCAATGATGACAGATCCGTCACCAACCCGATGATGACAGCTCCCTCAGCCACCCGATGATGACAGCTCCCTCAGCCACCTGATGATGACAGCTCCCTCACCAACCCGATGATGACAGCTCCCTCAGCCACCCGATGAGGACAGCTCCCTCAGCCACCCGATGAGGACAGCTGCCTCAGCCACCCGATGATGACAGCTCCCTCAGCCACCAGATGATGACAGCTTCCTCAGCCAGCCGACGATGACAGCTCCCTCAGCCAGTCAAAGATGACAGCTCCCTCAGCCAGCCGACGATGACAGCTCCCTCAGCCAGCCGACGATGACAGCTCCCTCAGCCAGCCGACGATGACAGCTCCCTCAGCCAGCCGACGATGACAGCTCCCTCAGCCAGCCGACGATGACAGCTCCCTCAGCCAGCCGACGATGACAGCTCCCTCAGCCAGCCGACGATGACAGCTCCCTCAGCCAGCCGACGATGACAGCTCCCTCAGCCAGCCGACGATGACAGCTCCCTCAGCCAGCCGACGATGACAGCTCCCTCAGCCAGCCGACGATGTCAGCTCCCTCAGCCAGCCGACGATGTCAGCTCCCTCAGCCAGCCGACGATGTCAGCTCCCTCAGCCAGCCGACGATGTCAGCTCCCTCAGCCAGCCGACGATGTCAGCTCCCTCAGCCAGCCGACGATGTCAGCTCCCTCAGCCAGCCAAAGATGACAGCTCCCTCAGCCAGCCGACGATGACAGCTCCCTCAGCCAGCCGACGATGACAGCTACCTTTAGCCACCAGATGATGCCAGCTCCCTCAGCCACCCGATGATGACAGCTCCCACAGCCACCCGATGATGACATCTCCCTTACCAACCCGATGATGACAGCTCCCTCAGCCACCCGATGATGACAGCTCCCTCAGCCACCTGATGATAACAGCTCCTTCACCAACCCGATGATGACAGCTCCCTCAGCCACCTGATGATGACAGCTCCCTCAGCAACCCGATGATGACAGCTCCCTCAGCAACCCGATGATGACAGCTCCCTCAGCCACCCGATGATGATAACAGCTCCCTCAGCCACCCGATGATGACAGCTCCCTCAGCCACCCGATGATGATAACAGCTCCCTCAGCCACCTGATGATGATAACAGCTCCCTCAGCCACCTGATGATGATAACAGCTCCCTCAGCCACCTGATGATGATAACAGCTCCCTCAGCCACCTGATGATGACAGATCCGTCACCAACCCAATGATGACAGCTCCCTCAGCCACCCGATGAGGACAGCTCCCTCAGCCACCCGATGAGGACAGCTCCCTCAGCCACCCGATGAGGACAGCTCCCTCAGCCACCCGATGATGACAGCTCCCTCAGCCACCCGATGATGACAGCTCCCTCAGCCACCCGATGATGACAGCTCCCTCAGCCACCCGATGATGACAGCTCCCTCAGCCACCCGATGATGACAGCTCCCTCAGCAACCTGATGATGACAGCTCCCTCAGCAACCCGATGATGACAGCTCCCTCAGCCACCTGATGATGATAACAGCTCCCTCAGCCACCTGATGATGATAACAGCTCCCTCAGCCACCTGATGATGACAGATCCGTCACCAACCCAATGATGACAGCTCCCTCAGCCACCCGATGAGGACAGCTCCCTCAGCCACCCGATGATGACAGCTCCCTCAGCCACCCGATGATGACAGCTCCCTCACCAACCTGATGATGACAGCTCCCTCACCAACCTGATGATGACAGCTCCCTCAGCAACCTGATGATGACAGCTCCCTCAGCCAGCCGATGATGACAGCTCCCTCAGCCAGCCGATGATGACAGCTCCCTCACCAACCTGATGATGACAGCTCCCTCACCAACCCGATGATGACAGCTCCCTCAGCCAGCCGATGATGACAGCTCCCTCAGCCAGCCGATGATGACAGCTCCCTCAGCCAGCCGATGATGACAGCTCCCTCACCAACCCGATGATGACAGCTCCCTCATGAACCCGATGATGACAGCTCCCTCACCGACCCGATGACAATTCCCTCACTGACCAGATGACAGCTCCCACATCCACCCGATGATGACATCTCCCTTACCAACCCGATGATGACAGCTCCCTCATGAACCCGATGATGACAGCTCCCTCATCAACCCAATGATGACAGCTCCCTCACCAACCCGATGATGACAGCTCCCTCACCAACCTGATGATGACAGCTCCCTCAGCCACCTGATGATGACAGCTCCCTCAGCCACCTGATGATGACAGCTCCCTCAGCCACCCGATGACGACAGCTCCCTCGGCCAGCCGATGATATCAGCTCCCTCAGCCACCCGATGATGACAACTCCCTCACCGACCCGATGATGACAACTCCCTCACTGACCCGATGACACTTCCCTCACTGACCAGATGACAGCTCCCACAGCCACCCGATGATGACATCTCCCTTACCAACCCGATGATGACAGCTCCCTCATGGACCCGATGATGACAGCTCCCTCATCGACCCGATGATGACAGCTCCCTCATCGGCCCGATGATGACAGCTCCCTCATCGACCCGATGATGACAGCTCCCTCACCGACCAGATGATGACAGCTCCTCACCGACCAGATGATGACAGCTCCCTCACCGACCAGACGATGACAGCTCCCTCACCGACCAGACGATGACAGCTCCCTCAGCCACCCGACGATGACAGCTCCCTCAGCCACCCGACGATGACAGCTCCCTCAGCCACCCGACGATGACAGCTCCCTCAGCCACCCGACGATGACAGCTCCCTCAGCCAGCCGACGATGACAGCTCCCTCAGACAGCCGACGATGACAGCTCCCTCAGCCAGCCGACGATGACAGCTCCCTCAGCCACCAGACGATGACAGCTCCCTCAGCCACCAGACGATGACAGCTCCCTCAGCCACCAGATGATGACAGCTCCCTCAGCCACCAGATGATGACAGCTCCCTCAGCCACCAGATGATGACAGCTCCCTCAGCCACCAGATGATGACAGCTCCCTCAGCCAGCCGACGATTACAGCTCCCTCAGCCAGCAGACGATGACAGCTCCCTCAGCCACCAGACGATGACAGCTCCCTCAGCCACCAGACGATGACAGCTCCCTCAGCCACCAGACGATGACAGCTCCCTCAGCCACCAGATGATGACAGCTCCCTCACCGACCAGATGATGACAGCTCCCTCACCGACCAGATGATGACAGCTCCCTCAGCCACCAGATGATGACAGCTCCCTCAGCCACCAGATGATGACAGCTCCCTCACCCACCAGATGATGACAGCTCCCTCACCCACCAGATGATGACAGCTCCCTCAGCCACCAGATGATGACAGCTCCCTCAGCCACCAGATGATGACAGCTCCCTCAGCCACCAGATGATGACAGCTCCCTCAGCCACCCGATGATGACAGCTCCCTCAGCAACCCGATGATGACAGCTCCCTCAGCAACCCGATGATGACAGCTCCCTCAGCAACCCGATGATGACAGCTCCCTCAGCCACCCGATGATGACAGCTCCCTCAGCCACCCGATGATGACAGCTCCCTCAGCCACCCGATGATGACAGCTCCCTCAGCCACCCGATGATGACAGCTCCCTCAGCCACCCGATGATGACAGCTCCCTCAGCCACCAGATGATGACAGCTCCCTCAGCCACCAGATGATGACAGCTCCCTCAGCCACCCGATGATGACAGCTCCCTCAGCCACCCGATGATGACAGCTCCCTCAGCCACCCGATGATGACAGCTCCCTCTGCCAGCCGATGATGACAGCTCCCTCACCGACCCGATGATGACAGCTCCCTCAGCCACCAGATGATATCAGCTCTCTCAGCCACCCGATGATGACAGCTCCCTCACCGACCCGATGATGACAGCTCCCTCACCGACCAGATGATGACAGCTCCCTCAGCCACCAGATGATGACAGCTCCCTCACCGACCAGATGATGACAGCTCCCTCAGCCACCAGATGATGACAGCTCCCTCAGCCACCAGATGATGACAGCTCCCTCAGCCACCAGATGATGACAGCTCCCTCAGCCACCCGATGATGACAGCTCCCTCAGCCACCCGATGATGACAGCTCCCTCAGCCACCCGATGATGACAGCTCCCTCAGCCACCCGATGATGACAGCTCCCTCAGCCACCAGATGATGACAGCTCCCTCAGCCACCAGATGATGACAGCTCCCTCAGCCACCAGATGATGACAGCTCCCTCAGCCACCAGATGATGACAGCTCCCTCAGCCACCAGATGATGACAGCTCCCTCAGCCACCCGATGATGACAGCTCCCTCAGCCACCCGATGATGACAGCTCCCTCAGCCACCCGATGATGACAGCTCCCTCAGCCACCCGATGATGACAGCTCCCTCAGCCACCCGATGATGACAGCTCCCTCAGCCACCCGATGATGACAGCTCCCTCAGCCACCCGATGATGACAGCTCCCTCAGCCACCCGATGATGACAGCTCCTCAGCCACCCGATGATGACAGCTCCCTCAGCCACCCGATGATGACAGCTCCCTCAGCCACCCGATGATGACAGCTCCCTCAGCCACCCGATGATGACAGCTCCCTCAGCCACCAGATGATGACAGCTCCCTCAGCCACCAGATGATGACAGCTCCCTCAGCCACCAGATGATGACAGCTCCCTCAGCCACCAGATGATGACAGCTCCCTCAGCCACCAGATGATGACAGCTCCCTCAGCCACCAGATGATGACAGCTCCCTCAGCCACCAGATGATGACAGCTCCCTCAGCCACCAGATGATGACAGCTCCCTCAGCCACCAGATGATGACAGCTCCCTCAGCCACCAGATGATGACAGCTCCCTCAGCCACCAGATGATGACAGCTCCCTCAGCCACCCGATGATGACAGCTCCCTCAGCCACCCGATGATGACAGCTCCCTCAGCCACCCGATGATGACAGCTCCCTCAGCCACCCGATGATGACAGCTCCCTCAGCCACCCGATGATGACAGCTCCCTCAGCCCCCCGATGATGACAGCTCCCTCAGCCCCCCGATGATGACAGCTCCCTCAGCCACCCGATGATGACAGCTCCCTCAGCAACCCGATGATGACAGCTCCCTCAGCCACCCGATGATGACAGCTCCCTCAGCCACCCGATGATGACAGCTCCCTCAGCCACCCGATGATGACAGCTCCCTCAGCCACCCGATGATGACAGCTCCCTCAGCCACCCGATGATGACAACTCCCTCACCGACCCGATGATGACAACTCCCTCACTGACCCGATGACACTTCCCTCACTGACCAGATGACAGCTCCCACAGCCACCCGATGATGACATCTCCCTTACCAACCCGATGATGACAGCTCCCTCATGGACCCGATGATGACAGCTCCCTCATCGACCCGATGATGACAGCTCCCTCATCGGCCCGATGATGACAGCTCCCTCATCGACCCGATGATGACAGCTCCCTCACCGACCAGATGATGACAGCTCCCTCACCGACCAGATGATGACAGCTCCCTCACCGACCAGACGATGACAGCTCCCTCACCGACCAGACGATGACAGCTCCCTCAGCCACCCGACGATGACAGCTCCCTCAGCCACCCGACGATGACAGCTCCCTCAGCCACCCGACGATGACAGCTCCCTCAGCCACCCGACGATGACAGCTCCCTCAGACAGCCGACGATGACAGCTCCCTCAGACAGCCGACGATGACAGCTCCCTCAGACAGCCGACGATGACAGCTCCCTCAGCCACCAGACGATGACAGCTCCCTCAGCCACCAGACGATGACAGCTCCCTCAGCCACCAGATGATGACAGCTCCCTCAGCCACCAGATGATGACAGCTCCCTCAGCCACCAGATGATGACAGCTCCCTCAGCCACCAGATGATGACAGCTCCCTCAGCCAGCCGACGATTACAGCTCCCTCAGCCAGCAGACGATGACAGCTCCCTCAGCCACCAGACGATGACAGCTCCCTCAGCCACCAGACGATGACAGCTCCCTCAGCCACCAGACGATGACAGCTCCCTCACCGACCAGATGATGACAGCTCCCTCACCGACCAGATGATGACAGCTCCCTCACCGACCAGATGATGACAGCTCCCTCAGCCACCAGATGATGACAGCTCCCTCAGCCACCAGATGATGACAGCTCCCTCACCCACCAGATGATGACAGCTCCCTCAGCCACCAGATGATGACAGCTCCCTCAGCCACCAGATGATGACAGCTCCCTCAGCCACCAGATGATGACAGCTCCCTCAGCCACCAGATGATGACAGCTCCCTCAGCCACCCGATGATGACAGCTCCCTCAGCAACCCGATGATGACAGCTCCCTCAGCAACCCGATGATGACAGCTCCCTCAGCAACCCGATGATGACAGCTCCCTCAGCCACCCGATGATGACAGCTCCCTCAGCCACCCGATGATGACAGCTCCCTCAGCCACCCGATGATGACAGCTCCCTCAGCCACCCGATGATGACAGCTCCCTCAGCCACCCGATGATGACAGCTCCCTCAGCCACCAGATGATGACAGCTCCCTCAGCCACCAGATGATGACAGCTCCCTCAGCCACCCGATGATGACAGCTCCCTCAGCCACCCGATGATGACAGCTCCCTCAGCCACCCGATGATGACAGCTCCCTCAGCCACCCGATGATGACAGCTCCCTCTGCCAGCCGATGATGACAGCTCCCTCACCGACCCGATGATGACAGCTCCCTCAGCCACCAGATGATATCAGCTCTCTCAGCCACCCGATGATGACAGCTCCCTCACCGACCCGATGATGACAGCTCCCTCACCGACCAGATGATGACAGCTCCCTCACCGACCAGATGATGACAGCTCCCTCAGCCACCAGATGATGACAGCTCCCTCACCGACCAGATGATGACAGCTCCCTCAGCCACCAGATGATGACAGCTCCCTCAGCCACCAGATGATGACAGCTCCCTCAGCCACCAGATGATGACAGCTCCCTCAGCCACCCGATGATGACAGCTCCCTCAGCCACCCGATGATGACAGCTCCCTCAGCCACCCGATGATGACAGCTCCCTCAGCCACCCGATGATGACAGCTCCCTCAGCCACCAGATGATGACAGCTCCCTCAGCCACCACATGATGACAGCTCCCTCAGCCACCAGATGATGACAGCTCCCTCAGCCACCAGATGATGACAGCTCCCTCAGCCACCAGATGATGACAGCTCCCTCAGCCACCAGATGATGACAGCTCCCTCAGCCACCAGATGATGACAGCTCCCTCAGCCACCCGATGATGACAGCTCCCTCAGCCACCCGATGATGACAGCTCCCTCAGCCACCCGATGATGACAGCTCCCTCAGCCACCCGATGATGACAGCTCCCTCAGCCACCCGATGATGACAGCTCCCTCAGCCACCCGATGATGACAGCTCCCTCAGCCACCCGATGATGACAGCTCCCTCAGCCACCCGATGATGACAGCTCCCTCAGCCACCCGATGATGACAGCTCCCTCAGCCACCCGATGATGACAGCTCCCTCAGCCACCCGATGATGACAGCTCCCTCAGCCACCAGATGATGACAGCTCCCTCAGCCACCAGATGATGACAGCTCCCTCAGCCACCAGATGATGACAGCTCCTCAGCCACCAGATGATGACAGCTCCTCAGCCACCAGATGATGACAGCTCCCTCAGCCACCAGATGATGACAGCTCCCTCAGCCACCAGATGATGACAGCTCCCTCAGCCACCAGATGATGACAGCTCCCTCAGCCACCAGATGATGACAGCTCCCTCAGCCACCAGATGATGACAGCTCCCTCAGCCACCCGATGATGACAGCTCCTCAGCCACCCGATGATGACAGCTCCCTCAGCCACCCGATGATGACAGCTCCCTCAGCCACCCGATGATGACAGCTCCCTCAGCCACCCGATGATGACAGCTCCCTCAGCCACCCGATGATGACAGCTCCCTCAGCCCCCGATGATGACAGCTCCCTCAGCCCCCGATGATGACAGCTCCCTCAGCCACCCGATGATGACAGCTCCCTCAGCAACCCGATGATGACAGCTCCCTCAGCCACCCGATGATGACAGCTCCCTCAGCCACCCGATGATGACAGCTCCCTCAGCCACCCGATGATGACAGCTCCCTCAGCCACCCGATGATGACAGCTCCCTCAGCCACCCGATGATGACAGCTCCCTCAGCCACCCGATGATGACAGCTCCCTCAGCCACCCGATGATGACAGCTCCCTCAGCCACCCGATGAGGACAGCTGCCTCAGCCACCCGATGATGACAGCTCCCTCAGCCACCAGATGATGACAGCACCCTCACCAAGCTGATGATGACAGCTCCCCCACCAACCTGATGATGACAGCTCCTTCAGCCACTTGACGATGACAGCTCCCTCAGCCAGCCGACGATGACAGCTCCCTCAGCCAGCCGACGATGACAGCTCCCTCAGCCAGCCAAAGATGACAGCTCCCTCAGCCAGCCAAAGATGACAGCTCCCTCAACCAGCCAAAGATGACAGCTCCCTCAGCCAGCCAAAGATGACAGCTCCCTCAGCCACCCGATGATGACAGCTCCCTCAGCCACCCGATGATGACAGCTCCCTCAGCCACCCGATGATGACAGCTCCCTCAGCCACCCGATGATGACAGCTCCCTCAGCCACCCGATGATGACAGCTCCCTCAGCCACCCAATGATGACAGCTCCCTCAGCCACCCAATGATGACAGCTCCCTCAGCCACCCGATGATGACAGCTCCCTCAGCCACCCGATGATGACAGCTCCCTCAGCCACCCGATGATGACAGCTCCCTCAGCCACCCGATGATGACAGCTCCCTCAGCCACCAGATGATGACAGCTCCCTCAGCCACCAGATGATGACAGCTCCCTCAGCCACCAGACCAACCCAGGCCCTTGTTGCTGCTGCCGCCCGCCAGAGATATCAGATTGCTAAAAGCTAACGTCAAGAAGTTATGTGGAACTGTCACATGCTATTAGAGCACAGATTAGTGACAGGCAGCGCCCTGGCGAGAGAAGAGAGGAGGGGAAAATGGCGAGGGGAGAGGGTGACAGGGCAAGAGAGGAAAGGGAGGGTTGGAAAGAGGAAATGGGGATAGAGTGAGGGAGGAATGTGAAGTCATAAAGAGAGATAGGACAGGGGGGTGGAGTGAGTGAGGGTTGTGGGGGATCTACATACATATTGACTTTCTGTATATACAGAGAGGGGATCTCTTAGCAGGAGTAAGGAAGAGGGACAAAACTGTGAAAGACCACCGCACATAACATTGTGAAAGACCACCGCACATAACACTGTGACAGACCACAGGGAGCACATAACACTGTGACAGACCACCGCACATAACACTGTGACAGACCACAGCACATAACACTGTGACAGACAGCAGCACATAACACTGTGACAGACAGCAGCATATAACCCTGTGACAGACAGCAGCACATAGCACTGTGACAGACAGCAGCACATAACACTGTGACAGACAGCAGCACATAACACTGTGACAGACAGCAGCACATAACACTGTGACAGACAGCAGCACATAACACTGTGACAGACAGCAGCACATAACACTGTGACAGACAGCAGCACATAACACTGTGACAGACAGCAGCACATAACACTGTGACAGACAGCAGCACATAACACTGTGACAGACAGCAGCACATAACACTGTGACAGACAGCAGCACATAACACTGTGACAGACAGCAGCACATAACACTGTGACAGACAGCAGCACATAACACTGTGACAGACCGCAGCACATAACACTGTGACAGACAGCAGCACATAACACTGTGACAGACCACACGGAGCACATAACACTGTGACAGACAGCAGCACATAACACTGTGACAGACCACAGGCAGCACATAACACTGTGACAGACCACAGGCAGCACATAACACTGTGACAGACCACAGGCAGCACATAACACTGTGACAGACCACAGGCAGCACATAACACTGTGACAGACCACAGGCAGCACATAACACTGTGACAGACCACAGGCAGCACATAACACTGTGACAGACCACAGCACATAACACTGTGACAGACAGCAGCACATAACACTGTGACAGACCACAGGCAGCACATAACACTGTGACAGACCACAGGCAGCACATAACACTGTGACAGACAGCAGCACATAACACTGTGACAGACCACAGCACATAACACTGTGACAGACCACAGGCAGCACATAACACTGTGACAGACCACAGGCAGCACATAACACTGTGACAGACAGCAGCACATAACACTGTGACAGACCACAGCACATAACACTGTGACAGACAGCAGCACATAACACTGTGACAGACCACAGGCAGCACATAACACTGTGACAGACCACAGGCAGCACATAACACTGTGACAGACAGCAGCACATAACACTGTGACAGACCACAGCACATAACACTGTGACAGACAGCAGCACATAACACTGTGACAGACAGCAGCACATAACACTGTGACAGACAGCAGCACATAACACTGTGACAGACCACAGCACATAACACTGTGACAGACAGCAGCACATAACACTGTGACAGACAGCAGCACATAACACTGTGACAGACAGCAGCACATAACACTGTGACAGACCAGCAGCACATAACCGCAGGCAGCACATAACACTGTGACAGACAGCAGCACATAACACTGTGACAGACAGCAGCACATAACACTGTGACAGACCAGCACATAACAGGCAGCACATAACACTGTGACAGACAGCAGCACATAACACTGTGACAGACAGCAGCACATGACAGACAGCAGCACATAACACTGTGACAGACCACAGCACATAACACTGTGACAGACAGCAGCACATAACACTGTGACAGACCACAGGCAGCACATAACACTGTGACAGACAGCAGCACATAACACTGTGACAGACAGCAGCACATAACACTGTGACAGACAGCAGCACATAACACTGTGACAGACAGCAGCACATAACACTGTGACAGACAGCAGCACATAACACTGTGACAGACAGCAGCACATAACACTGTGACAGACCACAGCACATAACACTGTGACAGACCGCAGCACATAACACTGTGACAGACAGCAGCACATAACACTGTGACAGACAGCAGCACATAACACTGTGACAGACAGCAGCACATAACACTGTGACAGACCACAGGCAGCACATAACACTGTGACAGACCACAGGCAGCACATAACACTGTGACAGACAGCAGCACATAACACTGTGACAGACCACAGGCAGCACATAACACTGTGACAGACCACAGGCAGCACATAACACTGTGACAGACCACAGGCAGCACATAACACTGTGACAGACAGCAGCACATAACACTGTGACAGACAGCAGCACATAACACTGTGACAGACAGCAGCACATAACACTGTGACAGACAGCAGCACATAACACTGTGACAGACAGCAGCACATAACACTGTGACAGACAGCAGCACATAACACTGTGACAGACCACAGCACATAACACTGTGACAGACAGCAGCACATAACACTGTGACAGACCACAGGCAGCACATAACACTGTGACAGACAGCAGCACATAACACTGTGACAGACAGCAGCACATAACACTGTGACAGACAGCAGCACATAACACTGTGACAGACAGCAGCACATAACACTGTGACAGACCACAGCACATAACACTGTGACAGACAGCAGCACATAACACTGTGACAGACAGCAGCACATAACACTGTGACAGACAGCAGCACATAACACTGACAGACAGCAGCACATAACACTGTGACAGACAGCAGCACATAACACTGTGACAGCACATAACACTGTGACAGACAGCAGCACATAACACTGTGACAGACTGTGACAGCACATAACACTGTGACAGACAGCAGCACATAACACTGTGACAGACAGCAGCACATAACACTGTGACAGACAGCAGCACATAACACTGTGACAGACAGCAGCACATAACACTGTGACAGACAGCAGCACATAACACTGTGACAGACAGCAGCACATAACACTGTGACAGACCGCAGGCACACACATAACACTGTGACAGACACTGTGACAGGCAGCACATAACACTGTGACAGACAGCAGCACATAACACTGTGACAGACAGCAGCACATAACACTGTGACAGACAGCAGCACATAACACTGTGACAGACCGCAGGCACATAACACTGTGACACAGCACATAACACTGTGACAGACAGCAGCACATAACACTGTGACAGACAGCAGCACATAACACTGTGACAGACCACCGCACATAACACTGTGACAGACCACAGGCAGCACATAACACTGTGACAGACAGCAGCACATAACACTGTGACAGACAGCAGCACATAACACTGTGACAGACAGCAGCACATAACACTGTGACAGACCACAGCACATAACACTGTGACAGACAGCAGCACATAACACTGTGACAGACCACAGGCAGCACATAACACTGTGACAGACCACAGGCAGCACATAACACTGTGACAGACAGCAGCACATAACACTGTGACAGACAGCAGCACATAACACTGACAGACAGCAGCACATAACACTGACAAACAGCAGCACATAACACTGTGACAGACCACAGGCAGCACATAACACTGTGACAGACAGCAGCACATAACACTGTGACAGACAGCAGCACATAACACTGTGACAGAAAGCAGCACATAACACTGCGACAGACAGCAGCACATAACACTGTGACAGACAGCAGCACATAACACTGTGACAGACCGCAGCACATAACACTGTGACAGACAGCAGCACATAACACTGTGACAGACAGCACATAACACTGTGACAGACAGCAGCACATAACACTGTGACAGACAGCAGCACATAACACTGTGACAGACAGCAGCACATAACACTGTGACAGACAGCAGCACATAACACTGTGACAGACAGCAGCACATAACACTGTGACAGACCGCAGGCAGCACATAACACTGTGACAGACAGCAGCACATAACACTGCGACAGACAGCAGCACATAACACTGTGACAGACAGCAGCACATAACACTGTGACAGACAGCAGCACATAACACTGTGACAGACAGCAGCACATAACACTGTGACAGACAGCAGCACATAACACTGTGACAGACAGCAGCACATAACACTGTGACAGACAGCAGCTCATAACACTGTGACAGACAGCAGCACATAACACTGTGACAGACCGCAGCACATAACACTGTGACAGACAGCAGCACATAACACTGTGACAGACAGCAGCACATAACACTGTGACAGACCAAGAGGCAGTAGATGGTATAGAGTACAGTATATACATATGAGATGAGTAATGTAGGGTATATAAACATAAAGTGGCATAGTTTAAAGTGACTAGTGATACATGTATTACATAAAGATAGCAAGATGCAGTAGATGATATAGAGTACAGTATATAGATATACATATGAGATGAGTAATGTAGGGTATGTAAACATTATATTAAGTGGCATTGTTGAAAGTGGCTAGTCATACAGTTGAGTCCGTATGTTGGCAGCAGCCACTCAATGTTAGTGTTGGCTGTTTAACAGTCTAATGGCCTTGAGATAGAAGCTGTTTTTCTGTCTCTCGGGTCCTGCTTTGATGCACCTGTACTGACCTCGCCTTCTGGATGAAAGCGGGGTGAACAGGCAGTGGCTCGGGTGGTTGTTGTCCTTGATGATCTTTATGGCCTTCCTGTGACATCGGGTGGCAGGTCGTTTGCCCCCAGGGATGCGTTGTGCAGACCTCACTACCCTCTGGAGAGCCTTACGGTTGTGGGCTGTGCAGTTTCCGTACCAGGCGGGGATACAGCCTGACAGGATGCTCTCGATTGTGCATCTGTAAAAGTTTGTGAGTGCTTTAGGTGACAAGCCAAATTTCTTCAGCCTCCTGAGGTTGAAGAGGCGCTGCTGCGCCTTCTTCACAATGCTGTTTGTGGGGGTGGACCAATTCAGTTTGTCCGTGATGTGTACGCCGAGGAACTTGAAACTTACTACCATTTCCACTACTGTCCCGTCAATGTGGATAGGGGGGTGCTCCCTCTGCTGTTTCCTGAAGTCCACAATCATCTCCTTTGTTTTGTTGAGTGTGATGTTATTTTTCTGACAGGGCCCTCACCTCCTCCTTGTAGGCCGTCTCGTCGTTGTTGGTAATCAAGCCTACCACTGTAGTGTCGTCCGCAAACTTGATGATTGAGTTGGAAGTGTGCATGACCACGCAGTCATGGGTGAACAGGGAGTACAGGAGAGGGCTCAGTACGCACCCCTGTGGGGCCCCAGTGTGTTCTACAGACTGTAACACAACTTTTTGATATTTCGTCTGCAACTAGTGAACACAACTAGTGAGTTTTGATTTGTTTACCAAACGCGCTAACAAAAGGAGGTATTTGGACATAAATTATGGACATTATCGAACAAATCAAACATTTATTTTGTAACTGGGATTCCTGGGAGTGCATTCTGATGAAGATCATCAAAGGTAAGTGAATATTTATAATGTTATTTCTGACTTCTGTTGATTCCAACATGGCGTATATATGTATTGGTTGTCTGAGCGCCGTACTCAGATTATTGCACAGTTTGCTTTTTCCGTAAGGCTTTTTTGAAATCTTCCACTGCATTAAGGAGAAGTTTATGTTTATTTCCATGTATAACACTTGTATTTTCATCAACATTTATGACGAGTATTTCTGTAAATTGATGTGGTTCTCTGCAAAATCACCGGATGTTTTTGGGACGACTAAACATAACGCTCCAATGTATACTGAGATGTTTTGATATAAATATGAACTTTATCGAACAAAACATACATGTATTGTGTGTCATGCCTTGGTCATAGTGTTTTGTGTTTTCGTTATATATTTGGTCAGGCCAGGGTGTGACATGGGTTTAATGTTGTGTTTCGTATTGGGGGTTTTGTAGGTATTGGGATTGCGGCTGAGTAGGGGTGTAGCATAGGTTGGCTGCCTGAGGCGGTTCTCAATCAGAGTCAGGTGATTCTTGTTGTCTCTGATGGGGAACCGTATTTAGGTAGCCGGGGTTTCACTTTGTATTTCGTGGGTGATTGTTCCTGTCTCTGTGTAGTTTCACCAGATTGGCTGTAATTAGGTTTCACGTTCCGTTTGTTGTTTTTTGTATTTATTAAGTTATTTCATGTATCGCTATTCTTTCATTAAAGACATGAGTAACCACCACGCTGCATTTCGGTCCGACTCGCTTTCTACAAACGAAGAACGCCGTTACATTGTGTAACATGAAGTCCTATGAGTCACGCCCGGACCTTAGAGCCTTTTTATGTCTCTATGTTGGTTTGGTCAGGTGTCAGGGTGTGATTTGGCATTCTATGTTCCTTTTCCTATGTTTTTGTATTTATTTTGTTTTGGCCGGGTATGGTTCTCAATCAGGGACAGCTGTCTATCGTTGTCTCTGATTGGGAACCATACTTAGGTAACTTTTTCCCACAGGGTTTTTGTGGGTAGTTGTTTTCTGTATAGTTTAGTTTCCTTACAGAACTGTTCGTTTTCCTCTTTTTTATTTTTGTTCAAGTGTTCTGATTGAATAAAATATCATGAACACGTACCACTCTGCGCTTTGGTCCAGTCATTTACAGAAAGAAGATTGTTACACTACGAGTGTCATCTAATGAAGATCATCAAAGGTTAGTGATTAAATCTCTCTATTTCGGATTTTTGTGACTCCACTCTTTGGTGGGAAAAATGGCTGTGTGTGTTTTTGTGATACGGCTCTGACCTAACATAATCGTTTGGGGTGCTTTCGCTGTAAAGCCTATTTGAAATCAGACACTGTGGTGGGATTAACAACATGATTACATTTAAAATGGTATAAGATACTTGTATGTTTGATGAACTTTAATTTGGAGATTTGTTGTTTTGAATTTGGCACCCTGCACTTTCACTGGCTGTTGTCATATCAATCCCGTTAACGGGATTGCAGCCCTAAGACGTTTTAAGCATCAACTGTCAGAGCAGCTTACTGTGAGCACCTGTTCACAGCAGTCTGTAAATAGCCCACCCAACTACCTCATCCCCATATTGTTACTTGTATTTTTGTTCCTTTTCACCCCAGTTCACATGCACATTCATCTTCTGCACATCTACCACTCCAGTGTTTAATTGCTAAGAGTTAATTATTTTGTCACTATGGCCTATTTATTGCCTTGCATCCCTAATCGTACCTCATTTGCACACGCTGTATATAGACTTTTCTATTGTGTTATTGACTGTACGTTTGTGTATTCCATGTGTAACTCTGTGTTGTTGTTAGTGTCTCACTGCTTTGCTTTATCTTGGCCAGGTCACAGTTGTAAATGAGAACTTGTTCTCAGCTGGCCTACCTGGTTAAATAAAGGTGATTTTTATTTTTTTATCAAATATAAAATAGTAGACTTTGCCCTATTGGCTTGGGTGATACACCGTTCATACATCATACCATGGTTTTTCGAAAAACAGATGTTATGATTTTCAACACCATAAAAAAATATAAATGAACAACACCACGAGTTATAACTATAAGAAATCTAAGATGTGTCAAATAAATGATATGCAGCTCAGGACTCCAGCTATGCATTTGGTTTGCTAACTTTCTAGCTAAGAGACTAGATATCAAGAGAAAGCTTCTTGGTTACAGCGGAGACATTACATCCCATCCTGGATCAAGATCCCTGTTGCCTAAATTATTAAGTGCGTAAAAAAAGAAATGCCCCTTATGTTCACATTCGTTAATACTGCATACCCCGGGATGGTACAGAAACGGTATGATGTTATGACCCAACCCTAGCAGAGAGTACTACTTTTCACCAGAGCCTGTTAGTATTTGTTTTGCTTTTCACCCGAGCCCATAGGATTTGTTTTGCTTTAAACCAGAGCCCATAGGATTTGTTTTGCTATAAACCAGAGCCCATAGGATTTGTTTTGCTTTAAACCAGAGCCTGTCAGGACTTGCTAATTAGCGTTTAAAAATTGTTTTAGAGTAAATTGAGGTGAATATATTGTTTTATTTAAACCAGATTAGGATATGTTTTATTTAAATATAGCCCATATATTGTTAAGAATCATCTTGTTGAGAGAGAATTAAACGGTTATCAAAACTTTATAAAAGGATTTGGTTTTCTTTTCCCAGAGCCCTGGCTCCCGAATCATTCCCGTGCCTGGCTCCCGAATCATTCCCGAGCCTGTATTTGTTTTCTTTTCCCGTGCCATAGGATTTGGCTCCCGAATCATTCAGTGCCTGGCTCCCGAATCATTCCCGTGCCTGGCTCCCGAATCATTCTGCCTGGCTCCCGAATCATTCAGGTGCCTGGCTCCAGAATCATTCAGGTGCCTGGCTCCCAAATCACCAGTGCCTGGCTTTGAATCATTAAACCAGTGCCTGGCTTTGTTTTGCTTTAAACCAGTGCCCTGGCTTTGTTTTCATTCCCGTGCCTGGCTCCCAATCAGCCCGTGCCTGGCTTTGTTTTCTTTAAACCAGAGCCCTGGCTAGAATCATTTG
Source organism: Oncorhynchus keta (assembly GCF_023373465.1). Classification (NCBI taxonomy): domain Eukaryota; kingdom Metazoa; phylum Chordata; class Actinopteri; order Salmoniformes; family Salmonidae; genus Oncorhynchus; species Oncorhynchus keta. Next base: position 43,142,263 of record NC_068440.1, on the reverse strand, counting down.
TTTGGCTAATCATTCCTGTGCCTGGCTCCCGAATCATTCCTGTGCCTGGCTCCCGAATCATTCCTGTGCCTGGCTCCCGTTTAAACCAGTGCCTGGCTCCCGAATCATTTTTGCCTGGCTAAACCAGAATCATTCCGTGCCTGGTCGAATCATTCCGTGCCTGGCTCCCGAATCATTCCCGTGCCTGGCTCCCGAATCATTCCCGTGCCTGGCTCCCGAATCATTCCCGTGCCTGGCTCCCGAATCATTCCCGTGCCTGGCTCCCGAATCATTCCGTGCCGGGCTCCCGAATCATTCAGGTGCCGGGCTCCCGAATCATTCAGGTGCCTGGCTCCCGAATCATTCAGGTGCCTGGCTCCCGAATCATTCAGGTGCCTGGCTCCCGAATCATTCCTGTGCCTGGCTCCCGAATCATTCCTGTGCCTGGCTCCCGAATCATTCCTGTGCCTGGCTCCAGAATCATTCCTGTTCCTGGCTCCAGAATCATTCCCGTGCCTGGCTCCCGAATCATTCCCGTGCCTGGCTCCCGAATCATTCCTGTGCCTGGCTCCCGAATCATTCCTGTGCCTGGCTCCAGAATCATTCCTGTGCCTGGCTCCCGAATCATTCATGGCAACGTGACAATTGGAACCACTTCCATGTTTGACCGCTAGGTTTTATGGGTATGTGGGACTCTATTCCTTACGGCTTTATGCAATGTCACATAAAGCCAGACATTTTATACACTAATGGTATCGTCTTATAATCTTGATTTAAATATGTAATGCCTTAAAGCCGTCAAGATATCTCAAGCAGAACGATACTGGTAACTAACCCCTTCATCGGTGTTGTGGATTTTAGCTAGCAGGTCTGATCTATAGAGGAGACGTCAACCTGCTTCAGAGCAGGTCTGATCTATAGAGGAGAAATCAACCAGTATCAGAGCAGGTCTGATCTACAGAGGAGACATGAACCAGTATCAGAGCAGGTCTGATCTATAGAGGAGAAATCAACCAGTATCAGAGCAGGTCTGATCTACAGAGGAGACGTCAACCTGCTTCAGAGCAGGTCTGATCTATAGAGGAGAAATCAACCAGTATCAGAGCAGGTCTGATCTACAGAGGAGACATCAACCAGTATCAGAGCAGGTCTGATCTATAGAGGAGACATCAACCAGTATCAGAGCAGGTCTGATCTATAGAGGAGACATCAACCAGTATCAGAGCAGGTCTGATCTATAGAGGAGAAATCAACCAGTATCAGAGCAGGTCTGATCTACAGAGGAGACATCAACCAGTATCAGAGCAGGTCTGATCTATAGAGGAGACATCAACCAGTATCAGAGCAGGTCTGATCTATAGAGGAGACATCAACCAGTATCAGAGCAGGTCTGATCTATAGAGGAGACATCAACCAGTATCAGAGCAGGTCTGATCTATAGAGGAGACATCAACCAGTATCAGAGCAGGTCTGATCTATAGAGGAGACATCAACCAGTATCAGAGCAGGTCTGATCCTAGAGTAGACATCAACCAGTATCAGAGCAGGTGCCTGGCATCAACCAGTATCAGAGCAGGTCTGATCTATGAGACATCAACCAGTATCAGAGCAGGTCTGATCTATAGAGGAGACATCAACCTGCTTCAGAGCAGGTCTGATCTATAGAGGAGACATCAACCTGCTTCAGAGCAGGTCTGATCTATAGAGGAGACATCAACCAGCATCAGAGCAGGTCTGATCTATAGAGGAGACATCAACCAGTATCAGAGCAGGTCTGATCTATAGAGGAGACATCAACCTGCTTCAGAGCAGGTCTGATCTATAGAGGAGACATCAACCAGTATCAGAGCAGGTCTGATCTATAGAGGAGACATCAACCAGTATCAGAGCAGGTCTGATCTATAGAGGAGACATCAACCTGCTTCAGAGCAGGTCTGATCTATAGAGGAGACATCAACCAGTATCAGAGCAGGTCTGATCTATAGAGGAGACATCAACCAGTATCAGAGCAGGTCTGATCTATAGAGGAGACATCAACCAGTATCAGAGCAGGTCTGATCTATAGAGGAGACATCAACCAGTATCAGAGCAGGTCTGATCTATAGAGGAGACATCAACCAGTATCAGAGCAGGTCTGATCTATAGAGGAGACATCAACCTGCTTCAGAGCAGGTCTGATCTATAGAGGAGACATCAACCAGTTTAGCAGGTTTCTATAGAGTAGACATCAACCAGTATCAGAGCAGGTCTGATCTATAGAGGAGACATCAACCAGTATCAGAGCAGGTCTGATCTATAGAGGAGACATCAACCAGTATCAGAGCAGGTCTGATCTATAGAGGAGACATCAACCAGTATCAGAGCAGGTCTGATCTATAGAGGAGACATCAACCAGTATCAGAGCAGGTCTGATCTATAGAGGAGACATCAACCAGTATCAGAGCAGGTCTGATCTATAGAGGAGACATCAACCAGTATCAGAGCAGGTCTGATCTATAGAGTAGACATCAACCAGTATCAGAGCAGGTCTGATCTATAGAGGAGACATCAACCAGTATCAGAGCAGGTCTGATCTATAGAGGAGACATCAACCAGTATCAGAGCAGGTCTGATCTATAGAGTAGACATCAACCAGTATCAGAGCAGGTCTGATCTATAGAGGAGACATCAACCAGTATCAGAGCAGGTCTGATCTATAGAGGAGACATCAACCAGTATCAGAGCAGGTCTGATTGCTGTAGCCTTCTCACAGTCCTCCAATTACTCAGTCAGTCATTTAGCTCAGAACCAGACTCCATCTTCTCTCCGTCAGCTGGGGGCTACGCCAGCCGCATGAGTATTTGAGTGTATGAAGCCTCCATTTTGTTGACGCTTTGGGTTGTCCGTGCCCACGGCCAGTTATTTATTCAAGGCCTTTATAATGGAGTTGTCACATCTGTCAGATGGCAAGGAGGAGGAATGCTAAAAGGTCAGGGAGAAAGATAGCAGCTGCTCCGGCCAAACATCTCCTGCCTCCAAATAGCACCGTCATCACACAAACAGATGGGTCTCTCCCATTTCTGTCTCCCCCTATCTCCCACACTCTGTGTACTGCCTCTCTCTCTCTCTTCCCCCCACTCCTGTCTCAGATCTCTCTCCCTCCCTCCCTCTGTCCTCCCTCCCTCCTCCCAGTTATATTCTCTTTCTCGCCCCCCAAACCACCCCCACTTCCCCTCTCAGATCTCTCCCTCCCTCCCTCCCTCCCTCCCTCCCTCCCTCCCTCCCTCCCTCCCTCCCTCCCTCTCTCTGTCCTCCCTCCCTCCCCCGTTATATTCTCTTTCTCGCCCCCCAAACCACCCCCACTCCCTCTCAGTGCCTCTCCCCCACTTCCCCTCTCAGTCCTCTCTCTCCCTCTCTATGCACCCTCACTCTTCTTCTCTCTGCTCTCTCTCTCTGCCCTCTCTCTCTGTGTCTTCTTTCCCCTCTCTCTCTATCGGTCCTTTCACTCTGTCTCTCTCACCCTCCCTCTCTAGGTACAACGCAGCTATATCAAGGTCAGTTTAAACTGTCCTGGCCAGAGGTAACACTTCTGCTCAATCAGAAACACAGAGAAACAAGGACGAAGGGACCAACCTGGTGTTTATGCAGAATGTCTTACCTGTTTCTATCTGAATGATATTGTGTTACTCTATCTTCTCCAAGAACAAAATAAAAGCTTCTTTATGACTGGCTAACTGAACCAGTCATCATTTAAAACCTCTGTATGAATGGCTAACTGAACCAGTCATAATTTAAAACCTCTGTATGAATGGCTAACTGAACCAGTCATAACCAGGACACATAGTGCATTGCTTCTGACCAGGACCCATAGGGTACTACTGTTGACCAGGACCCACAGGGTACTACTGTTGACCAGGACCCATAGTGCATTGCTTCTGACCAGGACCCATAGGGTACTACTGTTGACCAGGACCCATAGGGTACTACTTCTGACCAGGACCCATAGGGTACCACTGTTGACCAGGACCCATAGTGCATTGCTTCTGACCAGGACCCATAGTGCATTGCTTCTGACCAGGAACCATAGTGCATTGCTTCTGACCAGGAACCATAGTGCATTGCTTCTGACCAGGACCCATAGGGTACTACTTCTGACCAGGACCCATAGAGTACTACTGTTGACCAGGACCCATAGAGTACTACTGTTGACCAGGACCCATAGAGTACTGCTGTTGACCAGGACCCATAGAGTACTGCTGTTGACCAGGACCCATAGAGTACTGCTGTTGACCAGGACTGCTGTTGACCTGGTCCTTCTGTGGCTCAGTTGGTAGAGTACTACTGCTTGACCAGGACGCCAGGGTAGTGGGTTCGATTCCTGTTGACTAGGACCCATACGTAGAATGTATGCTGTTGACCATGACTGTAAGTACTGCTTTGGACCAGCGTCAGACCCTAAATGGCATATATAGGACCCATAGGATGCCATTTGGGACTCAGCTTGGTAGTTCTGTTGAGGAATAACAAAGGCTGTCTGTCTTGGTCTCTGCTCCTGGTGTTGTCTTTGATGGTCATAGATACATAGTTACGCTGCATAGAAAGGAAGACTCTCCTCTCCTTCCCTACCCCCTCCCCTTCTCTCTCCTCTTCCCTTCCCTCAGTAGGGGACCTTCAGTACATGTTTTATTCAACGTTGTCTAAAAATAGAACTGTAGAACCTAACCTTGAGTACAAGGTGTCTCCTGAAAGCTGGAGATCTTGGCATTCCAGCCATATCATACAATCTTTGTTGCAACTTAGTACCATATATGGGCATGCGGTCATATAAGGGCAGGCCATACCCACAAGCCCATTTCAAGATGGCTGGATGTGGTTAAACAACGTTGATATGTGGTTAAACAACGTTGATATGTGGTTAAACAACGTTGATATGTGGTTAAACAACGTTGATATGTGGTTAAACAACGTTGATATGTGGTTAAACAACGTTGATATGTGGTTAAACAACGTTGATATGTAGTTAAACAACGTTGATATGTGGTTAAACAACGTTGATATGTGGTTAAACAACGTTGATATGTGGTTAAACAACGTTGATATGTGGTTAAACAACGTTGATATGTGGTTAAACAACGTTGATATGTGGTTAAACAACGTTGATATGTGGTTAAACAACGTTGATATGTGGTTAAACAACGTTGATATGTGGTTAAACAACGTTGATATGTGGTTAAACAACGTTGATATGTGGTTAAACAATGTTGATATGTGGTTAAACAACGTTGATATGTGGTTAAACAACGTTGATATGTGGTTAAACAACGTTGATATGTGGTTAAACAACGTTGATATGTGGTTAAACAACGTTGATATGTGGTTAAACAACGTTGATATGTGGTTAAACAACGTTGATATGTGGTTAAACAACGTTGATATGTGGTTAAACAACGTTGATATGTGGTTAAACAACGTTGATATGTGGTTAAACAACATTGATATGTGGTTAAACAACGTTGATATGTGGTTAAACAATGTTGATATGTGGTTAAACAACGTTGATATGTGGTTAAACAACGTTGATATGTGGTTAAACAACGTTGATATGTGGTTAAACAACGTTGATATGTGGTTAAACAACGTTGATATGTGGTTAAACAACGTTGATATGTAGTTAAACAACGTTGATATGTAGTTAAACAATGTTGATATGTAGTTAAACAACGTTGATATGTGGTTAAACAACGTTGATATGTGGTTAAACAACGTTGATATGTGGTTAAACAACGTTGATATGTGGTTAAACAACGTTGATATGTGGTTAAACAACGTTGATATGTGGTTAAACAACGTTGATATGTGGTTAAACAATGTTGATATGTGGTTAAACAACGTTGATATGTGGTTAAAACACACAGATGATAAGGATATGCTACATATGTGTATGTGACCAACACAATTTGATTTGATGTGTTATTTGTCAGCCTGTGACCTACCACTATGAGCCCAGAGAGACAACAAGTTCATTTTATGATTTGTTTTTTTCTAAAACAAGTTAAGCTTCCATGTGGTATGTGTTTGAGCTATATGAATCTTTAGGTTGTTACCAAACACAAGTAGCCCAAACTTATTTGTTACCAAACACAAGTAGCCCAAGCCCAAATAATATACGGCAGAGTTAGAGCGTAAAATGTCCCCCTACTGACTACATCTTTGCCTACAAAAATGTTTTTTTTTAATGTTTATCTTTGGACCTGTGGTTATAGCATGAGACTGGGGAGGAGGGTAAAACGAAAGATGGACAGTCCTTTAGCCAATAGGATAAGCGTCTACAGTTCAATCGGATGACCTGGGTTTGACTAAGTGTGATTTGAGTAGCTCTATAGTGTCATGCGTTTGCTAAAGGGATTGTGAAAGGAGGCACTCAAAACGTAGAGAGAGCATCATAGTAGTTTGGCATGAAAATGTATTATCAGGGATGTAAAAACCAAGTAAACTACCCAACAGGGGGTAAAAACCAAGTAAACTACCCAACATGGGGGGTAAAAACCAAGTAAACTACCCAACAGGGGGTAAAAACCAAGTAAACTACCCAACAGGGGGTAAAAACCAAGTAAACTACCCAACATGGGGGTAAAAACCAAGTAAACTACCCAACATGGGGGTAAAAACCAAGTAAACTACCCAACATGGGGGTAAAAACCAAGTAAACTACCCAACATGGGGTAAAAACCAAGTAAACTACCCAACATGGGGGTAAAAACCAAGTAAACTACCCAACATGGGGGTAAAACCAAGTAAACTACCCAACATGGGGGTAAAAACCAAGTAAACTACCCAACATGGGGTAAAAACCAAGTAAACTACCCAACATGGGGTAAAAACCAAGTAAACTACCCAACATGGGGGTAAAAACCAAGTAAACTACCCAACAGGGGGTAAAAACCAAGTAAACTACCCAACAGGGGGTAAAAACCAAGTAAACTACCCAACATGGGGGTAAAAACCAAGTAAACTACCCAACATGGGGGGTAAAAACCAAGTAAACTACCCAACATGGGGTAAAAACCAAGTAAACTACCCAACATGGGGGTAAAAACCAAGTAAACTACCCAACAGGGGGGTAAAAACCAAGTAAACTACCCAACAGGGGGTAAAAACCAAGTAAACTACCCAACATGGGGGTAAAAACCAAGTAAACTACCCAACAGGGGGTAAAAACCAAGTAAACTACCCAACAGGGGGTAAAAACCAAGTAAACTACCCAACATGGGGTAAAAACCAAGTAAACTACCCAACATGGTAATCCACCACAGACTCAGGTTGGCACTGAGACCGCACTGAAAGAGGTGTATTCCACCATAAGCAAACAGGAAAACTCTCACTAGGCAGCGCTCCTAGTGGCCGGGGACTTTAATGCAGGAAACTTAAATCAAATTTTATCAGCATGTTAAATGTGCAACCAGGGGGGGATTATAGACCACCTTTACTCCACACACAGCGATTCGTAGAAAGCTCTCCCTCGCCTTTCATTTGGCAAACCATAACTCTATCTTCATGATTCCTTCTTATAAGCAAAAACTAAAGCTGGAAGCACCAGTGACTCGGTCTATCAAAAAGTCGAAGCAGATGCTAAACTACAGGACTGTTTTGTTAGCACAGACTGGAGTTTGTTCTGGGATTCTTCCGATGGCATTGAGGAGTACACCACATCAGTCACTGGCTTTATCAATAACTGCATTGAGAACGTCATCCCCACAGTGACTGTACGTTCATACCCCAACCAGAAGCCATGGATTACAGGCAACATCCGCACTGGGATAAACGGTAGAGCTGCCACTTTCAAGGTGCAGGACTTTAACCCGGAAGCATATAAGAAATCCCACAATGCCCTGCGATGAACCATCAAACAGGCAGAGTTTCAATACAGGACTAAGATCGAATCGTACTAAACCAGCTCCGATAATCGTTGGATGTGTCAGGTCTTGCTAACTATTACAGACTACAAAGGGAAGCACAGCCGAGAGCTGCCCAGTAACACGAGCCTAGCAGATGAAATAACTTATATGCTCGCTTAGAAGCAAGTATCACTGAAACATGCACGAGAGCACCAGCTGTTGCGGACGACTGTGTGATCACGCTCTCCGGAGGCGATGTGAGTAAGACCTTTCAACAGGTCAACATTCACAAGACCGCCAGGCCAAACGGATTACCAGGAGGTATTCTGCGCTGACCAACAGCCAAATGTCTTCACTGACCAATCCAGCATGTTTCAAGCAGACCACCACAGTGCCTGTGCCCAAGAACACTAAGGTAACATGCCTAAATGACTACCGACCCGTAGCACTCATGTATGTAGCCATGAAATACTTTGAAAGGCTGGTCATGGCTTACATCAACACCATTATCCCAGAAACCCTAGACCAGCTCCAATTTGCATTCCGCACCAACAGATCCACAGATGATGCAATCTCTATTGCACTCCACACTGCCCTTTCACACGTGGACTAAAGGAACACCTATATGAGAATGCTGATCATTGACTACAGCTCAGCGTTCAACACCATAGTGCCCTCAAAGCTCGTCACTAAGTTAAAGACCATGGGACTAAACACCTTCCTCTGCAACTGGATCCCGAACTGGCCACTCCCAGGTAGTAAGGGTAGGTAACAACACAGCCACCACGCTGATCCTCAACACGGGGGCCCCTCAGGGGTGCTTGCTCAGTCCCCTCCTGTACTCCCTGTTCACTCAAGACTGCATGGCCAGGCATGACACCATCACCATCATTAAGTTTGCCAATGATACAACAATACTAGGCCTAATCACCGACAAGGACGAGACAGCCTATAGGGAGGATGTCAGAGACCTGACCATGTGGTGCAAGGACAACAACCTCTCCCTCAACGTGATAAAGACAAAGGAGATGATTGTGGACTTCAGGAAAAGGAGGACCGAGCACGCACCCATTCTCATCAATGAGGCTGTAGTGGAGCAGGTTGAGAGCTTCAAGTTCCTTGGAGTCCACATCACCAACAAACTACCATGGTCCAAACACCAAGACAGTTGTGAAGAGGGCACGACAAAACCAATTCCGCCTCAGGAGACAGAAAAGATTTGGCATGAGTCCTCAGATCCTCATAAGGTTTTACAGCTGCACCATAGAGAGCATCCTGACGGGTTGCATCACTGCCTGGTATGGCAACTGCTCGGCATCCGACTGCAAGGCACTACAGAGGGTAGTGCGTACGGCCCAGTACATCATCGGGGCCAAGGCTTTTGCACCCCCCCCCTCCCTACTCTCTGTTATTATCTATGCATAGCCACTTTAATAACTCTACCTGCATGGTCATAGGCACTACAGAGGGCACATTGACATGATGACTCTGTACCGGTACCCCCCGTTTACAGCCCTTTGTTATTTACTGCTGCTCTCTGTTATTATCTATGCATAGCCACTTTAATGAGTGATCAGTGAGATATACCTGCTGGAGCGCGTGTTTTTATCGTGACCAGTGAGCTGAGATAAGCGGTGGAGCTTTACCTAGCATAGACTTATAGACGACATGGAGCCAGTGGGTCTGGCAACGAATATGTAGCAAATATGTACCTGATACCAGATCAATAGATATTCTGGTTACAGGGAAATTATTCAGCATACACTTGACTACTCTGCCTCTGGCATCTCCTCCTAACTCTAGTCAACATTAATACTGTAAATGACTTACCTAACATCTCCTAACTCTAGTCAACATCAATACTGTAAATGACTTACCTAACATCTCCTCCTAACTCTAGTCAACATCAATACTGTAAATGACTTACCAAGCATCTCCTAACTCTAGTCAACATCAATACTGTAAATGACTTACCTAACATCTCCTCCTAACTCTAGTCAACATCAATACTGTAAATGACTTACCTAACATCTCCTAACTCTAGTCAACATCAATACTGTAAATGACTTACCTAACATCTCCTCCTAACTCTAGTCAACATCAATACTGTAAATGACTTACCAAGCATCTCCTAACTCTAGTCAACATCAATACTGTAAATGACTTACCAAGCATCTCCTAACTCTAGTCAACATTAATACTGTAAATGACTTACCAAGCATCTCCTAACTCTAGTCAACATCAATACTGTAAATGACTTACCAAGCATCTCCTAACTCTAGTCAACATCAATACTGTAAATGACTTACCAAGCATCTCCTAACTCTAGTCAACATCAATACTGTAAATGACTTACCTAACATCTCCTAACTCTAGTCAACATCAATACTGTAAATGACTTACCTAACATCTCCTAACTCTAGTCAACATAAATACTGTAAATGACTTACCTAACATCTCCACCTAACTCTAGTCAACATTAATACTGTAAATGACTTACCAAGCATCTCCTAACTCTAGTCAACATCAATACTGTAAATGACTTACCAAGCATCTCCTAACTCTAGTCAACATCAATACTGTAAATGACTTACCTAACATCTCCTAACTCTAGTCAACATCAATACTGTAAATGACTTACCTAACATCTCCTCCTAACTCTAGTCAACATCAATACTGTAAATGACTTACCTAACATCTCCTCCTAACTCTAGTCAACATCAATACTGTAAATGACTTACCAAGCATCTCCTAACTCTAGTCAACATCAATACTGTAAATGACTTACCTAACATCTCCTCCTAACTCTAGTCAACATCAATACTGTAAATGACTTACCAAGCATCTCCTAACTCTAGTCAACATCAATACTGTAAATGACATACCTAACATCTCCTCCTAACTCTAGTCAACATCAATACTGTAAATGACTTACCTAACATCTCCTCCTAACTCTAGTCAACATCAATACTGTAAATGACATACCTAACATCTCCTCCTAACTCTAGTCAACATCAATACTGTAAATGACTTACCTAACATCTCCTCCTAACTCTAGTCAACATCAATACTGTAAATGACTTACCTAACATCTCCTCCTAACTCTAGTCAACATCAATACTGTAAATGACATACCTAACATCTCCTCCTAACTCTAGTCAACATCAATACTGTAAATGACTTACCTAACATCTCCTAACTCTAGTCAACATCAATACTGTAAATGACTTACCTAACATCTCCTCCTAACTCTAGTCAACATCAATACTGTAAATGACATACCTAACATCTCCTAACTCTAGTCAACATCAATACTGTAAATGACATACCTAACATCTCCTCCTAACTCTAGTCAACATCAATACTGTAAATGACTTACCTAACATCTCCTCCTAACTCTAGTCAACATCAATACTGTAAATGACATACCTAACATCTCCTCCTAACTCCAGTCAACATCAATACTGTAAATGACATACCTAACATCTCCTCCTAACTCTAGTCAACATCAATACTGTAAATGACTTACCTAACATCTCCTCCTAACTCTAGTCAACATCAATACTGTAAATGACATACCTAACATCTCCTCCTAACTCTAGTCAACATCAATACTGTAAATGACTTACCTAACATCTCCTCCTAACTCTAGTCAACATCAATACTGTAAATGACATACCTAACATCTCCTCCTAACTCTAGTCAACATCAATACTGTAAATGACATACCTAACATCTCCTCCTAACTCTAGTCAACATCAATACTGTAAATGACTTACCTAACATCTCCTCCTAACTCTAGTCAACATCAATACTGTAAATGACTTACCTAACATCTCCTCCTAACTCTAGTCAACATCAATACTGTAAATGACTTACCTAACATCTCCTAACTCTAGTCAACATCAATACTGTAAATGACTTACCTAACATCTCCTCCTAACTCTAGTCAACATTAATACTGTAAATGACTTACCTAACATCTCCTCCTAACTCTAGTCAACATCAATACTGTAAATGACTTACCTAACATCTCCTCCTAACTCTAGTCAACATCAATACTGTAAATGACATACCTAACATCTCCTCCTTACTCTAGTCAACATTAATACTGTAAATGACATACCTAACATCTCCTAACTCTAGTCAACATCAATACTGTAAATGACTTACCTAACATCTCCTTCTAACTCTAGTCAACATCAATACTGTAAATGACATACCTAACATCTCCTCCTAACTCTAGTCAACATCAATACTGTAAATGACATACCTAACATCTCCTCCTTACTCTAGTCAACATTAATACTGTAAATGACATACCTAACATCTCCTAACTCTAGTCAACATCAATACTGTAAATGACTTACCTAACATCTCCTCCTAACTCTAGTCAACATCAATACTGTAAATGACTTACCTAACATCTCCTCCTAACTCTAGTCAACATCAATACTGTAAATGACTTACCTAACATCTCCTCCTAACTCTAGTCAACATCAATACTGTAAATGACATACCTAACATCTCCTCCTAACTCTAGTCAACATCAATACTGTAAATGACTTACCTAACATCTCCTAACTCTAGTCAACATCAATACTGTAAATGACATACCTAACATCTCCTCCTAACTCTAGTCAACATCAATACTGTAAATGACATACCTAACATCTCCTCCTAACTCTAGTCAACATCAATACTGTAAATGACTTACCTAACATCTCCTCCTAACTCTAGTCAACATCAATACTGTAAATGACATACCTAACATCTCCTCCTAACTCTAGTCAACATCAATACTGTAAATGACTTACCTAACATCTCCTAACTCTAGTCAACATCAATACTGTAAATGACTTACCTAACATCTCCTCCTAACTCTAGTCAACATTAATACTGTAAATGACTTACCTAACATCTCCTCCTAACTCTAGTCAACATCAATACTGTAAATGACTTACCTAACATCTCCTCCTAACTCTAGTCAACATCAATACTGTAAATGACTTACCTAACATCTCCTAACTCTAGTCAACATCAATACTGTAAATGACTTACCTAACATCTCCTCCTAACTCTAGTCAACATCAATACTGTAAATGACATACCTAACATCTCCTCCTAACTCTAGTCAACATCAATACTGTAAATGACTTACCTAACATCTCCTCCTAACTCTAGTCAACATCAATACTGTAAATGACTTACCATACACAGTTCAATATTGAAGAGCAATGTATTTGAACTGGGTATTTAATAGGGCCGTTTAAAATAGGAATTTTACTGGTGATGAGGTGATAAATGTGAACAGGTAGTCCTCAGAGTAACTCCAAGATAACAGACTTAAAAAGATGAATAGGGAGAGATGGCCTTACTCTGTTAATTCAAAAGGTTTTAAAATTCTACACAAGCAGGGTAAAACAAGCTCAAGTAGAGTTCTGTTAATAATAATAATAATAATAATATATGCCATTTAGCTGACGCTTTTATCCAAAGCGACTTACAGTCATGTGTGCATACATTCTACGTATGGGTGGTCCCGGGAATCAAACCCACTACCCTGGCGTTACAAGCGCCATGCTCTACCAACTGAGCCACAGAAGGACCACAAGGATTCCAAGGATATCGATGCTCAACCTTTCAGAAGCGTGTCTCCCCCTGCTCGCCGTTTGCAATATGCTCAGTTCATGTTCCCGTTTACATTTTAGTCATTTAGCAGACACTGTTATCCAAAATGACTGTTAGTGCCGCCTCCTTACGATATGTAGTTGGAACAACCACATATCACAGGCATATAAAGTACATGTTCCCCCAATAACATATCTGACAGTGGAGTCAGAGCTAGAGGGGGGGGGGTCATGTGCAAGTGGTGGTAAAAAAATAAAAAATACATTTAACAGGCAGTGGCTTGGGTGGTTGTTGTCCTTGATGATCCTTCTGGATGGTAGCACTATTAACAGGTAGTGGCTCGGGTGGTTGTTGTCCTTGATGATATTTTTGGCCTTCCTGTGACATCAGGTGCTGTAGGAGTCCTGGAGGGCAGGTAGTTTGCCCCCGGTGATGCGTTGGGTAAACCGCACCACCCTCTGGAGAGGCCTGCAGTTGCAGGCGGGGCAGTTGCCGTACCAGGCGGCCAGGCGATACACCCCGACAGAATGCTCTCAGTTGCGCATCTGTGAAATGAGGGTTTTCCCCAATGGGTCGGTCCCGAGGCCATTACACTTCCTACAGTGTATGAAACTGTGATTTAGATGGAGCCGTAAAAATAAAAATAAACACAAAATGGAGATCGGAGGCTTGTTGGTTAATTGACCTTTATTGGGCCTTCTGGTTCATTTGAGTAGGGGAATTAAATGAACATGATCATTCAGGCCCAGAGTATTAACAGCCATCCATCCAACCCCATTACATGTATCACCTGATTTAGTACTGCTTTTTATTAACAGCCTTTAATTTTGCAGTGAAGAGAGAGAGAGGCTTCATTCCAGCTGAGCAGATACAGTAGCATGATTCCTCTTCCTGGTTTATGACCCTCAGGATTCTATTATAGATAGGGAATAGGGTGTGTCTGAAATGGCACCCTATCTAGTGCACCGTTGACCCAATAGGAATTCCTCGACTCCATTTTGGACTCGCACTACTACAGTCTGCAGTATACAGAAGTGCTCTAATAGTTGTTCCCAGCTGAACTGTGAACTGGGTTTTGAAAAAGGCTGACGGAATTCCGTTGCCTCGGTTTTAAGAAATAAATGTCCATTTGTCTAAAATAGCCTAATGACTTAATTGGCTGCAGGAGTGAGAGATGTATTTTTTTTAACCTTTATTTTACCAGGCAAGTCAGTTAAGAACAAATTCTTATTTTCAATGACTGCCTAGAAACAGTGGGTCAACTGCCTGTTCAGGGGCAGAACGACAGATTTTGTACGGGGATTTGAACCTGCAACCTTTCGGTTTCTAGTCCAATGCTCTAACCACTAGGCTACCCTGCCGCCCCAGGTGTTATAAACTGTAAGGTTGGCGATGGAAGAGGGTTTCTGGGGTGTTAAATGGGGAGTGCTAGTACCATCTTGTGGTAGGTGCATATCACACGTGTAGGTTGGGACTCCAGGAAACATTTAGCTCTGATTGAACCTGATTAAATATTACATCAATATAAAAATTAATAAAAACTTAACTATAGTTATTTTTAACCTGTTTACTCCTACCCCCTACTTTTTCGAACATTCTGTTAAAAATCACGCAAAATTTCAGCACCCTGCTTCTCATGCCAGGAATATAGTATATGCATATGATTAGTATGTGTGGATAGAAAACACTCAGACGTTTATAAAACTGGTTAAATCACGGCTGTGACTATAACAGAACGTGCGTTTCATCGAAAAGTGCAGGAAAATCTGATCACTGAAAATGGAAAAATATATCCATGCGCAACTTCAACCGATTGATAAAGGTGAACCACATTAAATGGGGCCGAGGTTGCAATACCTACAGCTTCCACACGATGTCAACAGTCTTGTCATTTGCCTACGATTTGTTTCTTGGTCAAACGAAGAAGAGACAGCCCATTTCTTCAGGTCTCCGACTGGATATTTTGGTTGAGATTTACCCGGACATTATTTCAAGACGTACAGCAATAGAATATACATCGCCTCGTGATCAATTTGATCGCTTATTAACGTTTACTAATACCTAAAGTTGCATTACAAAAGTATTTCGAAGTGTGCTGCCATCCTGTTAGAAGATAACAGATTATTTTATTACAATGGTTAAATTGGATTTTCATTGTGTTCAATGGTGTTATTTGCCCCCTAGTGGCGCTTTCTGGTACTTAGAAAGTCAACGCAAACGGGAAGTTCAGAATTTGTTTTGCAGCATAGAAGCAGCTACAAACAACGCTACGGTGCAGGTCTTTCAATGTAGTTATTTCTTGTCACGCTTCAGCCTTGGAAAAATATTTGTTTGTAAGTTCGATTCAAGCATTTAGCTAATGATGATAATCTTGTTATTGATAGAGTTTCTTACATATCAATGTTGGTTGCATTTACTCACAAAGTGCAATGCCTTTTGTGTATGTCGTTAGCTGTATTACTTTGCTCATGCGTCATGCAAACGAATTGTAAAATATACAATACTGTAGTTTTGTTACTGTTTTTAGTGTAATATGCTTTGTTATTCTACATAGATGGTTATACATTATTAGAGTAATGAAAGGAGCAATTACCATATGGTTAACAATTAGCTATATGGTTTGGCATCATGCCAGATGCATGGTACCTTAGCGTGTGCTTTGTATTCATGCAACTTCAAATGTTTAATGTACAGCTACAGTATGTCGGTGTGAATTGTCATTATATGTTGCCCTAGAAGACTAAATCAACCCTTGTTCACCAGAATGTCATAAGTCGTTTGAAGCATTCATACCATCTAGTTGTAAAAGTCTGATTCATTCATGGAGCAAATAGAAAATGTCTCCCGTGGATCTTTATGGCCTTCCTGTGACATTGGGTAGTGTAGGTGTCCTGGAGGGCAGGTAGTTTGCCCCCGGTGATGCGTTGTGCAGACCTAACTACCCTCTGAAGAGCCTTATGGTTGAGCAGTTAGCTTTCCAGGCGGTGATACAGCCCGACAGGATGCTCTCGATTGTGCATCTGTAACAGTTTGTGAGTGCTTTTGGTGACTAGCCGAATTTCTTCAGCCTCCTGAGGTTGAAGAGGCGCTGCTGCGCCTTCTTCACGATGCTGTATGTGGGGGTGGACCAATTCAGTTTGTCCGTGATGTGTACGCCGAGGAACTTAAAACTTACTACCCTCTCCACTACTGTTCCATCAATGTGGATAGGGGGGTGCTCCCTCTGCTGTTTCCTGAAGTCCACAATCATCTCCTTAGTTTTGTTGACGTTGAGTGTGAGGTTATTTTCCTGACACCACACACTCCAAGGGCCCTCACCTCCTCCCTGTAGGCCGTCTCATCGTTGATGGTAATCAAGCCTACCACCGTTGTGTCGTCCGCAAACTTGATGATTGAGTTGGAGGCGTGAGTGGCCACGCAGTCGTGGGTGAACAGGGAGTACAGGAGAGGGCTCAGAACGCACCCTTGTGGGGCCCCAGTGTTGAGGACCAGGGTCTCGAGTTTGATGACGAGTTTGGAGGGTAAATGCTGAGCTGTAGTCGATGAACAGCATTTTACTCATGCCGGCTGCAGTGAGTCTGCATGTTTTGGTTGCAGGCCGTGTCAGTGGCACTGTATTGTCCTCAAAGCGGGCAAAAAAGTTATTTAGTCTCTCTGGGAGCAAGACATCCTGGTCCGTGATGGGGCTGGTTTTCTTTTTGTAATCCGTGATTGACTGTAGACCCTGCCACATACCTCTTGTGTCTGAGCCGTTGAATTGCGACTCTACTTTGTCTCTATACTGACGCTTAGCTTGTTTGATTGTCTTGCGGAGGGAATAGCTACACTGTTGGTATTCGGTCATGTTTCTGGTCACCTTGCCCTTGTTATAAGCAGTGTTTCGCGTGAATGCTGCAATCAATCCACGGTTTCTGGTTTGGGAATGTTTTAATCGTTGCTGTGGGTATAACATCGTTAATGCACTTTCTAATGAACCCACACACCGAATCAGTATATTCGTCAATGTTGTTGTTTGACGCAGTGCGGAACATATCCCAGTCCAGATGATGGAAGCAGTCTTGGAGTGTGGAGTCAGCTTGGTCGGACCAGCGTTGAACAGACCTGAGCGCGGGAGCTTCTTAATTTAAGGCTGGAAGGAACAAAATGGAGTCGTGGTCAGCTTTTCCGAAAGGAGGGCAAGGGAGGGCTTCATATGCGTCGCGGAAGTTAGAATAACGATGATCCAAGGTTTTACCAGCCCTGGTTGCACAATCGATATGCTGATACAATTTAGGGAGTCTTGTTTTTAGATTAGCCTTGTTAAAATCCCCAGCTACAATGAATGCAGCCTCAGGATATGGGTGGACATTGTTACATTCCCCAGCAAGAAAACCAAATAAACTATCTCAAACAGAAGAGGGAACATTTAACTCATCTGAATGGTAGGCTACAGTTCCCTTGACGTACCATAGGCCTATTTAAAGACCCCTCTGTGGACGTGATTCTGAGTTAATATCAAAAGGGTCGTGAGAGGTTATAGACCTACAGTCAGTGTCCAGATGTCAGTGTCCAGATGTCAGTGTCCATTTAACTCACCTGAATGGTAGGCTACAGTTCCCTTGACGTACCATAGGGCTATTTAAAGATCCCCCCCCCCTCTTGTGACTGTCAAATGTGTATAGAGTCTCACAATCATCACACATAACCTAGACAGCCCTGCTATCATCCTCTTTTAGCTCTTGGATCTACCCATCCCGGACCCGGGATTATTGTCATCAACTGACACCAAGTAGCATAACACAACGTACAAAA
This sequence comes from Oncorhynchus keta, assembly GCF_023373465.1. Taxonomy (NCBI): domain Eukaryota; kingdom Metazoa; phylum Chordata; class Actinopteri; order Salmoniformes; family Salmonidae; genus Oncorhynchus; species Oncorhynchus keta. Next base: position 43,123,988 of record NC_068440.1, on the reverse strand, counting down.
AATCTTACTAGAAAGTATTTATATTCATGAAATCACAAGTGAAATATACCACCACTACTGCTACCACCACCACTACCAACACCACCACCAATACAACCACCACTACCACCACTACTGCTACCACCACCACTACCACCACTACTGCTACCACCACCACTACCACCACTACTGCTACCACCACCACTACCAACACCACCACCAATACAACCACCACTACCACCACTACTGCTACCACCACCACCACTACTACAACCACCACCACTACAACCACCACCACTACTGCTACCACCACCACTACAACCACCACTACCACCACTACTGCTACTACCACCACCACTACTACAACCACCACCACTACAACCACCACCACTACTGCTACCACCACCACTACCAACACCACCACCAATACAACCACCACTACCACCACTACTGCTACCACCACCACCACTACTACAACCACCACCACTACAACCACCACCACTACTGCTACCACCACCACTACAACCACCACTACCACCACTACTGCTACTACCACCACCACTACTACAACCACCACCACTACAACCACCACCACTACTGCTACCACCACCACTACCAACACCACCACCAATACAACCACCACTACCACCACTACTGCTACCACCACCACTACTACAACCACCACCACTACTGCTACCACCACCACTACTACAACCACCACCACTACAACCACCACCACTACTGCTACCACCACCACTACTACAACCACCACCACTACAACCACCACCACTACTGCTACCACCACTACCTCCACCACCACCACTACCTCCACTACAACCACCACTACCGCCACCACCACCACTACAACCACCACCACCACCACCACCACCACTACTACCACCACCACCACTGCTACCACTACTACCACCACCACTACTGCTACCACCACTATCACTACTACTACCACCACTACTGCTACCACCAACACCACTACTACTACCACCACTACATGCTACCACTACCACCACCACCACTACTGCTACCACCAACACCACCACCACTACCAGCACTACTACGACCACTACCACCACCACCACTACTACTACCAGCACTACTACTACCACCACAAACACCACCACCACTACTACTACCAGCACTACTACTACCACCACCACTACCACTACCACTACCACCACCACCACTACTACTACTACTACCACCACTACCACCACCACCCAACCAGTGAACATCCTCCCAATCCAATTATCCCCCAGGTCAGCTGCCCCCCCCAACCCTCACAACGAGGACCTCAACATGACAATAACACATAGGATCTGAGCAGAGCAACAGGCCCAACCTCTACTATTACACCCACCCAAACCACGTCCTGTGAACTAAGTGGCATGTAGTAGATGCTCAACATACTCTACTGTGACTGTGAGGGCCTAAACCACACAAAAACAACACTAGACACTATGGAACACAAACATTTAATATCTCATCCTGGAATATACAAGGTCAGAGGTCATCTGCCTTTGGCCTAAAGAGCAGGAACCCAGACCTCAAAGAAATCAGAAATACAGACATTGTCATCCTACTGGTTGCCCTCTAGGTTACAGAGAGCTGGTAGTCCCATCCACCATACTACCAGGTGTGTGGTATAGAGGAGATGGACCCACTCGTTGCCCTCTAGGTTACAGAGAGCTGGTAGTCCCATCCACCATACTACAAGGTGTGTGGTATAGAGGAGACGGACCCACTCGTTGCCCTCTAGGTTACAGAGAGCTGGTAGTCCCATCCACCATACTACAAGGTGTGGGGTATAGAGGAGACGGACCCACTCGTTGCCCTCTAGGTTACAGAGAGCTGGTAGTCCCATCCACCATACTACCAGGTGTGTGGTATAGAGGAGACGGACCCACTCGTTGCCCTCTAGGTTACAGAGAGCTGGTAGTCCCATCCACCATACTACCAGGTGTGTGGTATAGAGGAGACGGACCCACTCGTTGCCCTCTAGGTTACAGAGAGCTGGTAGTCCCATCCACCATACTACCAGGTGTGAAACAGGGAAGGGTCTCAGGGGGTATGCTAATTTGGTATAGATCAGATGTAACCCACTCTGTTAAATTAATTAAAACAGCAAAATGGTACATTTGGCTAGAGTCCTACCTACAGTATATCCAGCCCCCCACACACACACACACACTGTAAATAGCTGTATGTCAATATATAATTTTCCCATATGGGACACACAGGGGACTCAGACAAAAGCAGAAAAGCGATAATCTAGCAGCACATTAGAGGACAATCCCAGATGCTGCAAACCCTTCTCCTCTCCTAAGTGAATGCATTATAATTTCACGATGTGTGTCCCAAATGGCACCCTATTCCCTATATAATGCACTACTTTTGACCAGGGCCCTATGGCACCCTATTCCCTATATAGTGCACTACTTTTGACCAGGGCCTTAAATGCTTTTGCATCTGCGTTCTATTAATTTTCATGTCTGAATTAGCTTCGACTCAAAGCCAATTCTCTGTCCATCTGGGTTATGGCTGGTGGAGGTAATGAATATGTTTTATTTGTGAGGCAGTAATACATCGTGGTGGTTGGTGGTTGAAGATATCCCTCTAGTGGTGTGGGGGCTGTGCTTTGGCAAAGTGGGTGGGGTTATATCCTTCCTGTTTGGCCCTGTCCGGGGGTGTCCTCGGATGGGTCCACAGTGTCTCCTGACCCCTCCTGTCTCAGCCTCCAGTATTTATGCTGCAGTAGTTTATGTGTCGGGGGGCTAGGGTCAGTTTGTTATATCTGGAGTACTTCTCCTGTCCTATTCGGTGTCCTGTGTGAATCTAAGTGTGCGTTCCTTAATTCTCTCCTTCTCTCTTTCTTTCTCTCTCTCGGAGGACCTGAGCCCTAGGACCATGCCCCAGGACTACCTGACATGATGACTCCTTGCTGTCCCCAGTCCACCTGGCCATGCTGCTGCTCCAGTTTCAACTGGCCTGGGCCCTAGGACCATGTCCCAGGACTACCTGACATGAGGACTCCTTGCTGTCCCCAGTCCACCTGGCCATGCTGCTGCTCCAGTTTCAACTGTTCTGCCTTACTATTATTCAACCATGCTGGTCATTTATGAACATTTGAACATCTTGGCCACGTTCTGTTATAATCTCCACCCGGCACAGCCAGAAGAGGACTGGCCACCCCACATATGCTCTCTCTAATTCTCTCTTTCTTTCTCTCTCTCGGAGGACCTGAGCCCTAGGACCGTGCCCCAGGACTACCTGACATGATGGCTCCTTGCTGTCCCCAGTCCACCTGACTGTGCTGCTGCTCCAGTTTCAACTGTTCTGCCTTATTATTATTATTCGACCATGCTGGTCATTTATGAACATTTGAACATCTTGGTCATGTTCTGTTATAATCTCTACCCGGCACAGCCAGAAGAGGACTGGCCACCCCACATAGCCCGGTTCCTCTCTAGGTTTCTTCCTAGGTTTTGGCCTTTCTAGGGAGTTTTTCCTAGCCACCGTGCTTTTACACCTGCATTGTTTGCTGTTTGGGGTTTTAGGCTGGGTTTCTGTACAGCACTTTGAGATATCAGCTGATGTACGAAGGGCTATATAAATAAATTTGATTTGATTTGATTTGATCGTGAATTTCCTCTCCTCTCTTTCCTGTTCTAACTTGAATATATGAGAGAGAGAGAGAGAGAGAGAGAGAGAGAGAGAGAGAGAGAGAGAGAGAGAGAGAGAGAGAGAGAGAGAGAGAGAGAGAGAGAGAGAGAGAGAGAGAGAGAGAGAGAGAGAGAGAGAGAGAGAGAGAGGTAGTGGGTGAGAGGGAGACCACGAGAAAGAGTGGGAGAGAGGAAGTGAGCAGATGAGCTCTCACATTTTTTAGCATGTTTTTACAAAAAGATAGATAAACTTGGATTTTTCCACAAGGACATATACAGGATACTACCCTCCACAACACAACCTAAACTCCAAACCTACCAACTGATTTTGGACAAAATGACCTGATAGCATTCCTACTACCAAAAAATGTTTATTCCCAATGGTAATCTTGTTGGGGATAGGGGGCAGTATTTTCACTTTGGATGAATTGCGTGCCCATAGTGAACTGCCTCCTACTCTGTCCTAGATTGCTAATATATGCATATTATTATTACTATTGGACAAAAAAACACTCTGAAGTTCATAAAACTGTTTGAATTATGTCTGTGAGTATAACAGGAAGTGAAATTCTGAATACATGTCTAATTTCCAGTCATCGCCTATCCACTTCAAAATAAGATATGGATCTGGTAGCACTTCCTACGCCTTCCACTAGATGTCCTCATTCAGTAGAACGTGGAATGGAGCCTCTGGTGTGAACTTTGACCGAATGGGAGGGGAAATAGTCACTGTCCTGGCAGAATGCAATTTCCCCGTTGCACCTTTGTCTGTTGATGTCACCATCGTTCCATTTGTCTGTGGATGTCACCATCGTTCCATTTGTCTGTGATGTCACCATCGTTCCATTTGTCTGTGGATGTCACCATCGTTCCATTTGTCTGTGGATGTCACCATCGTTCCATTTGTCTGTTGATGTCACCATCGTTCCATTTGTCTGTTGATGTCACCATCGTTCCATTTGTCTGTGGATGTCACCATCGTTCCATTTGTCTGTGGATGTCACCATCGTTCCATTTGTCTGTGATGTCACCATCGTTCCATTTGTCTGTGGATGTCACCATCGTTCCATTTGTCTGTGATGTCACCATCGTTCCATTTGTCTGTTGATGTCACCATCGTTCCATTTGTCTGTGATGTCACCATCGTTCCATTTGGCTGTTGATGTCACCGTCGTTCCATTTGTCTGTGGATGTCACCGTCGTTCCATTTGTCTGTGGATGTCACCATCGTTCCATTTGTCTGTTGATGTCACCATCGTTCCATTTGTCTGTGGATGTCACCATCGTTCCATTTGTCTGTGGATGTCACCTTCGTTCCATTTGTCTGTTGATGTCACCATCGTTCCATTTGTCTGTGGATGTCACCATCGTTCCATTTGTCTGTTGATGTCACCATCGTTCCATTTGTCTGTGGATGTCACCATCGTTCCATTTGTCTGTGGATGTCACCATCGTTCCATTTGTCTGTGGATGTCACCATCGTTCCATTTGTCTGTGGATGTCACCATCGTTCCATTTGTCTGTGGATGTCACCATCGTTCCATTTGTCTGTGGATGTCACCATCGTTCCATTTGTCTGTGGATGTCACCATCGTTCCATTTGTCTGTTGATGTCACCATCGTTCCATTTGTCTGTGGATGTCACCATCGTTCCATTTGTCTGTGGATGTCACCATCGTTCCATTTGTCTGTTGATGTCACCATCGTTCCATTTGTCTGTGATGTCACCATCGTTCCATTTGTCTGTGGAAATGCAGGATACTAGACAACAAGGTATCTGAGTCAACCAATGTCAACCTGTGCAAGTCTGGAACAGTATTGGTTGAGGGCAACCCCAAACAGTTTCAGCTGGATTTTTACATAATCAAAGAGCGAGCGCAGCAGAAGAAGCTCTCTTGAGAAAGATACCCCCGCCCCGAGCATGTCAGACCAGACTCTTCAATAAACAACCCCACAGATGAGCAACCCCAAGCGGAAAGTCAATCTCCCAGCACAGAGCACTACTCCCTCATTGAAATGAAGGTTAAATTCACCCAGCTGGAGGTGAGGCAAGTGGAGCTGGACACACTCCAATCAGCTCAAAAAAATTGTCCAGCTCAACAACAGCCCCTCAACCAGACCTGGAGAGCTGGAGGTGGAGAGAGACTTGTCTGCACTCTGGACTGTGGTGAGACAACTTCAACAGGAGGAAGAGCAGGAGAAGGAGAAGAAGAACCAGCGGCAGGAGAAAAACAGAGCACTCGAGGAGAAGGTGAGAGTTCTGGAGGAGAAGGTGAGAAGGATGGCGTGTGACAGAGAACAACCCATTAGAGAGCTGGCCACCCCCGCAGAGAAGACAGTAGAACAGTCCACCCCCACAGAGAAGCCAGCAGAACAGCCCACCCCAGACTCTGACCATAGCCTCAACATCACAGAAGAACAGTCCTCCTCAGACCCTGACCAAACTCTCAACATCACAGCAGAACCGTCCACTTCAGACCCTGACCATAGCCTAGATATCACAGCAGGACAGACAAATGACGAACCCCAAGCTCAGGGGATCCCACCCCCTATAAGCACCCCCATGTCAGCCACCCTGATAGCAATCCTGACAGTCCCCCCACCGAGGACACACACAAGCCACAGATTGTACTTCTTATGGACTCAAATAGGAAATAGAAACAAGAAAATAAACTTATTCCCAAACACAGTGTGTAAACTCTGGTGTCCAAACACCCAGCACGCCCTAGACCTTCTGTCTGAGGACAAAATAGAGTTGTGAGCCAGCCACATAATAATACACACAGGCACGAACAACCTGAGAACACAGCAGGAAAGGGTGGCCACAGCAGGAAAGGGTGGCCACAGCAGGAAAGGGTGGCCACAGCAGGAAAGGGTGGCCACAGCAGGAAAGGGAGTGATTGAAAAAGCTTATTTCACTTTCCCCAACACGAAAGTTGTTCTCCACCCTGCTACCACAAAAAGACTTCCACCCTGCTACCATGCAGCGGGTAAACACAAGTATTTCCCGTGACTAACCAAACGTTTTCCTGGCCCACCACTCCACCCTGGACTTCAACCGCCTTTACGGCCAGGTCCACATATACAAGGCAGCCGGGCGCTAAAGGCCCTCAACCGCAGCCCCAACACTTCACACAGGAGCAACAGATCAATAGACACCGCACCCAGATCAGCAAAACACCTCTGGACCTACATCCAGAACACAACACAACCAGCCACATCCACACCTCCCGAAACAAACCACACCCCATATAGACGCCCTCAGATCAGACCTGTAGGCCCCACCCTACCTTTATTTTTTACATTGAACCTTTATTTAACTAATCAGCTAAGAACAAATTCTTATTTACAATGACGGCCTGCCCGAACAAACCCGGACGACGCCGGGTCAATTGTGCGCTGTCCTATGGGACGGTTGTGATACATCCTGGAATCAAATGAGGGTCCGTCTCCAGCACTGAGATGCCACATGTTTATCAAATGCGTTCTCCAAGTTGTGCAAGTTGATTTTGTTCACCCACACCAGAAGAGATCAGGACACACAGATTGAAATATCAAAACAAACTCTTAATCAATTATATTAATTTGGGGGACAGGTCCAAAAGCACTAAACATTTATGGCAATTTAGCTTGCTGTTCCTAACTAATCTGTCCTGGTATTTAAACATTGGGTTGTTATTTTACATGAAATGCACAAGGTCCTCTACTCCGACAATTCATCTATAGATAAAACATTTAAACTGAATTTGTTTCTCGTCATCTCTCCTTCAGGCTTCTTGTTCTTCTTGGGACTTTATATGGCGGTTGGCAACCAACTTTACAGTGTGGACCTAAGTTCATCTTTCAATCACCCATGTAGGTATATGCTCCTATAAACCAATGAGATGGGAGAGGCCGGACTTACAGCGCATTGAGCGTCACAAATGGAACACAGACTACCATCATTTATACTACTACAACTACCATCATTACTACTACAAGACTGTGCAAAGCTGGTAAGGCAAAGGGTGGCTACTTTGAAGAATCTCACATATAAAATATATTTCGATTTTTTTAGCACTTTTTTGGTTACTACATGATTCCATATGTGTTATTTCATAGTTTTGATGTCTTCACTATTATTCCACAAATATTAAAAATGAAGAAAACGCCTTGAATGAGTAGGTGTGTCCAATCTTTTGACTGGTAGTGTTTATCCCACCAGTAGAATCCCCATACATTAATGAAGACAGCTTCTCCATCCTTGAGGAGGAAATCAATCATTTCCAGGCCCAGAAACATGTACTAGTCTGTGTCGACCTAAATGCCAAAACCGGACAAGAACCCGACACCCTCAGCACACAGTGGAACAAACACCTACCTGCAGGTGACAGCATCCCCTCCCCCATATGCCCCCCTAGACACAACTACAACAACATAACCAACAGCATTCCCTCCCCCATATGCCCCCTAGACACAAGTACGACAACATAACCAAACACCTGCCTAGAGGTGACAGCATTCCCTCCCCCATATGCCCCCTAGGCACAAGTACGACAACATAACCAAACACCTACCTGCAGGTGACAACATCCCCTCCCCATATGCCCCCTAGGCACAACTACGACAACATAACCAAACACCTACCTGGAGGTGACAGCATTCCCTCCCCCATATGCCCCCCTAGACACAACTACGACAACATAACCAAACACCTACCTGGAGGTGACAACATTCCCTCCCCCATATGCCCCCCTAGACACAACTACAACAACATAACCAAACACCTACCTGGAGGTGACAACATTCCCTCCCCCATATGCCCCCCTAGGCACAACTACAACAACATAACCAAACACCTACCTGGAGGTGACAACATTCCCTCCCCCATATGCCCCCCTAGACACAACTACAACAACATAACCAAACACCTACCTGCAGGTGACAACATTCCCTCCCCCATATGCCCCCTAGACACAACTACAACAACATAACCAAACACCTACCTGCAGGTGACAACATCCCCTCCCCCATATGCCCCCTAGACACAACTACAACATAACCAAACACCTACCTGGAGGTGACAACATTCCCTCCCCCATATGCCCCCCTAGACACAACTACGACAACATAACCAAACACCTACCTGGAGGTGACAACATTCCCTCCCCCATATGCCCCCCTAGGCACAAGTACGACAACATAACCAAACACCTACCTGCAGGTGACAACATTCCCTCCCCCATATGCCCCCTAGACACAACTACAACATAACCAAACACCTACCTGGAGGTGACAACATTCCCTCCCCCATATGCCCCCTAGGCACAACTACGACAACATAACCAAACACCTACCTGGAGGTGACAACATTCCCTCCCCATATGCCCCCTAGGCACAACTACAACAACATAACCAAACACCTACCTGGAGGTGACAACATTCCCTCCCCCATATGCCCCCCTAGGCACAACTACAACAACATAACCAAACACCTACCTGGAGGTGACAACATTCCCTCCCCCATATGCCCCCCTAGGCACAACTACGACAACATAACCAAACACCTACCTGGAGGTGACAACATTCCCTCCCCCATATGCCCCCCTAGACACAACTACAACAACATAACCAAACACCCACCTGCAGGTGACAACATTCCCTCCCCCATATGCCCCCCTAGACACAACTACAACAACATAACCAAACACCTACCTGCAGGTGACAACATCCCCTCCCCCATATGCCCCCTAGACACAACTACAACATAACCAAACACCTACCTGCAGGTGACAACATTCCCTCCCCCATATGCCCCCCTAGCCACAACTACAACAACATAACCAAACACCTACCTGGAGGTGACAACATTCCCTCCCCCATATGCCCCCCTAGACACAACTACGACAACATAACCAAACACCTACCTGCAGGTGACAGCATTCCCTCCCCCATATGCCCCCCTAGGCACAAGTACAACAACATAACCAAACACCTACCTGGAGGTGACAACATTCCCTCCCCCATATGCCCCCCTAGGCACAACTACAACAACATAACCAACAGCATTCCCTCCCCCATATGCCCCCCTAGGCACAACTACAACAACATAACCAAACACCTACCTGGAGGTGACAACATTCCCTCCCCCATATGCCCCCCTAGGCACAACTACGACAACATAACCAAACACCTACCTGGAGGTGACAACATTCCCTCCCCCATATGCCCCCCTAGGCACAACTACAACAACATAACCAAACACCTACCTGGAGGTGACAACATTCCCTCCCCCATATGCCCCCCTAGGCACAACTACAACAACATAACCAAACACCTACCTGGAGGTGACAACATTCCCTCCCCCATATGCCCCCCTAGGCACAACTACAACAACATAACCAAACACCTACCTGGAGGTGACAACATTCCCTCCCCCATATGCCCCCCTAGGCACAACTACAACAACATAACCAACAGCATTCCCTCCCCCATATGCCCCCCTAGGCACAACTACAACAACATAACCAAACACCTGCCTAGAGGTGACAGCATTCCCTCCCCCATATGCCCCCCTAGACACAACTACGACAACATAACCAAACACCTGCCTAGAGGTGACAGCATTCCCTCCCCCATATGCCCCCCTAGACACAACTACGACAACATAACCAAACACTTGCCTAGAGGTGACAGAATTCCCTCCCCATATGCCCCCTAGACACAACTACGACAACATAACCAACAGCATTCCCTCCCCCATATGCCCCCCTAGGCACAACTACAACAACATAACCAACAGCATTCCCTCCCCCATATGCCCCCCTAGGCACAAGTACAACAACATAACCCACAGCATTCCCTCCCCCATATGCCCCCCTAGACACAACTACAACAACATAACCAAACACCTACCTGGAGGTGACAGTATTCCCTCCCCCATATGCCCCCCTAGACACAACTACAACAACATAACCAACAGCATTCCCTCCCCCATATGCCCCCCTAGACACAAGTACGACAACATAACCAAACACCTACCTGCAGGTGACAGCATTCCCTCCCCCATATGCCCCCCTAGGCACAAGTACAACAACATAACCAACAGCATTCCCTCCCCCATATGCCCCCCTAGGCACAACTACAACAACATAACCAAACACCTACCTGGAGGTGACAGCATTCCCTCCCCCATATGCCCCCCTAGACACAACTACAACAACATAACCAAACACCTACCTGGAGGTGACAACATTTCCTCCCCCATATGCCCCCCTAGGCACAAGTACAACAACATAACCAAACACCTACCTGGAGGTGACAACATTTCCTCCCCCATATGCCCCCCTAGGCACAACTACAACAACATAACCAAACACCTACCTGGAGGTGACAACATTCCCTCCCCCATATGCCCCCCTAGGCACAACTACAACAACATAACCAAACACCTACCTGCAGGTGACAGCTTTCCCTCCCCCATATGCCCCCCTAGGCACAACTACAACAACATAACCAACAGCATTCCCTCCCCCATATGCCCCCCTAGACACAACTACAACAACATAACCAAACACCTACCTGGAGGTGACAGTATTCCCTCCCCATATGCCCCCTAGGCACAACTACAACAACATAACCAACAGCATTCCCTCCCCCATATGCCCCCCTAGGCACAAGTACAACAACATAACCAAACACCTACCTGGAGGTGACAGCATTCCCTCCCCCATATGCCCCCCTAGGCACAACTACAACAACATAACCAACAGCTTTCCCTCCCCCATATGCCCCCCTAGGCACAACTACAACAACATAACCAACAGTATTCCCTCCCCCATATGCCCCCCTAGGCACAACTACAACAACATAACCAACAAAAACAGGTCACAACTCCTGCAGCTCTGTCGCACGCTGGGTATGTACATAGTCAATGGTAGACTTTGAGGGGACTCCTATGGTAGGTACACCTATAGCTCATCTCTTGGCAGTAGTACTGTAGACTACTTTTTCACTGACCTCAACCCAGAGTCTCTCAGAGCGTTCACAGTGAGCCCACTGACACCCCTATCAGATCACAGCAAAATCATAGTCTACTTGAACAGAGCAATACTCAATCATGAGGCATCAAAGCCAAAGGAACTGAATAATATCAAGAGCGGCAGGGTAGCCTAGTGGTTAGAGCATTGGACTAGTAACCGGAAGGTTGCAAGTTCAAATCCCTGAGCTGACAAGGTACAAATCTGTCGTTCTGCCCCTGAACAGGCAGTTAACCCACTGTTCCTAGGCCGTCATTGAATAATAATAATAATATAATATAATAATAATAATAATAATATATAATATAATATAATAATCATTGTCATTGAAAATAAGAATTTGTTCTTAACTGACTTGCCTAGTTAAATAAAGGTAAAAATCAATTTTAAAAATAAAATAAATGCTATAGATTGAAGTAAAGTATTGGGGAAATCTACCAAAAACAATTAGGCAACAACAAATGTGATCCCTTTTAGAAAACTTCTTGGACAAGACGTTTCACTGTAACAGGAAAAGAAGGAACAACATGTCAGAAAGTAGCTCAATGTCATTGAAGAATCTATAGACACTTCTTGGAAAACACTAACAACACGAATAATTATCTATCCAACACGGAGATGTATGGATAAACCATTTCTCCAATCTTAGAACATACCAGAACACACTGGAATCTCTCATTACATGAACTACAGGACAAAATGTTGTAACGCAGCACGCTGAGAGTCGGGAATCAATTTCAGGGAGTGTTTTAATAAATAAACACAACAGACATAACACAGGAACAGAACCAATAACGCCTGGGGAAGGAACCAAAGGGAGTGACAAATATAGGGATGGGAATCAGGGAGATGATGGAGTCCAGGGAGATGATGGAGTCCAGGGAGATGATGAGTCTGATGATGCGCAGGTGCAGGTAATGATGGTGACAGGTGTGAGCCATAACGAGCAGCCTGGTGACCTAGAGGACGGAGAGGGAACACACTTGACAGGTGTGAGCCATAACGAGCAGCCTGGTGACCTAGAGGACGGAGAGGGAACACACTTGACAGGTGTTGATGGTATTCTAAATAAAATGATAAAATATACAGACCACAAACTCCAATTGGCTATACTTAAACTTTTTAACATCATACTTAGCTCTGGCATCTTCCCAATTATTTAGAACCAAGGACTGATCACCCCAATCCACTAAAGTGGAGACAAATTTGACCCCAATAACTACCGTGGGATAAGCAACCATAGGAAAATCCTCTGCATTATCATTTACAGCAGACTTGTGCATTTCCTCAGTGAAAACAATGTACTGATCAATGTCAAATTGGCCTTTTTACCAAATTACCGTACAACAGACCACGCATTCACCCTGCACACCCTAATCGACAAAGAAATAAACCAAAACAAAGGCAAAACCTTCTCATGCTTTGTTGATTTCAAAAAAAGATTTAGACTCAATTTGGCATGAGGGTCTGCTATACAAATTGATGGAAAGTGGTGCTGGGGGTAAAACATACGACATTATAAAATCTATGTGCATCAACAACAAGTGTGCGGTTAAAATTGACAAAAAACACACATTTCTTTCCACAGTGGGGTGAGACAGGGATGCAGCTTAAACCCCACCATCTTCAACATATGTTAACAAATTGAGTGAGGGCACTAGAACAGTCTACAGCACAGCACCCTACTTTAATTTTAAATCAAATGTCTACTATTTGCTGATGATCTGGTGCTTCTGTCGCCAACCAAGGAGGGCCGACAGCAGCACCTAGATCTTCTACACACATTCTGTCAGACCTGGGCCCCGACAGACCTGGGCCCCGACAGACCTGGGCCCCGACAGACCTGGGCCCCGACAGTACATCTCAGTTAGACAAAAATAATGATGTTCTAAAAAGGTCAATTTCCCATAAAACAAATTCCATACAGACACTGTTGCCCTAGAGCACACAAACTATACATAACTCTGTCTAAACATCAGCGCCACAGGTAACGTCCACAAAGCTGTGAATGAGCTGAGAGACAAGGCAAGAAGGGCCTTCTATGCTATCAAAAGGAATATAACATTTGACATACCAATCAGAATCTGGCAAAAATTATATATATTCTATTTTATTTAACCTTTATTTAACTAGGCAAGTCAGTTAAAGAACAAATTCTTATTTACAATGGCGGCCAAACAAAAAGTTAAAAGGCCTTCTGCGGGGACGGGGGCTGGTATTAAAAATGACAAATAAAATAAAAATATAGGACAATACACAACAAGAGAGACACCACGCCACTACATAAAGAGAGACCTAAGACAACAACATAGCACTGCAGCAACACATGAAAACATAGCATGGTAGCAACACAACATGACAACAACATGGTAGCAGCACAACATGGTAGCAGCACAACATGGTAGCAGCACAACATGGTAGCAGCACAAAGGGCAAGAAGGTAGAGACAACAATAAATAGATCACGCAAAGCAGCCACATTTTTTTTTAAATTTTTTTATTTCACCTTTATTTAACCAGGTAGGCTAGTTGAGAACAAGTTCTCATTTGCAACTGCGACCTGGCCAAGATAAAGCATAGCAGTGTGAACAGACAACACAGAGTTACACATGGAGTAAACAATTAGCAAGTCAATAACACAGTAGAAAAAATGGGCAGTCTATATACAATGTGTGCAAAAGGCATGAGGAGGTAGGCGAATAATACAATTTTTGCAGATTAACACTGGAGTGATAAATGATCAGATGGGCATGTACAGGTAGAGATATTGGTGTGCAAAAGAGCAGAAAAGTAAATAAATAAAAACAGTATAAAAACAGTATGGGAATGAGGTAGGTGAAAATGGGTGAGCTATTTACCTATAGACTATGTACAGCTGCAGCGATCGGTTAGCTGCTCGGATAGCTGATGTTTGAAGTTGGTGAGGGAGATAAAAGTCTCCAACTTCAGCGATTTTTGCAATTCGTTCCAGTCACAGGCAGCAGAGTACTGGAACGAAAGGCGGCCAAATGAGGTGTTGGCTTTAGGGATGATCAGTGAGATACACCTGCTGGAGCGCGTGCTACGGATGGGTGTTGCCATCGTGACCAGTGAACTGAGATAAGGCGGAGCTTTACCTAGCATGGACTTGTAGATGACCTGGAGCCAGTGGGTCTGGCGACGAATATGTAGTGAGGGCCAGCTGACTAGAGCATACAAGTCGCAGTGGTGGGTGGTATAAGGTGCTTTAGTGACAAAACGGATGGCACTGTGATAGACTGCATCCAGTTTGCTGAGTAGAGTGTTGGAAGCCATTTTGTAGATGACATCGCCGAAGTCGAGGATCGGTAGGATAGTCAGTTTTACTAGGGTAAGCTTGGCAGCGTGAGTGAAGGAGGCTTTGTTGCGGAATAGAAAGCCGACTCTGGATTTGATTTTTGATTGGAGATGTTTGATGTGAGTCTGGAAGGAGAGTTTGCAGTCTAGCCAGACACCTAGGTACTTATAGGTGTCCACATATTCAAGGTTGGAACCATCCAGGGTGGTGATACTAGTCGGGCATGCGGGTGCAGGCAGCGAACGGTTGAAAAGCATGCATTTGGTTTTACTCGCATTTAAGAGCAGTTGGAGGCCACGGAAGGAGTGCTGTATGGCATTGAAGCTCGTTTGGAGGTTTGATAGCACAGTGTCCAATGACGGGCCGAAAGTATATAGAATGGTGTCGTCTGCGTAGAGGTGGATCAGGGAATCGCCCGCAGCAAGAGCAACATCATTGATATATACAGAGAAAAGAGTCGGCCCGAGAATTGAACCCTGTGGCACCCCCATAGAGACTGCCAGAGGACCGGACAGCATGCCCTCCGATTTGACACACTGAACTCTGTCTGCAAAGTAATTGGTGAACCAGGCAAGGCAGTCATCCGAAAAACCGAGGCTGTTGAGTCTGCCGATAAGAATATGGTGATTGACAGAGTCGAAAGCCTTGGCGAGGTCGATGAAGACGGCTGCACAGTACTGTCTTTTATCGATGGCGGTTATGATATCATTTAGTACCTTGAATCAGTTATAGAACTCATTGGCATTTATGGTTGTGATGGTCTGAGGTCCGCTCACCAATCAAGAATTCACAAAATGGGACAAACACCAAAATGCAAAAACATCATCCGTGTACAACATAAAACCCCAAATAATGTGTGCAGAATTAGGACAATCCAGAAAAGAGCAATTCAATTTGACAACCACCTAACATTAAGTGATTCTCAAACCAGCCAGCTGGTACGGGGACTCTGTTCACAAACAGAACCCACAGAGCCCCAGGGCATTAACACAATTAGACCAAACCAAATCATGAGAAAATGTCATTACTTGACACATTGGAAAGAATTAACAAAGAAAACTAAGCAAACTAGAATGCTATTTGGTCCTAAACACAGTGGCAGAATCCATGTGTCTGACACGAAATTAATCAAATGATATCTATCTGTTATATCTATATCTATTAGGTTAAATACCACAGTGTGCCATCACAACAGCAAGATGTGTGACCTGTTGCCACAAGAAAGGGGCAACCAGTGAAGAACAAACACCATTGTAAATACAACCCATATTTATGTTGATTTATTTGTAAATCCAATTTTCCCTTTTGTACTTTGTTACAACACTGTAAATATGCAATAATATAACATCTGACATTTCCATATGATTTTCTAACTTTTGTGAGTGTGAGGTTTACTGTTAATTCATTTCTGGTAAGACAAGGGGTGGCGGTCTACGTATATTTGTAAACAAGAGGTGCACAAAATCTAAGTAAGTCTCAAGGTATAGATAGAGTATCTCATGATAAACACTATCTACCTTGAGAGTTTTCATCGATATTATTCATAGCTGTCTATTTACCACCACAAACCGATGCTGGCACTAAGACTGCCATAAGCAAACAGGAAAACGCTCACCCAGAGGCGGCGCTCCTACTGGCCGGGGACTTTAATGCAGGGAAACTCTAATCCATCTTAAATAATTTCCACCAGCATGTTAAATGTGCAACTAGAGGGGAAAGACTCTGGACCACCTTTACTCCAAACCCAGAGATGCGTACAAAGCTCCCCCCCACCCTCCATTTGGCAAATCTGACAATAATGATTTCCTCTTGATTCCTGCTTACAATCAAAAACTAAAGCAGGAAGTACCAGTGACTCAGAAAAATAAGAAAGTGGTCAGATGCAGCAGATGCTAAGCTACAGGACTGTTTTGCTATCACAGACTGGAATATGTTCTGGGATTCTTCTGATGGCATTGAGGTGTACACAACATCAGTCACTGGCTTCATCAGTAAGTGCATCGAGGACGTCCTCCCCACAGAGATTGTACGTACATACCCCAACCAGAAGCCATGGATTATAGGCAACATCCACACTGAGCTAAAGGGTAGAGCTGCCACTTTCAAGGAGCAGGACTTTAACCCGGAAACTCAGAAGAAATCCCGCTATTCCCTCCGACGAACCTTCAAACAGGCAAAACTTCAATACAGGACGAAGATTGAATTCTACAACACCAGCTCTGACACTTGTCGGATGTGGCAGGACTTGCAAACTATTACAGACTACAAAGGGAAGCAGAGCAGAGAGCTGCCCAGTGACACGAGCCTACCAGACAAGCTAAATCATTTTATGCTCGCTTCGAGGCAAGTAACACTGAAACATGCATGAGAGCTGCAGCTTCCAGACGTGTGTGATCACGCTCTCCGTAGCCGATGTGAGTAAGAACTTTAAACAGGTCAACATTCACAGGCTGCGGGGCCAGACGGACTACCAGGACATGTAATCATTCACAAGGCCGTGCGTCTGTAGCCATGAAGTGCTTTGAAAGGCTGGTCATCAACACCATTATCCCAGAAACCCTAGACCCACTCTAATATCGCCTACCACCCGAACAGATCCACAGATGATGCAATCTTAATCGCACTCCACACTGTCCTTTCACACGTGGACAAAAGGAACACCTATGTGAGAATGCTGTTCGTTGACTACAGCTCAGCGTTCAACACCATAGTGCCCATGAAGCTCATCACTAAGCTAAGGACCCTGGGACTAAACACCTCCCTCTGCAACTGGATCCTGGACTTCCTGACGGGCTGCCCCCAAGTGGTAAGGGTAGGTAACAACACATCCGCCAGGGCCCTTCAGGGGTGTGTGCTCATTCCCCTCCTGTACTCCTATGTTCACTCATGACTGCACGGCCATGCATGACTTCAACACCATCATCAAGTTTACCGATGACACAACAGTGGTAGGCCTGATCACCGACAACGTTGACTCTGTACCCCCTGTATATAGCCTCCACGTTGACTCTGTACCAGTACCCCCTGTATATAGCCTCCACACTGACTCTGTACCGGTACCCCCTGTATATAGCCTCCACATTGACTCTGTACCGGTACCCCCTGTATATAGCCTCCACATTGACTCTGTACTGGTACTCCCTGTATATAGCCTCCACGTTGACTCTGTACCAGTACCCCCTGTATATAGCCTCCACACTGACTCTGTACCCCCTGTATATAGCCTCCACATTGACTCTGTACTGGTACCCACCTGTATATAGCCTCCACCTAGGCTAGGGCTCTATGGTTAGCTAGGGCTCTATGGTCAGATAGAACTATGGTGGACTAGAGCTCTATGGTTAGCTAGGGCTCTATGGTTGGCTAGGGCTCTATGGTTGGCTAGGGCTCTATGGTTGGCTAGGGCTCTATGGTTGGCTAGGGCTCCATGGTTGGCTAGGGCTCTATGGTTGGCTAGGGCTCCATGGTGGACTAGGGCTCTATGGTAGGCTAGGGCTCTATGGTTAGCTAGGGCTCTATGGTCAGCTAGAACTATGGTGGACTAGGGATATATGGTGGACTAGGGCTCTATGGTGGACCATCTCTCCCTGAGGGCTTCTGGACTGGGTCCAACCCCATCTCTCCCTGAGGGCTTCTGGACTGGGTCCAACCCCATCTCTCCCTGAGGGCTTCTGGACTGGGTTCAACCCGTTCTCTCCCTGAGGGCTTCTGGACTGGGTTCAACCCCATCTCTCCCTGAGGGCTTCTGGACTGGGTTCAAACCCATCTCTCCCTGAGGGCTTCTGGACTGGGTTCAACCCGCTCTCTCCCTGAGGGCTTCTGGACTGGGTTCAACCCGCTCTCTCCCTGAGGGCTTCTGGACTGGGTTCAACCCGCTCTCTCCCGGGGGCTTCTGGACTGGGTCCAACCCCATCTCTCCCCGAGGGCTTCTGGACTGGGTCCAACCCCATCTCTCCCCGAGGGCTTCTGGACTGGGTCCAACCCCATCTCTCCCCGAGGGCTTCTGGACTGGGTCCAACCCCATCTCTCCCCGAGGGCTTCTGGACTGGGTCCAACCCCATCTCTCCCCGAGGGCTTCTGGACTGGGTCCAACCCCATCTCTCCCCGAGGGCTTCTGGACTGGGTCCAACCCCATCTCTCCCTGAGGGCTTCTGGACTGGGTCCAACCCCATCTCTCCCTGAGGGCTTCTGGACTGGGTCCAACCCCATCTCTCCCTGAGGGCTTCTGGACTGGGTCCAACCCCATCTCTCCCTGAGGGCTTCTGGACTGGGTCCAACCCCATCTCTCCCTGAGGGCTTCTGGACTGGGTCCAACCCCATCTCTCCCTGAGGGCTTCTGGACCGGGTCCAACCCCATCTCTCCCTGAGGGCTTCTGGACCGGGTCCAACCCCATCTCTCCCTGAGGGCTTCTGGACTGGGTCCAACCCCATCTCTCCCTGAGGGCTGCTGACCAGGTCCAACCCTCTCAATTCTCCCTGAGGGCTGCTGACCAGGTCCAACCCTCTCTCTCCCTGAGGGCTGCTGACCAGGTCCAACCCTCTCTTTCTCCCTGAGGGCTGCTGACCAGGTCCAACCCTCTCTCTCTCTCTCTCTCTGAGGGCTGCTGGACCAGGTTAAACCCTCTCCCTCCCTGAGGTGGAGGAGGGTGGGGGAGGGGGAGTGTGGAGGAGGGGGGAGGGTGGTTGGAGGAGGAGGGATGGAGGAGGATGAGGGGTGGAGGAGGCGGAATGGAGAGCAGGAGAAGGAAGGGTGGAGCGATGGAGGAGGAGAGGTGTCAACTCTAAACACATCGGGTCACACCCAGAGGCAACAGAGATTATGCACACAACAGTACGTAGACTCTCCACCGGGCCCCGCTAAGTCCCCTGCCTGTGACATATGTCAGTCCCAATCTGTTCAGTGGGAAGCTGGGAGCTCACCTCCTTAACATAACATATCACTGCAGCAGGCGAACCCACACACACACACACACGCACTGCGGCAGGCACAGAGCAGAGGGCTGCATGCGAACACAGAGCACTAGCTGGCTGCATCCCGCTCACTGCTAATTGGTGTTTTAGTAATAACACCATCTGCCCTTCTTTAAGAACACCAGACTTTCCAGAAAGACAGCAGCTACTTTCTCCTGAAAACATTTACATACAAGGCAAACAATCCACCACATACCACCAGCCCTCGGATGAGGTTACACACACACACACACACACACACACACACACACACACACACACACACACACACACACACACACACACACACACACACACACACACACACACACACACACACACACACACACACACACACACACGGCCTAGTTCAACAGTGAGTCTAGGACCCTCCTGTTGTAGATAGTTAAATAGACCAATAGCTACCCAGACTATCTGCAACAGGACCCCTCTACCTCCAAGCCATTACACAGTTACATAGTTAAATAGACCAATAGCTACCCAGACTATGTAACTGTGTAATGGCTTGGAGGTAGAGGGGTCCTGTTGCAGATAGTTAAATAGACCAATAGCTACCCAGACTATCTGCAACAGGACCCCTCTACCTCCAAGCCATTACACAGTTACATAGTTAAATAGACCAATAGCTACCCAGACTATGTAACTGTGTAATGGCTTGGAGGTAGAGGGGTCCTGTTGCAGATAGTTAAATAGACCAATAGCTACCCAGACTATGTAACTGTGTAATGGCTTGGAGGTAGAGGGGTCCTGTTGCAGATAGTTAAATAGACCAATAGCTGCCCAGACTATCTACAACAGGACCCCTCTACCTCCAAGCCATTACACAGTTACATAGTTAAATAGACCAATAGCTACCCAGACTATGTAACTGTGTAATGGCTTGGAGGTAGAGGGGTCCTGTTGCAGATAGTTAAATAGACCAATAGCTACCCAGACTATGTAACTGTGTAATGGCTTGGAGGTAGAGGGTCCTGTTGCAGATAGTTAAATAGACCAATAGCTACCCAGACTATCTACAACAGGACCCCTCTACCTCCAAGCCATTACACAGTTACATAGTTAAATAGACCAATAGCTACCCAGACTATCTGCAACAGGACCCCTCTACCTCCAAGCCATTACACAGTTACATAGTTAAATAGACCAATAGCTACCCAGACTATCTGCATTGGCCCTTTTTTCACCAACTCTTTTGACTCCTCAGATAAACTGCTGTTACTATCTGTCACTTTATTCCTAGTTATAGGTACATGTCTACCTCCATTACCTCGTACCCCTGCACATTGACTCTGTACTGGTTCCCCATGTACAGTTGAAATCGGAAGTTTACATACTCCTTAGCCAAATACATTTAAACTCAGTTTTTCACAATTCCTGACATTTAATCCTAGTAAAAAAAAAAACTGTTGAGGTCATTTAGGATCACCACTTTATTTTAAGAATGTGAAATGTCATCCATGTCATCCATGACACAAGTAATTTTTCCAACAAATGTTTACAGACAGATTATTTAACTTATAATTCACTAATATTACAATTCCAGTGGGTCAGAAGTTTACATACATTAAGTTGACTGTGCTTTTAAACAGCTTGGAAAATTCCAGAAAATGATGCCATGGCTTCAGAAGCTTCTGATAGGCTAATTGACATCATTGGAGGTGTACCTGTGGATGTATTTCAAGGCCTACCTTCAAATTCAGTGCCTCTTTGCTTGAAATCATGAATCATCAAGGGAAAATCTAAAGAAATCAGCCAAGACCTCAGAAAAAAATGGAGACCTCCACAAGTCTGGTTCATCATTGGGAGCAATTTCCAAATTCCTGAAGGTACCACATTCATCTGTACAAACAATAGTACGCAAGTATAAACACCATAGGGCCATGTAGCCGTCATACCGCTCAGGAAGGAGACGCGTTCTGTCTCTTAGAGATTAGCGTAATTTGGTGCGAAAAGTGCAAATCAATCCCAGAACAACAGGCCGTCTTGGTATGAAGAACTCCCTATTTTACTTCCTTTACCACCTTCACCACCTTTAATGTGACATCGTATCTGTAAAGAAGTGCCTTAATAGATAGGCTGACAAGTCTGACAGTCAACTATTCAGGTACACTGATAGATATATTTATTTCACCTTTATTTAACCAGCTAGGCTAGTTGAGAACACCTTTATTTAACCAGGTAGGCTAGTTGAGAACACCTTTATTTAACCAGGTAGGCCAGTTGAGAACACCTTTATTTAACCAGGTAGGCTAGTTGAGAACACCTTTATTTAACCAGGTAGGCTAGTTGAGAACACCTTTATTTAACCAGGTAGGCTAGTTGAGAACACCTTTATTTAACCAGGTAGGCTAGTTGAGAACACCTTTATTTAACCAGGTAGGCTAGTTGAGAACACCTTTATTTAACCAGGTAGGCTAGTTGAGAACACCTTTATTTAACCAGCTAGGCTAGTTGAGAACACCTTTATTTAACCAGCTAGGCTAGTTGAGAACACCTTTATTTAACCAGGTAGGCTAGTTGAGAACACCTTTATTTAACCAGGTAGGCTAGTTGAGAACACCTTTATTTAACCAGGTAGGCTAGTTGAGAACACCTTTATTTAACCAGGTAGGCCAGTTGAGAACACCTTTATTTAACCAGGTAGGCTAGTTGAGAACACCTTTATTTAACCAGGTAGGCTAGTTGAGAACACCTTTATTTAACCAGGTAGGCCAGTTGAGAACACATTCTCATTTACAATTGCGACCTGGCCAAGTTAAAGCAAAGCAGTTTGACACATACAACGACACAGAGTTACACATGGAGTAAAACAAACATACAGTCAATAATACAGTATAAACAAGTCTATATACAATGTGAGCAAATGAGGTGAGATAAGGGAGGTAAAGGCAAAAAAGGCCATGGTGGCAAAATAAATACAATATAGCAAGTAAAACACTGGAATGATAGATGTGCAGTGGAAGAATGTGCAAAGTAGAAATAATGGGGTGCAAAGGAGCAAAATAAAAAAATAAAAAAAATAGAAAATACAGTAGGGAAAGAGGTAGTTGTGTGGGCTATGGTCAGTTTTACAAGGCTATGTTTGGCAGCATGAGTGAAGGATGCTTTGTTGCGAAATAGGAAGCCAATTCTAGATTTAACTTTGGATTGGAGATGTTTGATGTGGGTCTGGAAGGAGAGTTTACAGTCTAACCAGACACCTAGGTATTTGTAGTTGTCCACGTATTCTAAGTCAGAGCCGTCCAGAGTAGTGATGTTGGACAGGCGGGCAGGTAGCGATCGGTTGAAGAGCATGCATTTAGTTTTACTTGTATTTAAGAGCAATTGGAGGCCACGGAAGGAGAGTTGTATGGCATTGAAGCTTGCCTGGAGGGTTGTTAACACAGTGTCCAAAGAAGGGCCAGAAGTATACAGAATGGTGTCGTCTGCGTAGAGGTGGATCAGAGACTCACCAGCAGCAAGAGCGACATTATTGATATAGAATAGAGTCGGTCCAAGAATTGAACCCTGTAGCACCCCCATAGAGACTCTCCGATTTGACAAACTGAACTCTATCAGAGAAGTAGTTGGTGAACCAGGCGAGGCAATCATTTGAGAAACCAAGGCTGTCGAGTCTGCCGGTGAGGATGTGGTGATTGACAGAGTCGAAAGCCTTGGCCAGATCAATGAATACGGCTGCACAGTAATGTTTCTTATCGGTGGCGGTTAAGATATTGTTTAGGACCTTGAGCGTGGCTGAGGTGCACCCATGACCAGCTCTGAAACCAGATTGCATAGCAGAGAGGGTATGGTGAGATTCAAAATGGTCGGTAATCTGTTTGTTGACTTGGCATTCGAAGACCTTAGAAAGGCAGGGTAGGATATAGGTCTGTAGCAGTTTGGGTCAAGAGTGTCCCCCCCTTTGAAGAGGGGGATGACCGCAGCTGCTTTCCAATCTTTGGGAATCTCAGATGACACGAAAGAGAGGTTGAACAGGCTAGTAATAGGGGTTGCAACAATTTCGGCAGATCATTTTAGAAAGAGAGGGTCCAGATTGTCTAGCCCGGCTGATTTGTAGGGGTCCAGATTTTGTAGCTCTTTCAGAACATCAGCTGACTGGATTTGGGAGAAGGAGAAATGGGGAAGGCTTGGGTGAGTTGCTGTGTGGGGGGTGCAGTGCTGTTGACCGGGGTAGGGGTAGCCGGGTGGAAAGCATGGCCAGCCGTAGAAAAATGCTTATTGAAATTCTCAATTACAGTGGATTTATCAGTGGTGACAGTGTTTCCTATCTTCAGTGCAGTGGGCAGCTGGGAGGCGGTGTTCTTATTCTCCATGGACTTTACAGTGTCCCAGAACTTTTTTGAGTTAGTGTTGCAGGAAGCAAATTTCTGCTTGAAAAAGCTAGCCTTGGCTTTTCTAACTGCCTGTGTATAATGGTTTCTAACTTCCCTGAAAAGCTGCATATCACGGGGGCTGTTCGATGCTAATGCAGAACGCCATAGGATGTTTTTGTGTTGGTTAAGGGCAGTCAGGTCTGGGGAGAACCAAGGGCTATATCTGTTCCTGGTTCTAAATTTCTTGAATGGGGTATGCTTATTTAAGATGGTTAGGAAGGCATTTAAAAAAATAACCAGGCATCCTCTACTGACGGGATGAGATCAATATCCTTCCAGGAAACCCCGGCCAGGTCGATTAGAAAGGCCTGCTCGCTGAAGTGTTTCATAAAGAAGCCAGGCTACGGTTTGCAACTGCACATGGGGACAAAGATCACACTTTTTGGAGAAATGTCCTCTGGTCTGATGAAACAAAAATAGAACTGTTTGGCCATAATGACCATCGTTATGTTTGGAGGAAAAAGGACAGGCTTGCAAGCCGAAGAACACCATCCCAACCGTGAAGCAGCATCATGTTGTGGGGGTGCTTTAGCTGCAGGAGGGACTGGTGCACTTCACAAAATAGATGGCTTCATGAGGCAGGAAAAGCATGTGGATATATTGAAGCAACATTTCAAGACATCAGTCAGGAAGTTAAAGCTTGGCCGCAAATGGGTCTTCCAAATTGACAATGACCCCAAGCATACTTCCAAAGTTGTGGCAAAATGGCTTAAGGACAACAGGGTCAAGGTTTTGGAGTGGCCATCACAAAGCCCTGACCTCAATCCCATAGAAAATGTGTAGGCAGAACTGAAAAAGCATGTGCGAGCAAGGAGGCCAAGCAACCCTGACAGCTCTGTCTGGAGGAATTGGCCAAAATGTATCTCTCTCTATATAGATCATATATCTATCAATCATATAAACTGCTGCTACTCGCTGTTTATTATCTATGCATAGTCATTATACATAGATACATATATGATAGATATATGATAGTTATAGATACATATATGATAGATATATCATAGATATAGATACATAGATGATAGATATAGATTCATATATGATAGATGTATGATGGATATAGATACATATATGATAGATATAGATACATATGATAGATATAGATACATATATGATAGATATAGATACATATATGATAGATATATTATAGATATAGATACTTAGATGATAGATATAAATACATATATGATAGTTATAGATACATATATGATAGATATATTATAGATATAGATAAATATATGATAGATATATTATAGATATAGATACATAGATGATAGATATATTATAGATATAGATACATATATGATAGGTATATTATAGATATAGATACATACATGATAGATATATTATAGATATAGATACATACATGATAGATGTATTATAGATATACATACATAGATGATAGATATATTATAGATATAGATACATAGATGATAGATATATTATAGATATGATAGATGTATGATGGATATAGATACATATATGATAGATATAGATACATATGATAGATATAGATACATATATGATATATATTATAGATATAGATACTTAGATGATAGATATAGATACATATATGATAGTTATAGATACATATATGATAGATATATTATAGATATAGATACATATATGATAGATATATTATAGATATAGATACATACATGATAGATATAGATACATATAGATACATACATGATAGATATATTACAGATATAGATACATACATGATAGATATATGATAGATATAGATACATACATGATAGATATATTATAGATATAGATACATATATGATAGATATATTATAGATATAGATACATATATTATAGATATAGATACATATATGATAGATATATTATAGATATAGATACATAGATGATAGATATATTATAGATATAGATACATATATGATAGATATATTATAGATATAGATACATATATGCTAGATATATGATAGTTATAGATACATAGATGATAGATATATTATAGATATAGATACATAGATGATAGATATATTATAGATATAGATACATAGATGATAAATATATTATAGATATAGATACATAGATATATTATAGATATAGATACATAGATGATGGATATAGATACATAGATGATAGATATATTATAGATATAGATACATAGATGATAGATATATTATAGATATAGATACATAGATGATAGATATATTATAGATATAGATACATAGATGATAGATATATTATAGATATAGATACATAGATGATAGATATAGATACATAGATATATTATAGATATAGATACATAGATGATGGATATAGATACATAGATGATAGATATATTATAGATATAGATACATATATGATAGATATAGATACATAGATATATTATAGATATAGATACATAGATGATAGATATAGATACATATATGATAGATATATGATAGTTATAGATAGTTATAGATAGATATGATAGATATAGATACATATATGATGGATATAGATACATAGATGATAGATATATTATAGATATAGATACATATAGGATAGATATATTATAGATATAGATACATAGATGATAGATATAGATACATAGATATATTATAGATATAGATACATAGATGATAGATATAGATACATATATGATAGATATATGATAGTTATAGATAGTTACAGATAGATATGATAGATATAGATACATAGATATATTATAGATATAGATACATAGATGATAGATATAGATACATATATGATAGATATATGATAGTTATAGATAGTTACAGATAGATATGATAGATATATTATAGATATATGATACATAGATGATAGATATATGATAGTTATAGATAGATATGATAGATATGATAGATATATGATAGATATATGATACATAGATGATAGATATATGATAGTTATAGATAGATATGATAGATATATTATAGATATGATAGTTATAGATAGTTATAGATACATATATGATAGATATATGATAGTTATAGATAAATTGATATATGATAGTTATAGATAGTTATAGATACATATATGATAGATATATGATAGTTATAGATAGATATGATAGATATATTATAGATATGATAATTATAGATAGTTATAGATACATATATGATAGATATATGATAGTTATAGATAAATTGATATATGATAGTTATAGATACATATATGATAGATATATGATAGTTATAGATAGATATGATAGATATATTATAGATATGATAGTTATAGATAGTTATAGATACATATATGATAGATATATTATAGATATGATAGATATATGATAGTTATAGATACATATATGATAGATATATTATAGATATAGATACATAGATGATAGATATATTATAGATATAGATACATATATGATAGGTATATTATAGATATAGATACATACATGATAGATATATTATAGATATAGATACATACATGATAGATGTATTATAGATATACATACATAGATGATAGATATATTATAGATATAGATACATAGATGATAGATATATTATAGATATGATAGATGTATGATGGATATAGATACATATATGATAGATATAGATACATATGATAGATATAGATACATATATGATATATATTATAGATATAGATACTTAGATGATAGATATAGATACATATATGATAGTTATAGATACATATATGATAGATATATTATAGATATAGATACATATATGATAGATATATTATAGATATAGATACATACATGATAGATATAGATACATATAGATACATACATGATAGATATATTACAGATATAGATACATACATGATAGATATATGATAGATATAGATACATACATGATAGATATATTATAGATATAGATACATATATGATAGATATATTATAGATATAGATACATATATTATAGATATAGATACATATATGATAGATATATTATAGATATAGATACATAGATGATAGATATATTATAGATATAGATACATATATGATAGATATATTATAGATATAGATACATATATGCTAGATATATGATAGTTATAGATACATAGATGATAGATATATTATAGATATAGATACATAGATGATAGATATATTATAGATATAGATACATAGATGATAAATATATTATAGATATAGATACATAGATATATTATAGATATAGATACATAGATGATGGATATAGATACATAGATGATAGATATATTATAGATATAGATACATAGATGATAGATATATTATAGATATAGATACATAGATGATAGATATATTATAGATATAGATACATAGATGATAGATATATTATAGATATAGATACATAGATGATAGATATAGATACATAGATATATTATAGATATAGATACATAGATGATGGATATAGATACATAGATGATAGATATATTATAGATATAGATACATATATGATAGATATAGATACATAGATATATTATAGATATAGATACATAGATGATAGATATAGATACATATATGATAGATATATGATAGTTATAGATAGTTATAGATAGATATGATAGATATAGATACATATATGATGGATATAGATACATAGATGATAGATATATTATAGATATAGATACATATAGGATAGATATATTATAGATATAGATACATAGATGATAGATATAGATACATAGATATATTATAGATATAGATACATAGATGATAGATATAGATACATATATGATAGATATATGATAGTTATAGATAGTTACAGATAGATATGATAGATATAGATACATAGATATATTATAGATATAGATACATAGATGATAGATATAGATACATATATGATAGATATATGATAGTTATAGATAGTTACAGATAGATATGATAGATATATTATAGATATATGATACATAGATGATAGATATATGATAGTTATAGATAGATATGATAGATATGATAGATATATGATAGATATATGATACATAGATGATAGATATATGATAGTTATAGATAGATATGATAGATATATTATAGATATGATAGTTATAGATAGTTATAGATACATATATGATAGATATATGATAGATAAATTGATATATGATAGTTATAGATAGTTATAGATACATATATGATAGATATATGATAGTTATAGATAGATATGATAGATATATTATAGATATGATAATTATAGATAGTTATAGATACATATATGATAGATATATGATAGTTATAGATAAATTGATATATGATAGTTATAGATACATATATGATAGATATATGATAGTTATAGATAGATATGATAGATATATTATAGATATGATAGTTATAGATAGTTATAGATACATATATGATAGATATATTATAGATATGATAGATATATGATAGTTATAGATACATATATGATAGATATATGTCACGTTCGGTGTAACGAGGCGCAGCGTGATTGGAATAAATACGTCTTAATAAAAGGAAGAACACTTAAACAAACTAACCAAAAAGAACGTGACGCTATAAACAACTCGTGCTGACACAGACAACTACACATAGACAATAACCCACAGATAAACCAAGGAATATGGCTACCTAAATATGGTTCCCAATCAGAGACAACGATAAACAGCTGCCTCTGATTGAGAACCAATCTAGGCAACCATAGACATATAAACCCCTAGACTAGACTCATATGTATCTATAACTATCATATATCTATCTATAACTATCACATGTTTCTATAACTATCATATATGTATATATAACTATCATGTATGTATCTATATCTATCATATCTATCATGTTCTAATTCATCCCGAAGGTGTTCAATGAGGATCAGGTCAGGGCTCTGTGCAGGCCAGTCAAGTTCTTCCACACCGATCTTGACAAACCATTTCTGTATGGACCTCGCTTTGTGCACAGGGGCATTGTCATGCTGAATCAGGAAAGGGCCTAACTAAACTTTACATTTGGCGCCACAATATGCATTGGGCAGGTAACGTTCTCCTGGCATCTGCCAAACCCAGATTAGTCCGTCAGACTGCCAGATGGCGAAGGGTGATTAATCACTCCAGAGAATGTTTTTCCACTGCCCCAGAGGCCAATGGCGGCAAGCTTTACACCACTCCAGCCAACGCTTGGCATTGCGTTTGGTGATCGTAAGCTTGTGTACGGCTGCTTGGCCACGGAAACCCATTGGTGGTATATTACAGGTATAGGTGGTATATTACAGTAGAATATTTCATTTATACTCAGGTATAGGTAGTTTAACACAGTAGAAGATGTAATTTATACTCATGTATAGGTAGTTTAATACAGTAGAATATTTAATTTAGACTCAGGTATAGGTAGGTTAGTACAGTAGAATATTTAATTTATACTCCGGTATAGGTAGGTTAGTACAGTAAAATATTTAATTTATATTCAGGTATAGGTAGGTTAGTACAGTAAAATATTTAATTTATACTCAGGTATAGGTAGTTTAATACCAGTAAAATATTTAATTTATACTCAGGTATAGGTAGGTTAGTACAGTAAAATATTTAATTTATACTCAGGTATAGGTAGTTTAATACCAGTAGAATATTTAATTTATACTCAGGTATAGGTAGTTTAATACCAGTAGAATATTTAATTTATACTCAGGTATAGGTAGGTTAGTACAGTAGAATATTTAATTTATACTCAGGTATAGGTAGGTTAGTACAGTAAAATATTTAATTTATATTCAGGTATAGGTAGGTTAGTACAGTAAAATATTTAATTTATACTCAGGTATAGGTAGGTTAGTACAGTAGAATATTTAATTTATACTCAGGTATAGGTAGGTTAGTACAGTAAAATATTTCATTTATATTCAGGTATAGGTAGGTTAGTACAGTAAAATATTTAATTTATATTCAGGTATAGGTAGGTTAGTACAGTAAAATATTTAATTTATATTCAGGTATAGGTAGTTTAATACCAGTAAAAGCAAAGCAGCAACCGAGAACCTAATGACAGATTTGTCTTATATTTGCTTCTTACTTCTTCTTCTATATTATTACAGACATAGCCCTAATTTATTAATTAAATCCTCATTGTTAAATTAATTCATTTAATAAATATATATATATATATATATATATATATATATATATATTTGGGTATGGCAATTCTCCAGATATCAGAATGATTTCCTCATCCGTGTTTATTCAGTATCGGCTACTAGAATACATCACCACACAGACATGCCCCTAGTCTCCCAACAGAAGCAGGATAAAGGACAGAAAGAGCCTACTTCCATCAAGTGGATAACTGCTGTAATCACACTGATCTTTCATTTTCAGACTTCAACATCTCCTATATTAGACCCCTTTACTACCATCAAAGCAAAACAACTACACTGATAATATTCACCACAATCTCCCTGAACGTAGAATTATACTTTAAACTATTAGTGACAGTAACACGATGAATCTCTCACCCCTTCACAAACTAGACAATGGATTCTGTCAATATTTATCTAAACATTTCCTATTTGGTTATTGGGCTGATCATGTGTCAAATATTCTATGAAAATTATAAAGAAGAATGTGTCAAATCTAATTTCCATCACCATGTTGTTAGGTGTTAGGTGCAATGATCAGATCCAAATGAATTTAACTAGAAACCATCCTCTCTCTAATAGATCTCACCTATGATCAGATATCCAAATGAATTTAACTAGAAACCATCCTCTCTCTAATAGATCTCACCTATGATCAGATATCCAAATGAATTTAACTGGAAACTATCCTCTCTCTAATAGATCTCACCTTTGCTTATCCAACATATAACAGTGCATTGTCTCCATACAAATTTGAATGGGCAACGCTATATTGAAGAGCAGACCAAGGTTATCAGGTGATGCCTAATACACAATGAATATCTGTTTGTACTGGCTGACAGAGGGAATATAGGAATGCTAAAGTGGATTCCAAACACACACACACACACACACACACACACACACACACACACACACGCGCACACACACACACACAACCACACACACAACCACACACACACAACCACACACACACAACCACACACACACAACCACACACACACACACAACCACACACAGCTAAATGCAATGACCGTGTTTACACAGACAAGCTGTTACAGTGGAATCTCCCCTGCTTCAATCCCATGGATGATTAAGCACAGTAATGAAGGTTTTTGGACATTCTCCACAGATACAGCAGCTGGTGACATTCATGCATGAGAAGCAGAGGAGGAGCGAGTTACGATGAATCCCCATTAATTTCAATGATCACAAAGTCTGCTTTTGGCACCGTTTCAAATGAATAAAAAGGCCATATTTATTGGTGTAACTCTCTGCTCTGCAATGTGGAAGATGCAGCCGATTTCTACCCGGGGAGTCGTAGAAACCAATTGCTATTCTCTTCCTCTTCGTTTGTCTCGGCAACCTTGAACAACTAGTCCTAGAAAAACTCAGACATGTTTTTCTAAATATGAAGTTAGTTTTAATACGGCCTTGACTTGATTGATTTGATTGGTGTTATTATTATAGTGGCATCTCAGGATGCCCTGTTAGACACTGATCCTATATACACACATAAACCAAAAACATATGCCATACTATGTTTCGTTTTTAAAGAGAAAACACAAATCTAAAATAAGGATAAGTTTCTCAGTTCATTCAAATCATTATTTCAGTTCCACAGCAGCGGTTGGTCTGGGGGTACGAGGTGGGGGTTAGGGTCCTGGTACAGGGGAGGGGGTAACAGCCAGACAGCACAAGGCCAGGCAGCGGAGGGAGTTGCTATACAGCATGGAACACCTATAACCTATAATCAATGGGTCATTTTCTTCCCCTCGTGTCAACGACCTTCCTATCGGAAGATAAAACCTTTTTGGGCTAGGGGGCACTATTTGGAATTTTGGATGACTGACGTGCCCAGGTGTAAACTGTAAACTGCCTGTTACTCAGGCCCAGAAGCTGGGACATGCATATAATTGGAAGCATTGTATAGAAAACACTCTGAAGTGATCTTTATTATCTATGAACAGTCCAGTCGCTTTAAAACTTACCTTGACTACCTGAACCCCTGCACATTGACTCGGTATATGTACCCCCTGTATACAGCCTCCACATTGACTCAGCAACGGTACCCCCTGTATACAGACTCCACATTGACTCTGTACCGGTACCACCTGTATAGAGCCTCCACACTGACTCTGTACTGGTACCACCTGTATATAGCCTCCACCTTGACTCTGTACCGTAACACCCTGTATATAGCCTCCACATTGACTCTGTACCGTAACACCCTGTATATAGCCTCCATGTTGACTCTATATTAATAATATTATAATAATATTTTCTCATAACAAAAGGTTTTAGAAGTATACTAGACATTTATAGAATAAATCATGTCTAGTTTGAAGATTGTGACAAACGGTCAATTAGTTATTGATTTTTACATTTGTAAATGGTTTTTGGTGAATGTCTGTTGAATGTCTGTTGAATGCCTGTTGAATGTCTGTTGAATGTCTGTTGAATGCCTGTTGAATGTCTGTTGAATGCCTGTTGAATGCCTGTTGAATGCCTGTTGAATGCCTGTTGAATGCCTGTTGAATGTCTGTTGAATGCCTGTTGAATGCCTGTTGAATGTCTGTTGAATGTCTGTTGAATGCCTGTTGAATGCCTGTTGAATGTCTGTTGAATGTCTGTTGAATGTCTGTTGAATGCCTGTTGAATGCCTGTTGAATGCCTGTTGAATGCCTGTTGAATGTCTGTTGAATGCCTGTTGAATGCCTGTTGAATGTCTGTTGAATGCCTGTTGAATGCCTGTTGAATGTCTGTTGAATGTCTGTTGAATGCCTGTTGAATGCCTGTTGAATGCCTGTTGAATGTCTGTTGAATGCCTGTTGAATGTCTGTTGAATGTCTGTTGAATGTCTGTTGAATGCCTGTTGAATGCCTGTTGAATGCCTGTTGAATGCCTGTTGAATGTCTGTTGAATGCCTGTTGAATGCCTGTTGAATGCCTGTTGAATGCCTGTTGAATGTCTGATGAATGCCTGTTGAATGCCTGTTGAATGTCTGTTGAATGTCTGTTGAATGCCTGTTGAATGTCTGTTGAATGCCTGTTGAATGTCTGTTGAATATAAAACCAACTTGACCTCTGTCTTTGGATTGGTGTGGATAATAGGACTTCAGGACGAGCCAGTTAACACGTCAGCAACAGGTAGGCCTATAATTCATCAAATGTTTTTGTCACTAGTGGTGGAGAGTAACGTTAGTTCCACTCGATATAACTCAAGAATTTTAGATGGTCCATGATTAATTAAAGGCAATATCCCCATCTGTTATTATAAGGAGTTGTGTAGCCTAAAACCAACTAATGACGATACATCTGAAATAACTAGAATAATAAATTAATTGTTTCAAAGTTAGAATTCTTTAGTAAAAACAAGACAAAGAAATGCACACATGCAGTTGATCTCCATAAAATGTAGGCAGTGACAGAGCTCCTCGTGGGTGACTCCATTTCCCATCATACTCTACCGGAAAGAATCATCTCCATGGAAACGGCTCCCGGACGTGAAGCTTACCTCGCTTATTACACGAGCAAATCAATCCCACTCACCCGTTAGCTAGCTAACGTTACCTAACTGCTGGATCAGAAGCGTATCTGCATCGTAGCATTGTTTTATACCGGATCGCATTACCACTTTTTACTCTGCAGTTATGAGCCGGACTCCGGATGCAAGGGCAAGGTAAGGCATGTTTACAACTTGCAAGACAGAGCAAACTAACGTTAGCTATCGTAAAGACGTTAGACATCGTGCAAAATTCTTGATTTATATAACTTTTTAGTGACTTGTTAGTTAGCTAACCCTTTCTTCAATTATTGAACCAGCTGGCTAGCTATTGCGTTAAACCTTTAGCTTGATATCAGTGTTTATATGATAGTTTGTCTAGCTATGTAACTTCAGTTAACTTTAACCAGGCTAGCTAGCGAGCTAAAGTTCCCCGGATGTTCCCATCACAGAGACAGCCAGACCAGACAGATCCAGGAGAACATCACCAACACGGAGAAGCACTTTGGAGAGATGTGCCAACTGTTCGCCGCCTACGTGCGTAAAACGGCGAGGTTACGGGACAAGGCAGACCTACTGGTCAGAGAGATCAGCATTTATGCGGAGACAGAAACGCCAAATCTGCAGAGGGGTATGAAACAGTTTGCAGACAACCTTGCCAAAGTTCAGGATTATCGTCAAGCAGAGGTAAACCTACGCACCATAATATTGCCTGATCATTTTCAACCATAATGGATACATTCTATAAATATGGTTGTTATTGAAACTAGTACAGACTTCTATTGATAATGTTTCATCTGCAGGTATTTTTAATCTTCTAATCTAGCTACCTATGATTTCAAATCCTCTCAGGAATCGATTAACTAAGTAACTTTGATATTTCCAATGTATTTGCAGGTGGAGAGGCTTGAAGCCAAAGTGGTAGAGCCTTTGAAAAGCTATGGAAGTGTTGTTAAACTTAAAAGGGTAAGATACAGTCTTTGGATACGACTGTGGGTCGTTTTTCTGTTCTGATGTATAGGTCTACTGTTTTGGGTGACAGTTATCCTCTATCTTGTTGTGTCAACAGAACAGAAAGTCTGTTGCACACCGGAGGGGTATCATACGAGCAGGTTTGAGGAATTAGCAAGGTAACTTTGGTCAACTCTTGAGTTCAACTCGGGATAAGCGGTCGTATGAAAGTGGCTCACCTTTTAGCCAGGTACATTTCTATGGCAACAAATCCTTCAGAACGGTCCTGTTCTGGGGCAGGCTAGCACACGGCTAACTCCGCTTACCCTGAATGAAATGACGGAGCCATGAGTTGAGGACCAATGAAATTAGATTCCTCAAGTATCATTTTAATTGTCACATGCTTCGTAAACAGGTGTAGACTATCAGTGAGATGCTTACTTGTGGACCCTTCCCAACAATGCAGAGTACAATAAAATACCAAATGAAATAAATTGTATAAAAAAAAATTGTAACACAAGGAAGAAATACACAATGAGCAACAATAGCATGGCTATATACACGAGGTACCAGTACCAAGTCAATGATAGCATGGCTATATACACGAGGTACCAGTACCAAGTCAATGATAGCATGGCTATATACACGAGGTACCAGTACCAAGTCAATGATAGCATGGCTATATACACGAGGTACCAGTACCAAGTCAATGATAGCATGGCTATATACACGAGGTACCAGTACCAAGTCAATGATAGCATGGCTATATACACGAGGTACCAGTACCAAGTCAATGATAGCATGGCTATATACACGAGGTACCAGTACCAAGTCAATGATAGCATGGCTATATACACAAGGTACCAGTACCAAGTCAATGATAGCATGGCTATATACACGAGGTACCAGTACCAAGTCAATGATAGCATGGCTATATACACGAGGTACCAGTACCAAGTCAATGATAGCATGGCTATATACACGAGGTACCAGTACCAAGTCAATGATAGCATGGCTATATACACAAGGTACCAGTACCAAGTCAATGATAGCATGGCTATATACACGAGGTACCAGTACCAAGTCAATGATAGCATGGCTATATACACGAGGTACCAGTACCAAGTCAATGATAGCATGGCTATATACACGAGGTACCAGTACCAAGTCAATGATAGCATGGCTATATACACAAGGTACCAGTACCAAGTCAATGATAGCATGGCTATATACACGAGGTACCAGTACCAAGTCAATGATAGCATGGCTATATACACGAGGTACCAGTACCAAGTCAATGATAGCATGGCTATATACACGAGGTACCAGTACCAAGTCAATGATAGCATGGCTATATACACGAGGTACCAGTACCAAGTCAATGATAGCATGGCTATATACACGAGGTACCAGTACCAAGTCAATGATAGCATGGCTATATACACGAGGTACCAGTACCAAGTCAATGATAGCATGGCTATATACACGAGGTACCAGTACCAAGTCAATGATAGCATGGCTATATACACGAGGTACCAGTACCAAGTCAATGATAGCATGGCTATATACACGAGGTCCCAGTACCAAATCAATGATAGCATGGCTATATCTAGGTACCAGTACCAAGTCAATGATAGCATAGCTATCTACACGAGGGTACCAAGTCAATGATAGCATGGCTATATACACGAGGTACCAGTACCAAGTCAATGATAGCATGGCTATATACACGAGGTACCAGTACCAAATCAATGATAGCATGGCTATCTACACGAGGTACCAGTACCAAATCAATGATAGCATGGCTATATACACGAGGTACCAGTACCAAATCAATGATAGCATGGCTATCTATACGAGGTACCAAGTCAATGATAGCATGGCTATATACACGAGGTACCAGTACCAAGTCAATGATAGCATGGCTATATACACGAGGTACCAGTACCAAGTCAATGATAGCATGGCTATATACACGAGGTACCAGTACCAAGTCAATGATAGCATGGCTATATACATGGGGTACCAGTACCAAGTCAATGATGGCATGGCTATATATACGAGGTACCAGTACCAAGTCAATGATAGCATGGCTATCTACACGAGGTACCAGTACCAAGTCAATGATAGCATGGCTATATACATGGGGTACCAGTACCAATTCAATGATAGCATGGCTATATACATGGGGTACCAGTACCAATTCAATGATTGTTTGGCTATATACATGGGGTACCAGTACCAATTCAATGATTGCTTGGCTATATACATGGGGTACCAGTACCAAGTCAATGATAGCATGGCTATATACACGAGGTACCAGTACCAAATCAATGATAGCATGGCTATATACATGAGGTACCAGTACCAAATCAATGATAGCATGGCTATATACACAAGGTACCAGTACCAAGTCAATGATAGCATGGCTATATACACGAGGTACCAGTACCAAGTCAATGATAGCATGGCTATATACACGAGGTACCAGTACCAAGTCAATGATAGCATGGCTATATACACGAGGTACCAGTACCAAGTCAATGATAGCATGGCTATATACACAAGGTACCAGTACCAAGTCAATGATAGCATGGCTATATACACGAGGTACCAGTACCAAGTCAATGATAGCATGGCTATATACACGAGGTACCAGTACCAAGTCAATGATAGCATGGCTATATACACGAGGTACCAGTACCAAGTCAATGATAGCATGGCTATATACACAAGGTACCAGTACCAAGTCAATGATAGCATGGCTATATACACGAGGTACCAGTACCAAGTCAATGATAGCATGGCTATATACACGAGGTACCAGTACCAAGTCAATGATAGCATGGCTATATACACGAGGTACCAGTACCAAGTCAATGATAGCATGGCTATATACACAAGGTACCAGTACCAAGTCAATGATAGCATGGCTATATACACGAGGTACCAGTACCAAGTCAATGATAGCATGGCTATATACACGAGGTACCAGTACCAAGTCAATGATAGCATGGCTATATACACGAGGTACCAGTACCAAGTCAATGATAGCATGGCTATATACACAAGGTACCAGTACCAAGTCAATGATAGCATGGCTATATACACGAGGTACCAGTACCAAGTCAATGATAGCATGGCTATATACACGAGGTACCAGTACCAAGTCAATGATAGCATGGCTATATACACGAGGTACCAGTACCAAGTCAATGATAGCATGGCTATATACACGAGGTACCAGTACCAAGTCAATGATAGCATGGCTATATACACGAGGTCCCAGTACCAAATCAATGATAGCATGGCTATCTACACGAGGTACCAAGTCAATGATAGCATAGCTATCTACACGAGGTACCAAGTCAATGATAGCATGGCTATATACACGAGGTACCAGTACCAAGTCAATGATAGCATGGCTATATACACGAGGTACCAGTACCAAGTCAATGATAGCATGGCTATCTACACGAGGTACCAGTACCAAATCAATGATAGCATGGCTATATACACGAGGTACCAGTACCAAATCAATGATAGCATGGCTATCTATACGAGGTACCAAGTCAATGATAGCATGGCTATCTACACGAGGTACCAAGTCAATGATAGCATGGCTATATACACGAGGTACCAGTACCAAGTCAATGATAGCATGGCTATATACACGAGGTACCAGTACCAAGTCAATGATAGCATGGCTATATACATGGGGTACCAGTACCAAGTCAATGATGGCATGGCTATATATACGAGGTACCAGTACCAAGTCAATGATAGCATGGCTATCTACACGAGGTACCAGTACCAAGTCAATGATAGCATGGCTATATACATGGGGTACCAGTACCAATTCAATGATAGCATGGCTATATACATGGGGTACCAGTACCAATTCAATGATTGCTTGGCTATATACATGGGGTACCAGTACCAATTCAATGATTGCTTGGCTATATACATGGGGTACCAGTACCAATTCAATGATTGCTTGGCTATATACATGGGGTACCAGTACCAAGTCAATGATAGCATGGCTATATACACAAGGTACCAGTACCAAGTCAATGATAGCATGGCTATATACACGAGGTACCAGTACCAAGTCAATGATAGCATGGCTATATACACGAGGTACCAGTACCAAGTCAATGATAGCATGGCTATATACACGAGGTACCAGTACCAAGTCAATGATAGCATGGCTATATACACAAGGTACCAGTACCAAGTCAATGATAGCATGGCTATATACACCATGATAGCATGGTACCAGTACCAAGTCAATGATAGCATGGCTATATACACGAGGTACCAGTACCAAGTCAATGATAGCATGGCTATATACACGAGGTACCAGTACCAAGTCAATGATAGCATGGCTATATACACAAGGTACCAGTACCAAGTCAATGATAGCATGGCTATATACACGAGGTACCAGTACCAAGTCAATGATAGCATGGCTATATACACGAGGTACCAGTACCAAGTCAATGATAGCATGGCTATATACACGAGGTACCAGTACCAAGTCAATGATAGCATGGCTATATACACAAGGTACCAGTACCAAGTCAATGATAGCATGGCTATATACACGAGGTACCAGTACCAAGTCAATGATAGCATGGCTATATACACGAGGTACCAGTACCAAGTCAATGATAGCATGGCTATATACACGAGGTACCAGTACCAAGTCAATGATAGCATGGCTATATACACGAGGTACCAGTACCAAGTCAATGATAGCATGGCTATATACATGGAGGTACCAGTACCAAGTCAATGATAGCATGGCTATATACACGAGGTACCAGTACCAAGTCAATGATAGCATGGCTATATACACGAGGTACCAGTACCAAGTCAATGATAGCATGGCTATATACACGAGGTACCAGTACCAAGTCAATGATAGCATGGCTATATACACGAGGTCCCAGTACCAAATCAATGATAGCATGGCTATCTAGGTACCAAGTCAATGATAGCATAGCTATCTACACGAGGTACCAAGTCAATGATAGCATGGCTATATACACGAGGTACCAGTACCAAGTCAATGATAGCATGGCTATATACACAAGGTACCAGTACCAAGTCAATGATAGCATGGCTATCTACACGAGGTACCAGTACCAAATCAATGATAGCATGGCTATATACACGAGGTACCAGTACCAAATCAATGATAGCATGGCTATCTATACGAGGTACCAAGTCAATGATAGCATGGCTATCTACACGAGGTAAGTCAATGATAGCATGGCTATATACACGAGGTACCAGTACCAAGTCAATGATAGCATGGCTATATACACGAGGTACCAGTACCAAGTCAATGATAGCATGGCTATATACATGGGGTACCAGTACCAAGTCAATGATGGCATGGCTATATATACGAGGTACCAGTACCAAGTCAATGATAGCATGGCTATCTGACACGAGGTACCAGTACCAAGTCAATGATAGCATGGCTATATATACATGGGGTACCAGTACCAATTCAATGATAGCATGGCTATATACATGGGGTACCAGTACCAATTCAATGATTGCTTGGCTATATACATGGGGTACCAGTACCAATTCAATGATTGCTTGGCTATATACATGGGGTACCAGTACCAAGTCAATGATAGCATGGCTATATACACGAGGTACCAGTACCAAGTCAATGATAGCATGGCTATATACACGAGGTACCAGTACCAAGTCAATGATAGCATGGCTATATACCAAGGTACCAGTACCAAGTCAATGATAGCATGGCTATATACACGAGGTACCAGTACCAAGTCAATGATAGCATGGCTATATACACGAGGTACCAGTACCAAGTCAATGATAGCATGGCTATATACACAAGGTACCAGTACCAAGTCAATGATAGCATGGCTATATACAGAGGTACCAGTACCAAGTCAATGATAGCATGGCTATATACCGAGGTACCAGTCAGTCAATGATAGCATGGCTATATACACGAGGTACCAGTACCAAGTCAATGATAGCATGGCTATATACACGAGGTACCAGTACCAAGTCAATGATAGCATGGCTATATAGAAGGTACCAGTACCAAGTCAATGATAGCATGGCTATATACACGAGGTACCAGTACCAAGTCAATGATAGCATGGCTATATACACGAGGTACCAGTACCAAGTCAATGATAGCATGGCTATATACACGAGGTACCAGTACCAAGTCAATGATAGCATGGCTATATACACGAGGTACCAGTACCAAGTCAATGATAGCATGGCTATATACACGAGGTACCAGTACCAAGTCAATGATAGCATGGCTATATACACGAGGTACCAGTACCAAGTCAATGATAGCATGGCTATATACACGAGGTACCAGTACCAAGTCAATGATAGCATGGCTATATACACGAGGTACCAGTACCAAGTCAATGATAGCATGGCTATATACACGAGGTACCAGTACCAAGTCAATGATAGCATGGCTATATACACGAGGTACCAGTACCAAGTCAATGATAGCATGGCTATATACACGAGGTACCAGTACCAAGTCAATGATAGCATGGCTATATATATACAGTCAATGATAGGTACCAGTACCAAGTCAATGATAGCATGGCTATATACACGAGGTCCCAGTACCAAATCAATGATAGCATGGCTATACACGAGGTACCAAGTCAATGATAGCATAGCTATCTACACGAGGTACCAAGTCAATGATAGCATGGCTATATACACGAGGTACCAGTACCAAGTCAATGATAGCATGGCTATATACACAAGGTACCAGTACCAAGTCAATGATAGCATGGCTATCTACACGAGGTACCAGTACCAAATCAATGATAGCATGGCTATATACACGAGGTACCAGTACCAAATCAATGATAGCATGGCTATCTATACGAGGTACCAAGTCAATGATAGCATGGCTATCTACACGAGGTACCAAGTCAATGATAGCATGGCTATATACACGAGGTACCAGTACCAAGTCAATGATAGCATGGCTATATACACGAGGTACCAGTACCAAGTCAATGATAGCATGGCTATATACATGGGGTACCAGTACCAAGTCAATGATGGCATGGCTATATATACGAGGTACCAGTACCAAGTCAATGATAGCATGGCTATCTACACGAGGTACCAGTACCAAGTCAATGATAGCATGGCTATATACATGGGGTACCAGTACCAATTCAATGATAGCATGGCTATATACATGGGGTACCAGTACCAATTCAATGATAGCATGGCTATATACATGGGGTACCAGTACCAATTCAATGATTGCTTGGCTATATACATGGGGTACCAGTACCAATTCAATGATTGCTTGGCTATATACATGGGGTACCAGTACCAAGTCAATGATAGCATGGCTATATACACGAGGTACCAGTACCAAATCAATGATAGCATGGCTATATACATGAGGTACCAGTACCAAATCAATGATAGCATGGCTATATACACGAGGTACCAGTACCAAATCAATGATAGCATGGCTATCTACACGAGGTACCAGTACCAAATCAATGATAGCATGGCTATATACACGAGGTACCAGTACCAAATCAATGATAGCATGGCTATCTATACGAGGTACCAAGTCAATGATAGCATGGCTATATACACGAGGTACCAGTACCAAGTCAATGATAGCATGGCTATATACACGAGGTACCAGTACCAAGTCAATGATAGCATGGCTATATACACGAGGTACCAGTACCAAGTCAATGATAGCATGGCTATATACACGAGGTACCAGTACCAAGTCAATGATAGCATGGCTATCTACACGAGGTACCAGTACCAAGTCAATGATAGCATGGCTATATACATGGGGTACATTTACATTTACATTTACATTTAAGTCATTTAGCAGACGCTCTTATCCAGAGCGACTTACAAATTGATGCAAACACCTATGACAACCAGTGGAACAGCCACTTGCATCTAACTCTTGTTGGGGGGGGGAGTGAGAAGGATTACTTGCCCTTACTTACCCTATCCTAGGTATTCCTTGAAGAGGTGGGGTTTCAGGTGTCTCCGGAAGGTGGTGATTGACTCCGCTGTCCTGGCGTCGTGAGGGAGTTTGTTCCACCATTGGGGGGCCAGAGCAGCGAACAGTTTTGACTGGGCTGAGCGGGAACTGTACTTCCTCAGTGGTAGGGAGGCGAGCAGGCCAGAGGTGGATGAACGCAGTGCCCTTGTTTGGGTGTAGGGCCTGATCAGGGCCTGGAGGTACTGAGGTGCCGTTCCCCTCACAGCTCCGTAGGCGAGCACCATGGTCTTGTAGCGGATGCGAGCTTCAACTGGAAGCCAGTGGAGAGAGCGGAGGAGCGGGGTGACGTGAGAGAACTTGGGAAGGTTGAACACCAGACGGGCTGCGGCATTCTGGATGAGTTGTAGGGGTTTAATGGCACAGGCAGGGAGCCCAGCCAACAGCGAGTTGCAGTAGTCAAGACGGGAGATGACAAGTGCCTGGATTAGGACCTGCGCCGCTTCCTGTGTGAGGCAGGGTCGTACTCTGCGGATGTTGTAGAGCATGAACCTACAGGAACGGGACACCGCCTTGATGTTAGTTGAGAACGTCAGGGTGTTGTCCAGGATCACGCCAAGGTTCTTAGCGCTCTGGGAGGAGGACACAATGGAGTTGTCAACCGTGATGGCGAGATCATGGAACGGGCAGTCCTTCCCCGGGAGGAAGAGGAGCTCCGTCTTGCTGAGGTTCAGCTTGAGGTGGTGATCCGTCATCCACACTGATATGTCTGCCAGACATGCA
The DNA here is from genome assembly GCF_023373465.1 of Oncorhynchus keta. Taxonomy (NCBI): domain Eukaryota; kingdom Metazoa; phylum Chordata; class Actinopteri; order Salmoniformes; family Salmonidae; genus Oncorhynchus; species Oncorhynchus keta. Next base: position 43,079,378 of record NC_068440.1, on the reverse strand, counting down.
GAGATGCGATTCGCCACCTGGTCATCAGAAGGGGGAAAGGAGAAGATTAATTGTGTGTCGTCTGCATAGCAATGATAGGAGAGACCATGTGAGGTTATGACAGAGCCAAGTGACTTGGTGTATAGCGAGAATAAGAGAGGGCCTAGAACAGAGCCCTGGGGGACACCAGTGGTGAGAGCGCGTGGTGAGGAGACAGATTCTCGCCACGCCACCTGGTAGGAGCGACCTGTCAGGTAGGACGCAATCCAAGCGTGGGCCGCGCCGGAGATGCCCAACTCGGAGAGGGTGGAGAGGAGGATCTGATGGTTCACAGTATCGAAGGCAGCCGATAGGTCTAGAAGGATGAGAGCAGAGGAGAGAGAGTTAGCTTTAGCAGTGCGGAGCGCCTCCGTGATACAGAGAAGAGCAGTCTCAGTTGAATGACTAGTCTTGAAACTAGTCTTGAAACGCTATATACACGAGGTACCAGTACCAAGTCAATGATAGCATGGCTATATACACGAGGTACCAGTACCAAGTCAATGATAGCATGGCTATATACACGAGGTACCAGTACCAATTCAATGATAGCATGGCTATATACATGGGGTACCAGTACCAATTCAATGATTGCTTGGCTATATACATGGGGTACCAGTACCAATTCAATGATTGCTTGGCCATATACACGAGGTACCAGTACCAAGTCAATGATAGCATGGCTATATACACGAGGTACCAGTACCAAGTCAATGATAGCATGGCTATATACACGAGGTACCAGTACCAAGTCAATGATAGCATGGCTATATACACGAGGTACCAGTACCAAGTCAATGATAGCATGGCTATATACACGAGGTCCCAGTACCAAATCAATGATAGCATGGCTATCTACACGAGGTACCAAGTCAATGATAGCATAGCTATCTACACGAGGTACCAAGTCAATGATAGCATGGCTATATACACGAGGTACCAGTACCAAGTCAATGATAGCATGGCTATATACACAAGGTACCAGTACCAAGTCAATGATAGCATGGCTATCTACACGAGGTACCAGTACCAAATCAATGATAGCATGGCTATATACACGAGGTACCAGTACCAAATCAATGATAGCATGGCTATCTATACGAGGTACCAAGTCAATGATAGCATGGCTATCTACACGAGGTACCAAGTCAATGATAGCATGGCTATATACACGAGGTATCAGTACCAAGTCAATGATAGCATGGCTATATACACGAGGTACCAGTACCAAGTCAATGATAGCATGGCTATATACATGGGGTACCAGTACCAAGTCAATGATGGCATGGCTATATACACGAGGTACCAGTACCAAGTCAATGATAGCATGGCTATCTACACGAGGTACCAGTACCAAGTCAATGATAGCATGGCTATATACATGGGGTACCAGTACCAATTCAATGATAGCATGGCTATATACACGAGGTACCAGTACCAAATCAATGATAGCATGGCCATATACATGGGGTACCAGTACCAATTCAATGATTGCTTGGCTATATACATGGGGTACCAGTACCAATTCAATGATTGCTTGGCTATATACATGGGGTACCAGTACCAATTCAATGATTGCTTGGCTATATACATGGGGTACCAGTACCAAGTCAATGATAGCATGGCTATATACACGAGGTACCAGTACCAAATCAATGATAGCATGGCTATATACATGAGGTACCAGTACCAAATCAATGATAGCATGGCTATATACACGAGGTACCAGTACCAAATCAATGATAGCATGGCTATATACATGAGGTACCAGTACCAAATCAATGATAGCATGGCTATATACATGGGGTACCAGTACCAATTCAATGATAGCATGGCTATATACATGAGGTACCAGTACCAAATCAATGATAGCATGGCTATATACATGGGGTACCAGTACCAATTCAATGATAGCATGGCTATATACATGGGATACCAGTACCAAATCAATGATAGCATGGCTATATACATGGGGTACCAGTACCAAGTCAATGATTGCTTGACTATATACATGAGGCAGTGGTGACCCGTTTGGCTAAAAATAAATCTTTCAGGATCTGGGGTCCATGCCACATCTTTTCAGCCTCCTGAGTAGGAAGGAAGAGGTGTTGTCGTGCCCTCTTCACGTCTGTGTTGGTGTGTTTGGACCATGATGGGTCCTTAGCAATGTGGACACCGAGGAACTTGAAGCTCTCGACCTGCTCTACTACAGCCCTGTTCAATGGGGGCATGTTAGGCCTTCCGTTTCCTGTAGTCCACCATCAGCTCCTCTGTTTTGCCCACGTTGAGGCAGAGGTTGTTGTCCTGGCACCACACTGCCAGTTCTCTGACCTCCCTATAGGCTTCCTCATTGTTGTAGGACAGGTTGTTGTCCTGGCACCACACTGCCAGTTCTCTGACCTCCCTATAGGCTTCCTCATTGTTGAGGGAGAGGTTGTTGTCCTGGCACCACACTGCCAGTTCTCTGACCTCCCTATAGGCTTCCTCATTGTTGAGGGAGAGGTTGTTGTCCTGGCACCACACTGCCAGTTCTCTGACCTCCCTATAGGCTTCCTCATTGTTGTAGGACAGGTTGTTGTCCTGGCACCACACTGCCAGTTCTCTGACCTCCCTATAGGCTTCCTCATTGTTGAGGGAGAGGTTGTTGTCCTGGCACCACACTGCCAGGTCTCTGACCTCCCTATAGGCTTCCTCATTGTTGAGGGAGAGGTTGTTGTCCTGGCACCACACTGCCAGGTCTCTGACCTCCCTATAGGCTTCCTCATTGTTGTAGGACAGGTTGTTGTCCTGGCACCACACTGTAGTAATGACAATGCATTTTAAACTTCATGCAATTTACCACTTTTATATGATTGACCCATTATGTTGGTGATTAATTTAAATCCATGTTTTACTGTGACCAGGTTGTATTCTACAGTTGGTTGGATCTTAATGTGACCTGGCTGTATTCTACAGTTGGTTGGATCTTACTGTGATCTGGTTGTATTCTACAGTTGGTTGGATCTTAATGTGACCTGGCTGTATTCTACAGTTGGTTGGATCTTACTGTGACCAGGCTGTATTCTACAGTTGGTTGGATCTTACTGTGACCTGGCTGTATTCTACAGTTGGTTGGATCTTACTGTGACCTGGTTGTATTCTACAGTTGGTTGGATCTTACTGTGACCTGGCTGTATTCTACAGTTGGTTGGATCTTACTGTGACCTGGCTGTATTCTACAGTTGGTTGGATCTTACTGTGACCTGGCTGTATTCTACAGTTGGTTGGATCTTACTGTGACCTGGCTGTATTCTACAGTTGGTTGGATCTTACTGTGACCTGGCTGTATTCTACAGTTGGTTGGATCTTACTGTGACCTGGCTGTATTCTACAGTTGGTTGGATCTTACTGTGACCTGGCTGTATTCTACAGTTGGTTGGATCTTACTGTGACCTGGCTGTATTCTACAGTTGGTTGGATCTTACTGTGACCTGGCTGTATTCTACAGTTGGTTGGATCTTACTGTGACCTGGCTGTATTCTACAGTTGGTTGGATCTTACTGTGACCTGGCTGTATTCTACAGTTGGTTGGATCTTACTGTGACCTGGCTGTATTCTACAGTTGGTTGGATCTTACTGTGACCTGGCTGTATTCTACAGTTGGTACTGGATGGCTGTATTTTACAGTTACTGATGACCTGTATCCCCTCACAGCTGTATTCTACAGTTGGTTGGATCTTACTGTGACCTGGCTGTATTCTACAGTTGGTTGGATCTTGCTTTGATTTGAATTGAAATCGTAATTTATTGAAATATGTATAACTGTTTATCCCAAATGACACCATATTCCCTTATATAGTTCACTACTGTTGTCCAGCACCCATAGAATCCTGGTCAAAACTAGTGCACTATACAGGGAATAGGGTGTGATTTGAGACACTAACCCCAGCTGCCTCAACATGCACCTCTGATTGACAGGAGGACCTGAAGACCAGTCAGAGTGCCAGGAACAGGGAGTCTAAACAGATGCAGCAGCTGGAGAGAATGAGACAGAGAAACCCCTCTGACAGACAGATCATTGTATCCTTATTGCTCTCTCACCTATCAGCCCTTTACACCAATCATGTTTTAGGCTACATTGTTATGGTGTATGCATGTGTGTGTCAATGGGATGAGACTAAAGACTAGTAAGGTCAATGGGATGAGACTAAAGACTAGTAAGGTCAATGGGATGAGACTAGTAAGGTCAATGGGATGAGACTAAACACTAGTAAGGTCAATGGGATGAGACTAGTAGGGTCAATGGGATGAGGCTAAACACTAGTAAGGTCAATGGGATGAGACTAGTAGGGTCAATGGGATGAGACTAAACACTAGTAAGGTCAATGGGATGAGACTAGTAGGGTCAATGGGATGAGACTAAAGACTAGTAAGGTCAATGGGATGAGACTAGTAAGGTCAATGGGATGAGACTAGTAAGGTCAATGGGATGAGACTAGTAGGGTCAATGGGATGAGACTAAACTAGTAAGGTCAATGGGATGAGACTAAACACGAGTAGGGTCAATGGGATGAGACTAAACACTAGAGTAGGTCAATGGGATGAGACTAAACACTAGTAGAGGTCAATGGGATGAGACTAGTAAGGTCAATGGGATGAGACTAGTAAGGTCAATGGGATGAGACTAGTAGGGTCAATGGGATGAGACTAGTAAGGTCAATGGGATGAGACTAGTAAGGTCAATGGGATGAGACTAGTAAGGTCAATGGAATGAGACTAGTAGGGTCAATGGAATGAGACTAGTAGGGTCAATGGGATGAGACTAAAGTAAGGTCAATGGGATGAGACTAGTAAGGTCAATGGGATGAGACTAGTAAGGTCAATGGGATGAGACTAGTAAGGTCAATGGGATGAGACTAGTAAGGTCAATGGGATGAGACTAGTAGGGTCAATGAAATGAGACTAGTAGGGTCAATGGGATGAGACTAGTAAGGTCAATGGGATGAGACTAGTAAGGTCAATGGGATGAGACTAGTAAGGTCAATGGGATGAGACTAGTAAGGTCAATGGGATGAGACTAGTAAGGTCAATGGGATGAGACTAAAGACTAGTAAGGTCAATGGGATGAGACTAGTAGGGTCAATGGCATGAGACTAAACACTAGAGAGGTCAATGGGATGAGACTAGTAGGGTCAATGGGATGAGACTAGTAGGGTCAATGGCATGAGACTAAACACTAGAGAGGTCAATGGGATGAGGACTAAAGACTAGTAAGGTCAATGGGATGAGACTAGTAGGGTCAATGGGATGAGACTAAACACTAGAGAGGTCAATGGATGAGATGAGACTAAACACTGAGACTAGTAGGTCAATGGGATGAGACTAAACACTAGTAGAGGTCAATGGGATGAGACTAGTAAGGTCAATGGGATGAGACTAGTAAGGTCAATGGGATGAGACTAGTAGGGTCAATGGGATGAGACTAAAGTAAGGTCAATGGAATGAGACTAGTAGGGTCAATGGGATGAGACGAGTAAGGTCAATGGGATGAGACTAGTAAGGTCAATGGGATGAGACTGAGACTAAAGTAAGGTCAATGGGATGAGACTAGTAAGGTCAATGGGATGAGACTAAAGACTAGTAAGGTCAATGGGATGAGACTAGTAAGGTCAATGGAATGAGACTAGTAGGGTCAATGGGATGAGACTAGTAAGGTCAATGGGATGAGACTAGTAAGGTCAATGGGATGAGACTAGTAGGGTCAATGGGATGAGACGAGTAGTAGGTCAATGGGATGAGACTAGTAAGGTCAATGGGATGAGACTAGTAAGGTCAATGGGATGAGACTAAACACTAGTAGGGTCAATGGGATGAGACTAGTAGGGTCAATGGGATGAGACTAAACACTAGTAGGGTCAATGGCATGAGACTAAACACTAGAAAGGTCAATGGGATGAGACTAGTAAGGTCAATGGGATGAGACTAGTAGGGTCAATGGGATGAGACTAAAGACTAGTAAGGTCAATGGGATGAGACTAGTAGGGTCAATGGGATGAGACTAAACACTAGTAAGGTCAATGGGATGAGACTAGTAGGGTCAATGGGATGAGACTAAACACTAGTAGGGTCAATGGCATGAGACTAAACACTAGAGAGGTCAATGGGATGAGACTAGTAGGGTCAATGGGATGAGACTAAAGACTAGTAGGGTCAATGGGATGAGACTAGTAAGGTCAATGGGATGAGACTAAACACTAGTAAGGTCAATGGGATGAGATGAGACTAAAGACTAGTAAGGTCAATGGGATGAGACTAGTAGGGTCAATGGGATGAGACTAAACACTAGTAAGGTCAATGGGATGAGACTAGTAGGGTCAATGGGATGAGACTAAACACTAGTAGGGTCAATGGCATGAGACTAAACACTAGAGAGGTCAATGGGATGAGACTAGTAGGGTCAATGGGATGAGACTAAAGACTAGTAGGGTCAATGGGATGAGACTAGTAGGGTCAATGGGATGAGACTAGTAAGGTCAATGGGATGAGACTAGTAGGGTCAATGGGATGAGACTAAAGACTAGTAGGGTCAATGGGATGAGACTAGTAAGGTCAATGGGATGAGACTAAAGACTAGTAGGGTCAATGGGATGAGACTAGTAAGGTCAATGGGATGAGACTAAAGACTAGTAGGGTCAATGGGATGAGACTAGTAGGGTCAATGGGATGAGACTAAACACTAGTAGGGTCAATGGCATGAGACTAAACACTAGAGGGGTCAATGGGATGAGACTAGTAAGGTCAATGGGATGAGACTAGTAAGGTCAATGGGATGAGACTAGTAAGGTCAATGGGATGAGACTAAACACTGGTATGTTGATTGCTGTCACTGTTATTCATAACTATATTAAAGACAGGTGAAAGATACTAATGTCCTAAATCCCTTAATGATTCCAACAGTCCCAGGTGGGTGTCTGTCTTCTGACTCTGGTGTTGTATGATGGCGGTCCAGTATAGTCATTTATTTCTCTGAGACATTTATTTAGTCAAATAGCCATCTATGAAAATGATTTGAAGTGTATGTTACGTGTCGCATTGTGTCGTCGTGACAACAGGCTGAAAGCGACCTGCAGAGAGCCACGATGGACGCCACGCGCACGACACGACAACTGGAGGAGACAATAGACGCGTTTGAAAAGCAGAAAATACAAGATATCAAGGTCTCTCTATCTCTCAAATTCAATTGAAGGGATTTATTGGCTTGGGAAACGTATGTTAACATTGCCAAAGCAACTGAATTAGGTAAACAAAGTTAAATAAACAATACATATTAACAGTGAACATGACACTCACAAAAGTTCCAAAACAATTATAAATGTAATATGTGCAAATAGTTAAAGTACAAAAGGGAAAATATGTAAAAATGTAAATATGGGTTGGATTTACAATGGTGTTTGTTCTTCACTGGTTGCCCTTTTCTTGTGGCAACAGGTCACACATCTTTATGCTGTGATGTCACACTGTGGTATTTCACCCAGTAGATGTGGGAGTTTTTCACAATTGGGTTTGTTTTCAAGTTATTTGTGGATCTGTTTAATCTGAGTGAAATATGTGCCTCAAATATGGTCATACATTTGGCAGGAGGTTAGGAAGTACAGCTCAGTTTCCACCTCATTTTGTGGGCAGTGAGCACATAGCCTGTCTTCTCTTGAGAGCCATGTCTGCCTACGGCGGCCTTTCTCAATAGCAAGGCTATGCTCACTGAGTCTGTACATAGTCAAAGATTTCCTTAAGTTTGGGTCAGTCACAGTGGTCAGGTATTCTGCCACTGTGTACTCTGTTTAGGACCAAATTGCATTCTAATTTGCTCTGTTTTTTTGTGTCAAGCAATTATCTTTTTGTTTTCTGATGATTCTCTCTCTCTGTCTCTGTCTGTCTCTCTCTCTCTCTCTCCAAATAGCATCCTGTGTTTCTTTGTCATTAGATTTAACCCATACCAATCATTCTTTGTTGAATATAATCTGTTTAATCATTATTACAATAATTGATTATGGCCCACGTCAAATCTTTATTAATTTGATAGTTGTCATTACTTCCTATTGTGCTATGTTGACAATGTGATACTGCTCTTACTCTCCTCTCTCTCCCTATAGAAGATCTTTGGGGAGTTTTTGACAGTGGAGATGTCGTTCCATGCCAAGGCGTTGGAGGCGTACACCACAGCTTACCAGAGCATACACAACGTAGATGAAGAGGGGGATCTGGAGGTAAGGGTTATTACATTTACATTTAAGTCATTTAGCAGACGCTCTTATCCAGAGCGACTTACAAATTGGTGCATACACCTTATGACAACCAGTGGAACAGCCACTTGCATCTAAATCTTGTTGGGGGGGAGAAGGATTACCTAGTTACTTACCCTATCCTAGGTATTCCTTGAAGAGGTGGGGTTTCAGGTGTCTCCGGAAGGTGGTGATTGACTCCGCTGTCCTGGCGTCGTGAGGGAGTTTGTTCCACCATTGGGGGCCAGAGCAGGAACAGTTTTGACTGGGCTGAGCGGGAACTGTACTTCCTCAGTGGTAGGGAGGCGAGCAGGCCAGAGGTGGATGAACGCAGTGCCCTTGTTTGGGTGTAGGGCCTGATCAGAGCCTGGAGGTACTGGTGCCGTTCCCCTCACAGCTCCGTGGCGAGCACCATGGTCTTGTAGCGGATGCGGTTCAACTGGAAGCCAGTGGAGAGAGCGGAGGAGCGGGGTGACGTGAGAGAACTTGGGAAGGTTGAACACCAGACGGGCTGCGGCGTTCTGGATGAGTTGTAGGGGTTTAATGGCACAGGCAGGGAGCCCAGCCAACAGCGAGTTGCAGTAATCAAGACGGGAGATGACAAGTGCCTGGATTAGGACCTGCGCCGCTTCCTGTGTGAGGCAGGGTCGTACTCTGCGGATGTTGTAGAGCATGAACCTACAGGAACGGGACACCGCCTTGATGTTAGTTGAGAACGTCAGGGTGTTGTCAGGATCACGCCAAGGTTCTTAGCGCTCTGGGAGGAGGACACAATGGAGTTGTCAACCGTGATGGCGAGATCATGGAACGGGCAGTCCTTCCCGGGAGGAAGAGGAGCTCCGTCTTGCTGAGGTTCAGCTTGAGGTGGTGATCCGTCATCCACACTGATATGTCTGCCAGACATGCAGAGATGCGATTCGCCACCTGGTCATCAGAAGGGGAAAGGAGAAGATTAATTGTGTGTCGTCTGCATAGCAATGATAGGAGAGACCATGTGAGGTTATGACAGAGCCAAGTGACTTGGTGTATAGCGAGAATAAGAGGAGGGCCTAGAACAGAGTTATAGGGGACACCAGTGGTGAGAGCGCGTGGTGAGGAGACAGATTCTCGCCACGCCACCTGGTAGGAGCGACCTGTCAGGTAGGACGCAATCAAGCGTGGGCCGTCGCCGGAGATGCCCAACTCGGAGAGGGTGGAGAGGAGGATCTGATGGTTCACAGTATCGAAGGCAGCCGATAGGTTAGAAGGATGAGAGCAGAGGAGAGAGAGTTAGGTTATAGCAGTGCGGAGCGCCTCCGTGATACAGAGAAGAGCAGTCTCAGTTGAATGACTAGTCTTGAAACCTGACTGATTTGGATCAAGAAGGTCATTCTGAGAGATAGCGGTTAGAGCTGGAAGAGGAGGACTGGCACGCTCAAGAGTTTTGGAGAGAAAAGAGATCTGGAGGAAGGTTATGGGAGAGGAAGAGGGGGATCTGGAGGTATGAGTTATAGGAGAGGAAGAGGAGGATCTGGAGGTATGAGTTATAGGAGATGAAGAGGAGGATCTGGAGGTATGGGTTATAGGAGATGAAGAGGAGGATCTGGAGGTTATAGGAGATGAAGAGGAGGATCTGGAGGTATGAGTTATAGGAGAGGAAGAGGAGGATCTGGAGGTATGGGTTATAGGAGAGGAGGATCTGGAGGTAAGGGTTATAGGAGATGAAGAGGAGGATCTGGAGGTATGGGTTATAGGAGAGGAAGAGGAGGATCTGGAGGTTATAGGAGAGGAAGAGGAGGATCTGGAGGTATGGGTTATAGGAGATGAAGAGGAGGATCTGGAGGTATGGGTTATAGGAGAGGAAGAGGAGGATCTGGAGGTTATAGGAGAGGAAGAGGAGGATCTGGAGGTAAGGGTTATAGGAGATGAAGAGGAGGATCTGGAGGTATGGTTATAGGAGAGGAAGAGGAGGATCTGGAGGTATGGGTTATAGGAGATGAAGAGGAGGATCGGGAGGTTATAGGAGAGGAAGAGGAGGATCTGGAGGTATGGGTTATAGGAGAGGAAGAGGAGGATCTGGAGGTATGAGTTATAGGAGAGGAAGAGGAGGATCTGGAGGTATGGTTATAGGAGAGGAAGAGGAGGATCTGGAGGTATGGGTTATAGGAGATGAAGAGGAGGATCGGGAGGTATGAGTTATAGGAGAGGAAGAGGAGGATCTGGAGGTATGGGTTATAGGAGAGGAAGAGGAGGATCTGGAGGTATGAGTTATAGGAGAGGAAGAGGGGGATCTGGAGGTATGGGTTATAGGAGAGGAAGAGGAGGATCTGGAGGTATGAGTTATAGGAGAGGAAGAGGAGGATCTGGAGGTTATAGGAGATGAAGAGGAGGATCTGGAGGTAAGGGTTATAGGAGATGAAGAGGGGGATCTGGAGGTATGAGTTATAGGAGAGGAAGAGGAGGATCTGGAGGTATGGGTTATAGGAGAGGAAGAGGAGGATCTGGAGGTATGGGTTATAGAAGAGGAGGATCTGGAGGTAAGGGTTATAGGAGATGAAGAGGAGGATCTGGAGGTTATAGGAGAGGAAGAGGAGGATCTGGAGGTAAGGGTTATAGAAGAGGAGGATCTGGAGGTAAGGGTTATAGGAGATGAAGAGGGGGATCTGGAGGTAAGGGTTATAGGAGATGAAGAGGAGGATCTGGAGGTATGAGTTATAGGAGAGGAAGAGGAGGATCTGGAGGTTATAGGAGAGGAAGAGGAGGATCTGGAGGTAAGGGTTATAGGAGATGAAGAGGAGGATCTGGAGGTATGAGTTATAGGAGAGGAAGAGGAGGATCTGGAGGTATGGGTTATAGGAGAGGAAGAGGAGGATCTGGAGGTATGGGTTATAGGAGAGGAAGAGGAGGATCTGGAGGTATGGGTTATAGGAGAGGAAGAGGAGGATCTGGAGGTTATAGGAGATGAAGAGGAGGATCTGGAGGTATGGGTTATAGGAGAGGAAGAGGAGGATCTGGAGGTAAGGGTTATAGGAGAGGAAGAGGAGGATCTGGAGGTTATAGGAGAGGAAGAGGAGGATCTGGAGGTATGGGTTATAGGAGAGGAAGAGGAGGATCTGGAGGTAAGGGTTATAGGAGAGGAAGAGGAGGATCTGGAGGTTATAGGAGAGGAAGAGGAGGATCTGGAGGTATGGGTTATAGGAGAGGAAGAGGAGGATCTGGAGGTAAGGGTTATAGGAGAGGAAGAGGAGGATCTGGAGGTTATAGGAGAGGAAGAGGAGGATCTGGAGGTATGGGTTATAGGAGAGGAAGAGGAGGATCTGGAGGTTATAGGAGAGGAAGAGGAGGATCTGGAGGTATGGGTTATAGGAGAGGAAGAGGAGGATCTGGAGGTTATAGGAGATGGGTCTGTATTCATAAAGCATATCAGAAAAGGTTCTAGGGATCCTGGTGACTTGTTTTAGGACAACAACAAACCTCCCAGCTCAGGTTTTAGGGTGATGTTAAGCCAGGAGTAAACATGTTTATGTTGCAATTGGAAAACGTTTAATGTGATTTTCTTATGACACGGTCACTTTGCCTCCTATTAATCCTAATATATTGGCATGCATGACACTTTTATTATTATTATTTTTTAAATATATTTTTTACAAATTCTGATATTTTGATTAATGTGATAGGCATATTGCACTGAATCACACAGTCTGATGGTTGTTGAAATCTGAATTATGACGGTATTACCGTTAAACGTACCAACACACGCCTCAGTCTTGTTCAACAACTAAACCACTTCAGTCGGCATCAAGTCGATAATGTTTGAAAGGTCTTATCATTTTCCCGGCTGCCTTCTATTTCCCACACATGCCCAATTTTTTTAAACATTTCATTTAATTTTTTAAGAAGGTGATATTGCGCTCCAAAGCGATAATCTGAAATAACGTGATGTAGCCTAAATTAATGAAACAATAATACATAAACATGAGATTATTTAGTAGCCTCGTGGTTATAAGTGAAATGTGCATGAAGATTTCACAAAGCTTATCTTTTTATTTTTACCCATAAGAGGAAAATATTTCCATTCTCAACTCTGAGACGAGTTGTGGATCCTAATGAATCAGATTACATGGACAGTGGGGGCCTGATCCTAGATCAGCACTACTCTGAGACGCGTTGTGGATCCTAATGAATCAGATTACATGGACAGTGGGGGCCTGATCCTAGATCAGCACTACTCTGAGACGTGTTGTGGATCCTAATGAATCAGATTACATGGACAGTGGGGGCCTGATCCTAGATCAGCACTACTCTGAGACGTGTTGTGGATCCTAATGAATCAGATTACATGGACAGTGGGGGCCTGATCCTAGATCAGCACTACTCTGAGACGAGTTGTGGATCCTAATGAATCAGATTACATGGACAGTGGGGGCCTGATCCTAGATCAGCACTACTCTGAGACGCGTTGTGGATCCTAATGAATCAGATTACATGGACAGTGGGGGCCTGATCCTAGATCAGCACTACTCTGAGACGCGTTGTGGATCCTAATGAATCAGATTACATGGACAGTGGGGGCCTGATCCTAGATCAGCACTACTCTGAGACGAGTTGTGGATCCTAATGAATCAGATTACATGGACAGTGGGAGCCTGATCCTAGATCAGCACTACTCTGAGACGCGTTGTGGATCCTAATGAATCAGATTACATGGACAGTGGGGCCTGATCCTAGATCAGCACTACTCTGAGACGAGTTGTGGATCCTAATGAATCAGATTACATGGACAGTGGGGCCTGATCCTAGATCAGCACTACTCTGAGACGCGTTGTGGATCCTAATGAATCAGATTACATGGACAGTGGGGGCCTGATCCTAGATCAGCACTACTCTGAGACGCGTTGTGGATCCTAATGAATCAGATTACATGGACAGTGGGGCCTGATCCTAGATCAGCACTACTCTGAGACGTGTTGTGGATCCTAATGAATCAGATTACATGGACAGTGGGGGCCTGATTCTAGATCAGCACTACTCTGAGACGAGTTGTGGATCCTAATGAATCAGATTACATGGACAGTGGGGGCCTGATCCTAGATCAGCACTACTCTGAGACGCGTTGTGGATCCTAATAAATCAGATTACATGGACAGTGGGGGCCTGATCCTAGATCAGCACTACTCTGAGACGCGTTGTGGATCCTAATGAATCAGATTACATGGACAGTGGGGGCCTGATCCTAGATCAGCACTACTCTGAGACACGTGGATCCTAATGAATCAGATTACATGGACAGTGGGAGCCTGATCCTAGATCAGCACTACTCTGAGACGAGTTGTGGATCCTAATGAATCAGATTACATGGACAGTGGGAGCCTGATCCTAGATCAGCACTACTCTGAGACGCGTTGTGGATCCTAATGAATCAGATTACATGGACAGTGGGGGCCTGATCCTAGATCAGCACTACTCTGAGACGCGTTGTGGATCCTAATGAATCAGATTACATGGACAGTGGGGGCCTGATCCTAGATCAGCACTACTCTGAGACGCGTTGTGGATCCTAATGAATCAGATTACATGGACAGTGGGGGCCTGATCCTAGATCAGCACTACTCTGAGACACGTGGATCCTAATGAATCAGATTACATGGACAGTGGGGGCCTGATCCTAGATCAGCACTACTCTGAGACACGTTGTGGATCCTAATGAATCAGATTACATGGACAGTGGGGGCCTGATCCTAGATCAGCACTACTCTGAGACGCGTTGTGGATCCTAATGAATCAGATTACATGGACAGTGGGGGCCTGATCCTAGATCAGCACTACTCTGAGACGCGTTGTGGATCCGAATGAATCAGATTACATGGACAGTGGGGGCCTGATCCTAGATCAGCACTACTCTGAGACGCGTTGTGGATCCTAATGAATCAGATTACATGGACAGTGGGGGCCTGATCCTAGATCAGCACTACTCTGAGACACGTGGATCCTAATGAATCAGATTACATGGACAGTGGGAGCCTGATCCTAGATCAGCACTACTCTGAAACACGTGGATCCTAATGAATCAGATTACATGGACAGTGGGAGCCTGATCCTAGATCAGCACTACTCTGAGACGCGTTGTGGATCCTAATGAATCAGATTACATGGACAGTGGGGGCCTGATCCTAGATCAGCACTACTCTGAGACGCGTTGTGGATCCTAATGAATCAGATTACATGGACAGTGGGGGCCTGATCCTAGATCAGCACTACTCTGAGACGCGTTGTGGATCCTAATGAATCAGATTACATGGACAGTGGGGGCCTGATCCTAGATCAGCACTACTCTGAGACACGTGGATCCTAATGAATCAGATTACATGGACAGTGGGGGCCTGATCCTAGATCAGCACTACTCTGAGACACGTTGTGGATCCTAATGAATCAGATTACATGGACAGTGTGAGCCTGATCCTAGATCAGCACTACTCTGAGACGCGTTGTGGATCCTAATGAATCAGATTACATGGACAGTGTGGGCCTGATCCTAGATCAGCACTACTCTGAGACGCGTTGTGGATCCTAATGAATCAGATTACATGGACAGTGGGAGCCTGATCCTAGATCAGCACTACTCTGAGACACGTTGTGGATCCTAATGAATCAGATTACATGGACAGTGGGGGCCTGATCCTAGATCAGCACTACTCTGAGACACGTGGATCCTAATGAATCAGATTACATGGACAGTGGGGCCTGATCCTAGATCAGCACTACTCTGAGACACGTGGATCCTAATGAATCAGATTACATGGACAGTGGGGCCTGATCCTAGATCAGCACTACTCTGAGATCAGCACGTTGTGGATCCTAATGAATCAGATTACATGGACAGTGGGGGCCTGATCCTAGATCAGCACTACTCTGAGACGAGTTGTGGATCCTAATGAATCAGATTACATGGACAGTGGGGGCCTGATCCTAGATCAGCACTACTCTGAGACGCGTTGTGGATCCTAATGAATCAGATTACATGGACAGTGGGGGCCTGATCCTAGATCAGCACTACTCTGAGACGCGTTGTGGATCCTAATGAATCAGATTACATGGACAGTGGGGCCTGATCCTAGATCAGCACTACTCTGAGACGCGTTGTGGATCCTAATGAATCAGATTACATGGACAGTGGGAGCCTGATCCTAGATCAGCACTACTCTGAGACGAGTTGTGGATCCTAATGAATCAGATTACATGGACAGTGGGGGCCTGATCCTAGATCAGCACTACTCTGAGACGAGTTGTGGATCCTAATGAATCAGATTACATGGACAGTGGGGGCCTGATCCTAGATCATCTCTGCAGTATGTCTGGTGCTATGGGGTAATGGGCAGACCAGGGTCATGTTCAACACTGTAGCAAAACATGTTGCAACAGAACCGAAAACTGTCTTCCATTTTCTTCTTTTTTATTGCCTCCCTGTTTCACTCAGTGTTCGAAACGTTTCCCCTTACTGGACACGACCCAACATTAGAGCACTGTTGTCGATGGTTTTGAGCTGTTTGACTGACACCCAAGCCAACAATTACTAGGTTTTTATCTATCTATACAGTAGTTGTGTCATGAAAGCATTTTCATTCTGCAGCAGATAGGTATTTTTCTCCTTTTTGTTGGTTTTTTAAATTCATCTGCCATTCACATCATCCGTTCATATCAAATGGAAACTGGTACCCTGGATAACCTGTTTGAGTGACTCACCTTGTGAGCAATGGGAGATTGATTCATTCTATAAGCACCAATGACAACAAAGCTTCTAGCTAGACCTGATCAAGTGGCTTTGACCTAGATGACTCCCTATCCCCTATATATAGTGCACTATCTTTACATATGGCTCTGGTCAAAGGTGGTGCACTGAATAGGGAATAGGTTGCCATTTGGGATGCTACCAAGGACTTAGTGGAATGGAATGCATCCTCCACACTTTCCCCTGATGAGTCCTTATTTAACACACTTAGTGGTTTCTGGGGACATACTTTTAACTGGTTGGTTGGTTTTACACTGAGGTGTAATTAGATTGTCAGTTTGATTACTGGGCTCCTTGCTTGCACAATATTTTCTCATGTGTGTGCATAGTGTTTCTTTTCTTATAAAATTGTATGATTGGCGACAGATCCTGAAGGAAGGGCAGAGGAGGATGTGTTGCTATTGAAGAAAGTTTGTATCATCAATGACATCAGGCCCATTGTTTGGCTTAGCGACGACCACGAAGGGTAAAGAACGTTTCCTAACGTTATGAACCTGTTTTCCTCTGTACAATTTCCGTACCCGTTGACTTGCATGTGTTTTGAAATTAACATGCTGATTATCTGGCTCTATAATATATCCTTCACTACAGCACTACTAATATCCAACTTTGACTTGAATGTCTCTTCTGTAATATGTATCTAGCTAACTGCCTATTGCTTGCTAGTTGGATGGGCAGCTAGCTAGCCAGTTTAGAATTGCATCGCTAGTTAGCTAGCATTTCAGAGCGACAAACAATGCAAAAAAGTATCATCTATGCAGGCTAAATGAAGCTAGTTTGAAACCTAAGCATACTTCCAAAGTTGTGTCAAAATGGCTTAAGGACAACAAAGTCAAAGTATTGGAGTGGCCATCACAAAGCCCTGACTTCAATCCTATAGAAAACAGAACTGAAAAAGCGTGTGCGAGCAAGGAGGCCTACACATCTGACTCAGTTACTCCAGCACTGTCAGGAGGGGCCAAAATGGGCCAAAATTCACCCAAATTATTGTGGAAAACTTGTGGAAGGCTACCCGAAACGTTTGACCCAAGTTGAACAATTTAAAGGCTATGCTACCAAATACTAATTGAGTGTATGTAAACTTCTGACCCACTGGGAATGTGATGAAAGAAATAAAAGCTGAAAGAAATCATTCTCTCTTCTATTATTCTGACATTTCACATTCTTAAATAAAGTGGTGATCCTAGCTGACATAAGACAGGGAATTTTGACTAGGATTAAATGTCAGGAATTGTGAAAAACTGACTTCAAATGTATTTGGCTAAGGTGTGTGTAAACTTCCGAATTCAACTGTAGATACTGTATTCCATTCTACTGTATGTTAGTCGATTCCATGCTGACATTGCACAATCTAATAATATATATATTTCTTAATTCCATTATTTTACTTTTAGATTTGTGTGTACAATTGTGAATCATTTTTAGATACTACTGAGCTGTTAGATACTACTGCATTGTTAGATACTACTGTACTGATGGAGCTAGGAACACCAGCATTCAGTTAGATACTACTGTACTGTTGGAGCTAGGAACACCAGCATTTAGTTAGATACTACTGTGCTGTTGGAGCTATGAACACCAGCATTTAGTTAGATACTACTGTACTGTTGGAGCTAGCAACACCAGCATTTAGTTAGATACTACTGTACTGTTGGATACTACTGTACTGTTGGAGCTAGGAACACCAGCATTTAGTTGGATACTACTGCACTGATGGAGCTGGGAACACCAGCATTTAGTTAGATACTACTGCACTGATGGAGCTAGGAACACAAGCATTTAGTTAGATACTACTGTACTGTTGGAGCTAGGAACACCAGCATTTAGTTAGATACTACTGTACTGTTGGAGCTATGAACACCAGCATTTAGTTAGATACTACTGTACTGTTGGAGCTAGGAACACCAGCATTTAGTTACATACTACTGTACTGTTGGAGCTAGGAACACAAGCATTTAGTTAGATACTACTGCACTGATGGAGCTAGGAACACCAGCATTTAGTTAGATACTACTGCACTGATGGAGCTAGGAACACCAGCATTTAGTTAGATACTACTGCACTGATGGAGCTAGGAACACCAGCATTTAGTTAGATACTACTGTACTGTTGGAGCTAGTAACACCAGCATTTAGTTAGATACCACTGTACTGTTGGAGCTAGGAACACAAGCATTTAGTTAGATATTACTGCATCGTTGGATACTACTGTACTGATGGAGCTAGGAACACCAGCATTTAGTTAGATACTACTGTACTGTTGGAGCTATGAACACCAGCATTTAGTTAGAAACTACTGTACTGTTGGAGCTATGAACACCAGCATTTAGTTAGAAACTACTGCATTGTTAGATACTACTGCACTGTTGGAGCTAGGAACACCAGCATTTAGTTAGATACTACTGTACTGTTGGAGCTAGGAACACCAGCATTTAGTTAGATACTACTGCACTGTTGGAGCTATGAACACCAGCATTTAGTTAGATACTACTGTACTGTTGGAGCTAGGAACACCAGCATTTAGTTAGATACTACTGTACTGTTGGAGCTAGGAACACCAGCATTTAGTTAGATACTACTGCAATGTTGGAGCTAGGAACACCAGCATTTAGTTAGATACTACTGCATTGTTAGATACTACTGCACTGTTGGAGCTAGGAACACCAGCATTTAGTTAGATACTACTGCATTGTTAGATACTACTGCACTGTTGGAGCTAGGAACACCAGCATTTAGTTAGATACTACTGCATTGTTAGATACTACTGCACTGTTGGAGCTAGGAACACCAGCATTTAGTTAGATACTACTGCATTGTTAGATACTACTGCACTGTTGGAGCTAGGAACACCAGCATTTAGTTAGATACTACTGCACTGTTGGAGCTAGGAACACCAGCATTTAGATAGATACTACTGTACTGTTGGAGCTATGAACACCAGCATTTAGTTAGATACTACTGCACTGTTGGAGCGAGGAACACCAGCATTTAGTTAGATACTACTGCATTGTTAGATACTACTGCACTGTTGGAGCTAGGAACACCAGCATTTAGTTAGATACTACTGCACTGATGGAGCTAGGAACACCAGCATTTAGTTAGATACTACTGCATTGTTAGATACTACTGCACTGTTGGAGCTAGGAACACCAGCATTTAGTTAGATACTACTGTACTGCTGGAGCTAGTAACACCAGCATTTAGTTAGATACTACTGTACTGATGGAGCTAGTAACACCAGCATTTAGTTAGATACTACTGCATTGTTAGATACTACTGTACTGATGGAGCTAGGAACACCAGCATTTAGTTAGATACTACTGTACTGTTGGAGTTAGGAACATACGCATTTAGTTAGATACCACTGCATTGTTGGAGCTAGAAACACCAGCATTTTGCTACACCCCCAATAACATTAGCTAAAAATGAATATGTGACCAATAAAATGTTATTTTATTTGTCAACACTTCTTCCAAAAACAAGTAGTGATGAAGGGTAACACTGCATGTCTGTCCAGTGTACTATAGGACTTTTATCCAGGGTAATGTCTAGGATTCTGCACATTATTGATAGTGTTCCATTCTTCATACTCATTTATAATTGGCTATCAAAGGCAGAACATATATTTGTTTACGTTCTGGAAATGTCCATTGTTTTACACCCAATTGTCAGTTCAAGAGGCCAGCAGAAGCACCGTTTTTTTGGGGGGTTCCTAAATGGAAGAGTATAGCCAGCCCTCCGTCCTGTTTTGGCAGGTATTCAGGACCTTGCTGCACCCCCCTGACTACCAGTCTCGCTTAGAAATAGTGCGTGCTAATTCCAAAACATCACTCAATCTGACTGCGTCTACCCTGAGTAAAACGGGGACCTTACAGGTAAGATACTGGTGCCTAAAACCAATTTACTCTCTTCAGGTTCTGAACCTTTGACCTTTGGCTACATCTACTGTTGGTGCCCGATAACTGTAATTGAACCACTTGTTTTGATTGATGGGAGTGTTAATGGGGTAATCTTGATGCTTCCAACATGGATTTTGCTCCACGCACCTTTATCAGTCAGGCTGTATCTGAGCTGTGTACAGCAACATCATCTTTATCATTACAACCTAACTAACCTCTTCACAGGAACACCTAGAGGTATCCTGTAATCTGACTTCAAACTGCTTTATTTAACAGGAAGACTGAGAGGTAGCCTGTAATCTGACTTCAAACTGCTTTATTTAACAGGAAGACTGAGAGGTAGCCTGTAATCTGATATCAAACTGCTTTATTTAACAGGAACACCTAGAGGTAGCCTGTAATCTGATATCAAACTGCTTTATTTAACAGGAACACCTAGAGGTAGCCTGTAATCTGATATCAAACTGCTTTATTTAACAGGAACACCTAGAGGTAGCCTGTAATCTGATATCAAACTGCTTCATTTAACAGGAACACCTAGAGGTAGCCTGTAATCTGATATCAAACTGCTTCATTTAACAGGAACACCTAGAGGTAGCCTGTAATCTGATATCAAACTGCTTCATTTAACAGGAACACCTAGAGGTAGCCTGTAATCTGATATCAAACTGCTTTATTTAACAGGAACACCTAGAGGTAGCCTGTAATCTGACATCAAACTGCTTTATTTAACAGGAACACCTAGAGGTAGCCTGTAATCTGACATCAAACTGCTTCATTTAACAGGAACACCTAGAGGTAGCCTGTAATCTGACATCAAACTGCTTTATTTAACAGGAACACCTAGAGGTAGCCTGTAATCTGACATCAAACTGCTTCATTTAACAGGAACACCTAGAGGTAGCCTGTAATCTGATATCAAACTGCTTCATTTAACAGGAACACCTAGAGGTAGCCTGTAATCTGACATCAAACTGCTTTATTTAACAGGAACACCTAGAGGTAGCCTGTAATCTGACATCAAACTGCTTTATTTAACAGGAACACCTAGAGGTAGCCTGTAATCTGACATCAAACTGCTTCATTTAACAGGAACACCTAGAGGTAGCCTGTAATCTGACATCAAACTGCTTCATTTAACAGGAACACCTAGAGGTAGCCTGTAATCTGATATCAAACTGCTTTATTTAACAGGAACACCTAGAGGTAGCCTGTAATCTGATATCAAACTGCTTTATTTAACAGGAACACCTAGAGGTAGCCTGTAATCTGATATCAAACTGCTTCATTTAACAGGAACACCTAGAGGTAGCCTGTAATCTGATATCAAACTGCTTCATTTAACAGGAACACCTAGAGGTAGCCTGTAATCTGACTTCAAACTGCTTCATTTAACAGGAACACCTAGAGGTAGCCTGTAATCTGACATCAAACTGCTTTATTTAACAGGATCACCTAGAGGTAGCCTGTAATCTGATATCAAACTGCTTTATTTAACAGGAACACCTTTAGGTAGCCTGTAATCTGATATCAAACTGCTTCATTTAACAGGAACACCTAGAGGTAGCCTGTAATCTGACATCAAACTGCTTTATTTAACAGGAACACCTAGAGGTAGCCTGTAATCTGATATCAAACTGCTTTATTTAACAGGAACACCTAGAGGTAGCCTGTAATCTGATATCAAACTGCTTCATTTAACAGGAACACCTAGAGGTAGCCTGTAATCTGATATCAAACTGCTTCATTTAACAGGAACACCTAGAGGTAGCCTGTAATCTGATATCAAACTGCTTCATTTAACAGGAACACCTAGAGGTAGCCTGTAATCTGATATCAAACTGCTTCATTTAACAGGAACACCTAGAGGTAGCCTGTAATCTGATATCAAACTGCTTTATTTAACAGGAACACCTAGAGGTAGCCTGTAATCTGACATCAAACTGCTTTATTTAACAGGAACACCTAGAGGTAGCCTGTAATCTGACATCAAACTGCTTCATTTAACAGGAACACCTAGAGGTAGCCTGTAATCTGACATCAAACTGCTTCATTTAACAGGAACATCTAGAGGTAGCCTGTAATCTGACATCAAACTGCTTCATTTAACAGGAACACCTAGAGGTAGCCTGTAATCTGACATCAAACTGCTTTATTTAACAGGAACACCTAGAGGTAGCCTGTAATCTGACATCAAACTGCTTCATTTAACAGGAACACCTAGAGGTAGCCTGTAATCTGACATCAAACTGCTTCATTTAACAGGAACACCTAGAGGTAGCCTGTAATCTGACATCAAACTGCTTCATTTAACAGGAACACCTAAAGGTAGCCTGTAATCTGACATCAAACTGCTTCATTTAACAGGAACACCTAGAGGTAGCCTGTAATCTGACATCAAACTGCTTCATTTAACAGGAACACCTAGAGGTAGCCTGTAATCTGACATCAAACTGCTTTATTTAACAGGAACACCTAGAGGTAGCCTGTAATCTGACATCAAA
The DNA here is from genome assembly GCF_023373465.1 of Oncorhynchus keta. Taxonomy (NCBI): domain Eukaryota; kingdom Metazoa; phylum Chordata; class Actinopteri; order Salmoniformes; family Salmonidae; genus Oncorhynchus; species Oncorhynchus keta. Next base: position 43,056,935 of record NC_068440.1, on the reverse strand, counting down.
CTGCTTCATTTAACAGGAACACCTAGAGGTAGCCTGTAATCTGACATCAAACTGCTTTATTTAACAGGAACACCTAGAGGTAGCCTGTAATCTGACATCAAACTGCTTCATTTAACAGGAACACCTGTAGCCTTTGATATCAAACTGCTTCATTTAACAGGAACACCTAGGGTAGCCTGTAATCTGATATCAAACTGCTTCATTTAACAGGAACACCTAGAGGTAGCCTGTAATCTGACATCAAACTGCTTTATTTAACAGGAACACAGAGAGTGGTCCTTCTGTAGCTCAGTTGGTAGAGCATGGCGCTTGTAACGCCAGGGTAGTGGGTTCGATTCCCGGGACCACCCATACGTAGAATGTATGCACACATGACTGTAAGTCGCTTTGGATAAAAGCGTCTGCTAAATGGCATATATTATTATTATTAGGTAGCCTGTAATCTGATATCAAACTGCTTTATTTAACAGGAAGACTGAGAGATGTAGCCTGCTTTATTTCAATCTCCTCTGTCTTTGAGGATGCTGAGCCTGGTCTCAGGGGCTAGCCTAGCCCTGGTCTCGAGGGCTAGCCTAGCCCTGGTCTCGAGAGCTAGCCTAGCCCTGGTCTCGGGGGCTAGCCCAGCCCTGATCTCGGACTCTAGCCTAGCCCTGGTCTCGGACACTAGCCTAGCCCTGGTCTCGGACGCTAGCCTAGCCCTGGTCTCGGACGCTAGCCTAGCCCTGGTCTCGGACGCTAGCCTAGCCCTGGTCTCGGACGCTAGCCTAGCCCTGGTCTCGGACGCTAGCCTAGCCCTGGTCTCGGACGCTAGCCTAGCCCTGGTCTCGGACGCTAGCCTAGCCCTGGTCTCGGACGCTAGCCTAGCCCTGGTCTCGGACGCTAGCCTAGCCCTGGTCTCAGATACTGGTTGTGTGCTTGCCAACTCCAAATATGGCTTGGCAATGAGTAACAAGGAGTTGACATGATAGCAGAAACAGACTCATACAAAGTTTCATTGTATTGAATAATGTACTTTACAGCACAGTCACAGAATACATGGTTTTAGAATGGTAACAAGTTATAGTGATCATCTTTTTAGTCAGTCTATTTACTGAATGACTGCCTGTTTTCTATAGCAATCACTGACCCCGAGCAGACAGAGGAGAGAGGAGGAGGAGGAGGAGGGAGATGACGAAGATGTGGATGATGAAGAGGAAGATGATGATCTTGAAGAAGTCACAGATGATGAATGAATTCGGAAATCTGTTTTGATTAGTATCTTTTCATTTGTGATGGGAGGAGGTTTTCTAGAAAATAGTGTGTTCTTTATGGCCATGAAATGATGTCCTAAATGGGGGCCATATGGGGCCCATAGGGCTCTGGTCAAAAGTAAGTGCACTATATAGGGAACAGGGTGTCACTTATGGACACAGGATAATATTCAAGTGTTTTTAACCCAGCAGTTGTACATGGTCGTTATTATTTCCAATTCTGGAGCTGAAATAATTGCTATGTTATTTGTTTATCTATTTCATTGACCAAAGGGATGGTGGGACATCATTGTCTTTGTCATGTGGCAGTATTAATGTCTAATTGTATTTGTATATAACAAAGTGCCAAATCTGTATTTGTTTTGTGTGGCAATGTTGCCTCTTGTATAAACTTTCCAGAATAGAAAAACGGTTGTTTTTATGGAATAAAAACAATGGACTCAACAATGGAATTGATAAATTGTTCAGAATCTTCAATGTCTTGTTTTTGCCATGTCGACTTATTGGCACCATGTGTTGAATGATACACAATGGTGATAACAGGAGGGTTTAGTTGAACCTCACTGGTCATAATGATGATGATGGTGGATTAGAAATGGTCATGCCAATGCAGTGATATGAAATACCCTCTACATACTGTTCAGTGTTTTACTGTCTGTTTAGTAACCACTAAACTAGACTGGTCCCAGGTCTGTTTAGTAACCACTGAACTAGACTGGTCCCAGGTCTGTTTAGTAACCACTAAACTAGCCTGGTCCCAGGTCTGTTTAGTAACCACTAAACTAGCCTGGTCCCAGGTCTGTTTAGTAACCACTAAACTAGCCTGGTCCCAGGTCTGTTTAGTAACCACTAAACTAGCCTGGTCCCAGGTCTGTTTAGTAACCACTAAACTAGCCTGGTCCCAGGTCTGTTTAGTAACCACTAAACTAGCCTGGTCCCAGGTCTGTTTAGTAACCACTAAACTAGCCTGGTCCCAGGTCTGTTTAGTAACCACTAAACTAGCCTGGTCCCAGGTCTGTTTAGTAACCACTAAACTAGCCTGGTCCCAGGTCTATTTAGTAACCACTAAATTAGCCTGTTCCCAGGTCTGTGTGCTGTCTGTTTAGTAACCACTAAACTAGCCTGGTCCCAGGTCTGTTTAGTGCTGTCTGTTTAGTAACCACTAAACTAGCCTGGTCCCAGGTCTGTTTAGTAACCACTAAACTAGCCTGGTCCCAGGTCTGTTTAGTAACCACTAAACTAGCCTGGTCCCAGGTCTGTTTAGTAACCACTAAACTAGCCTGGTCCCAGGTCTGTTTAGTAACCACTAAACTAGCCTGGTCCCAGGTCTGTTTAGTAACCACTGGTAAACACTAGCCTGGTCCCAGGTCTGTTTAGTAACCACTAAACTAGCCTGGTCCCAGGTCTGTTTAGTAACCACTAAACTAGCCTGGTCCCAGGTCTGTTTAGTAACCACTAAACTAGCCTGGTCCCAGGTCTGTTTAGTAACCACTAAACTAGCCTGGTCCCAGGTCTGTTTAGTAACCACTAAACTAGCCTGGTCCCAGGTCTGTTTAGTAACCACTAAACTAGCCTGGTCCCAGGTCTTTAGTAACCACTAAATTAGCCTGTTCCCAGGTCTGTAACTGTCTGTTTAGTAACCACTAAGCCTGGTCCCAGGTCTGTGTGTGCTGTCTGTTTAGTAACCACTAAACTAGACTGGTCCCAGGTCTGTTTAGTTACCACTAAACTAGCCTGGTCCCAGGTCTGTTTAGTAACCACTAAACTAGCCTGGTCCCAGGTCTGTTTAGTAACCACTAAACTAGCCTGGTCCCAGGTCTGTTTAGTAACCACTAAACTAGCCTGGTCCCAGGTCTGTTTAGTAACCACTAAACTAGCCTGGTCCCAGGTCTGTTTAGTAACCACTAAACTAGCCTGGTCCCAGGTCTGTTTAGTAACCACTAAACTAGCCTGGTCCCAGGTCTGTTTAGTAACCACTAAACTAGCCTAGTCCCAGGTCTGTTTGTGCTGTCTGTTTAGTAACCACTAAACTAGCCTGGTCCCAGGTCTGTTTAGTAACCACTAAACTAGCCTGGTCCCAGGTCTGTTTAGTAACCACTAAACTAGCCTGGTCCCAGGTCTGTTTAGTAACCACTAAACTAGCCTGGTCCCAGGTCTGTTTAGTAACCACTAAACTAGCCTGGTCCCAGGTCTGTGTGCTGTCTGTTTAGTAACCACTAAACTAGCCTGGTCCCAGGTCTGTTTAGTAACCACTAAACTAGCCTGGTCCCAGGTCTGTTTAGTAACCACTAAACTAGCCTGGTCCCAGGTCTGTTTAGTAACCACTAAACTAGCCTGGTCCCAGGTCTATTTAGTAACCACTAAATTAGCCTGGTCCCAGGTCTTGTGCTGTCTGTTTAGTAACCACTAAACCAGCCTGGTCCCAGGTCTGTTTAGTAACCACTAAACTAGACTGGTCCCAGGTCTGTTTAGTAACCACTAAACTAGCCTGGTCCCAGGTCTGTTTAGTAACCACTAAACTAGCCTGGTCCCAGGTCTGTTTAGTAACCACTAAACTAGCCTGGTCCCAGGTCTGTGTGCTGTCTGTTTAGTAACCACTAAACTAGCCTGGTCCCAGGTCTGTTTAGTAACCACTAAACTAGACTGGTCCCAGGTCTGTGTGTGCTGTCTGTTTAGTAACCACTAAACTAGCCTGGTCCCAGGTCTGTGTGCTGTCTGTTTAGTAACCACTAAACTAGCCTGGTCCCAGGTCTGTGTGTGCTGTCTGTTTAGTAACCACTAAACTAGCCTGGTCCCAGGTCTGTTTAGTAACCACTAAACTAGCCTGGTCCCAGGTCTGTTTAGTAACCACTAAACTAGCCTAGTCCCAGGTCTGTTTGTGCTGTCTGTTTAGTAACCACTAAACTAGCCTGGTCCCAGGTCTGTTTGTGTTTTCTGGAGTCTTCTCCACTCCTAGGGTGTCATGGATACCAGTGTGCTGCAATGAACTACATGACAAAATGAGTTGTGGATATGATCCAATGACATCCTCCGGTGGTGAAGGACAACCCAGGGGTGGTGAGGGGGGGGGGTCAGAAGCAGGGATAAGGGGCCCTCGCTGACCCCTCGGAAAGCGAGGTCTGTCTATTTTTGTATTTTTTTAGGGATCCCCATTAGCTGTTGCCAAGCGACTGTTGCTGGGGTCAAAACACACCAAAGCAACCATATTACATATGAAACGAGAGATGAACTTGGTTTTAACTGAATGACCTTTAGATTAAACAGTACATCATATAACATCTCTACACCACCACACATCCACAACATGTTCTATATCACCATGTGTGTGTCTCTTCACAGTCCCCGTTGTTCCAGAAGGAGTATTTTTATCCGTTTTGTAAATCTGATTCTACTGCTGCATCAGTTACCTGATGTGGAATAGAGTTCCATGTAGTCATGGCTCTATGTAGTACTGTGAACCTCCCATAGTCTGTTCTGGACTTGGGGACTGTGAAGAGACCTCTGGTATCTCTTCGTGTACTTTTAAAGGTCAGCCGTGCTGCCCGGTTCTGAGACGACTGCAATTTTCCCAAGTCCGTTTTTGTGGCAACTTTCCACACAACTGAACAGTAGTCCAGGTGGGACTAAACCAGGGCCTGTAGAACCTGTTCAGAAGGCAGAGCAGCGATTTATGTCTATCACAGTAATGCATCCAAAATAGCACCCTATTCCCTACATAGGACACTATCTTTGACCAGGGACCAAAGGGCTCTATGGAGGGAATAGGGTGTCATTTGGGACTCACCCCTACCTGGCTGTTCTTCTAGCTGGTCCTCTCCTCACCACTCCTCAGCTAGCTGGTCCTCTCCTCACCACTCCTCTGCTAGCTGGTCCTCTCCTCACAACTCCTCTACAAGCTGGTCCTCTCCTCACCACTCCTCTGCTAGCTGGTCCTCTCCTCTGCTAGCTGGTCATCTCCTCTGCTAGCTGGTCCTCTCCTCACCACTCCTCTGATAGCTGGTCCTCTGCTCTACTAGCTGGTCCTCTCCTCACCACTCCTCTGTTAGCTGGTCCTCTCCTCTGCTAGCTGGTCCTCTCCTCACCACTCCTCTGCTAGCTGGTCCTCTGCTCTACTAGCTGTTCCTCTCCTCACCACTCCTCTGCTAGCTGGTCCTCTCCTCACCACTCCTCTTCTAGCTGGTCCTCTCCTCACCACTCCTCTGCTAGCTGGTCCTCTGCTCTACTAGCTGGTCCTCTCCTCACCACTCCTCTGCTAGCTGGTCCTCTCCTCACCACTCCTCTGCTAGCTGGTCCTCTCCTCACCACTCCTCTGCTAGCTGGTCCTCTGCTCTACTAGCTGGTTCTCTCCTCACCACTCCTCTGCTAGCTGGTCCTCTCCTCACCACTCCTCTGCTAGCTGGTCCTCTGCTCTACTAGCTAGTCCTCTGCTAGCTGGTCCTCTGCTCTACTAGCTGGTCCTCTCCTCACCACTCCTCTGCTAGCTGGTCCTCTCCTCACCACTCCTCTGCTAGCTGGTCCTCTCCTCACCACTCCTCTGCTAGCTGGTCCTCTCCTCACCAATCCTCTGCTAGCTGGTCCTCTCCTCACCACTCCTCTGCTAGCTGGTCCTCTCCTCACCACTCCTCTGATAGCTGGTCCTCTGCTCTACTAGCTGGTCCTCTCCTCACCACTCCTCTGTTAGCTGGTCCTCTCCTCTGCTAGCTGGTCCTCTCCTCACCACTCCTCTGCTAGCTGGTCCTCTGCTCTACTAGCTGGTCCTCTCCTCACCACTCCTCTTCTAGCTGGTCCTCTCCTCACCACTCCTCTGCTAGCTGGTCCTCTGCTCTACTAGCTGGTCCTCTCCTCACCACTCCTCTGCCAGCTGGTCCTCTCCTCACCACTCCTCTGCTAGCTGGTCCTCTCCTCACCACTCCTCTGCGAGCTGGTCCTCTGCTCTACTAGCTGGTTTTCTCCTCACCACTCCTCTGCTAGCTGGTCCTCTCCTCACCACTCCTCTGCTAGCTGGTCCTCTGCTCTACTAGCTAGTCCTCTGCTAGCTGGTCCTCTGCTCTACTAGCTGGTCCTCTCCTCACCACTCCTCTGCTAGCTGGTCCTCTCCTCACCACTCCTCTGCTAGCTGGTCCTCTCCTCACCACTCCTCTGCTAGCTGGTCCTCTCCTCACCACTCCTCTGCTAGCTGGTCCTCTCCTCACCACTCCTCTGCAAGCTGGTCCTCTCCTCACCACTTCTCTGCTAGCTGGTCCTCTCCTCACCACTCCTCTACTAGCTGGTCCTCTGCTCTGCTAGCTGGTCCTCTCCTCACCACTCCTCTGCTAGCTGGTCCTCTCCTCACAACTCCTCTGCTAGCTGGTCCTCCACATCTCCTCCTCCATATCTCCTCCTCCATATCCCCTCCTCCATATCCCCTCCTCCATATCTCCTCCTCCATATCCCCTCCTCCATATCCCCTCCTCCATATCTTATCCATATCCCCTCCTCCATATCTTATCCATATCCCCTCCTCCATATCCCCTCCTCCATATCTCCTCCTCCATATCCCCTCCTCCATATCTCCTCCTCCATATCCCCTCCTCCATATCCCCTCCTCCATATCTCCTCCTCCATATCCCCTCCTCCATATCTTATCCATATCTCCTCCTCCATAGCTCCTCCATATCCCCTCCTCCATATCCCCTCCTCCATATCTCCTCCACCATATCTCCTCCTCCATATCCCCTCCTCCATATCTCCTCCTCCATATCTCCTCCTCCATGTCCCCTCCTCCATATCTCCTCCTCCATATCCCCTCCTCCATATCCCCTCCTCCATATCTCCTCCTCCATATCCCCCTCCATATCCCCTCCTCCATATCTCCTCCTCCATATCCCCTCCTCCATATCCCCTCCTCCATATCTCCTCCTCCATATGCCCTCCTCCATATCCCCTCCATATCTCCTCCTCCATATCTCCTCCTCCATATCTTATCCATATCTCCTCCTCCATATCTCCTCCATATCCCCTCCTCCATATCTCCTCCATATCCCCTCCTCCATATCCTCCATCCTCCATATCTCCTCCTCCATATCTCCTCCATATCCCCTCCTCCATATCTCCTCCTCCATATCCCCTCCTCCATATCTTCTCCTCCATATCCCCTCCTCCATATCTCATCCTCCATATCTTATCCATATCTTCTCCTCCATATTTCCTCCATATCTTCTCCTCCATATCTCCTCCATACCTCCTCCTCCATATCCCCTCCTCCATATCTTCTCCTCCATATCCCCTCCTCCATACCTCCTCCTTCATATCCCCTCCATACCTCCTCCTCCATATCTCCTCCTCCATATCTCCTCCATATCTCCTCCTCCATATCTCCTCCTCCATATCTCCTCCATATCCCTCCTCCATATCTCCTCCTCCATATCTTATCCATATCACCTCCTCCATATCTCCTCCTCCGTACCTCCTCCTCCATATCTCCTCCTCCATATCTTCTCCTCCTCCATATCTTATCCATATCTCCTCCACCATTTCTCCTCTGTACCTCCTCCTCCATATCTCCCCCTCCATATCTCCTCCTCCATATCTCCTCCTCCATATCTTCTCCTCGTCCATATCTCCTCCACCATTTCTCCTCTGTACCTCCTCCTCCATATCTCCTCATCCTTATCTCCTCCATACCTGCTCCTCCATACCTCCTCCTCCATATCCATATCTTCTCCTCCATATATCTCCTCCATAGCCCTCCTCCGTATCTCCTCCATATCTCTCCTCCATACCTCCTCCTCCATATCTCCTCCTCCATATCTCCTCCTCCATATCTCCTCCTCCATATCTTATCCATATCTCCTCCTCCATATCTTCTCCTCCATATCTCCTCCTCCATATCTCCTCCTCCATATCTCCTCCATATCTCCTCCATATCTCCTCCTCCATATCTTCTCCTCCATATCTTCTCCATATCTCCTCCTCCATGTCTCCTCCTCCATATCTTCTCCATATCTCCTCCATATCTCCTCCTCCATATCTCCTCCTCCATATCTTCTCCTCCATATCTCCTCCATATCTCCTCCTCCATATCTCCTCCATATCTCCTCCTCCATATCCATATCTCCTCCTCCATATCTCCTCCATATCTCCTCCTCCATATCTCCTCCTCCATATCTCTCCTCCATATCTCCTCCTCCATATCTCTCCTCCATATCTTCTCCTCCATATCTCCTCCTCCATATCCATATCTCCTCCTCCATATCTCCTCCTCCATATCTCTCCTCCTCCATATCTCCTCCATATCTCCTCCTCCATATCTCCTCCTCCATATCTCCTCCTCCATATCTTCTCCTCCATATCTCCTCCATCTCCTCCTCCATATCTCCTCCTCCATATCTCCTCCTCCATATCTCCTCCTCCATATCTCCTCCTCCATATCTCCTCCTCCATATCTCCTCCATATCTCCTCCATATCCTCCATATCTCCTCCTCCATATCTCCTCCTCCATATCTCCTCCATATCTCCTCCTCCATATCTCCTCTCTCCTCCATATCTCCTCCTCCATATCTCCTCCTCCATATCTCCTCCATATCTTATCCATATCCTCCTCCATATCTCCTCCTCCATATCTCTCCTCCATATCTCCTCCTCCATATCTTCTCCTCCTCCTCCTCCATATCTCCTCCATATATCCATATCTCCTCCATATCTTATCCATATCTCCTCCTCCATATCTCCTCCTCCATATCTCCATATACCTCCTCCTCCATATCTCCTCCTCCATATCTTCTCCTCCTCCTCCATATCTCCTCCATATCTCCTCCTCCATATCTCCATATCTTCTCCTCCATATCTCCTCCATATCTCCTCCTCCATATCATATCCTCCTCCATATCTCCTCCTCCTCCTCCTCCATATATCCTCCTCCATATCTCCTCCTCCATATCTCCTCCCTCCATATCTCCTCATATCTCCTTATCTCCTCCTCCATATCCTCCTCCTCCATATCTCCTCCTCCATCCTCCTCCTCCATATCTCCTCCTCCATATCTCTCCTCCATATTTCTTTCCTCCATATCTCCTCCTCCATATCTCCTCCATATCTTATCCATCCATATCTCCTCCTCCATATCTTCTCCTCCATATCTCATCCTCCATATCCTCCTCCTCCATATCTCCTCCTCCATATCTTATCTCCATATCTCCTCTCCATATCTCCTCCTCCATATCTCCTCCATATCTCCTCCTCCATATCTCCTCATCCATATCCATATCTCCTCCATACCTCCTCCTCCATATCTCCCTCCTCCATATCTCCTCCATACTCCTCCATATCTCCTCCATATCTCCATATCTCCTCCTCATATCTCTCCATATCTCCTCCATATCCTCCTCCTCCATATCCTCCTCCATATCTTCTCCTCCATATCTTCTCCATATCTTCCTCCATATCTTCTCCTCCATATCTCACTCCTCCATATCTCCTCCATATCTTCTCCCCTCCATATCCCTCCTCCATATCTCCTCCTCCATATCTCCTCCTCCATATCTCCTCCTCCATATCTTCTCCTCCATATCTCCTCCTCCATATCTTCTCCTCCATATCTTCTCCTCCATATCTCCTCCTCCATATCTCCTCCATATCTCCTCCTCCATATCTTCCTCCTCCATATCTCCTCCTCCATATCTCCTCCTCCATATCTCCCCCTCCATATCTTCTCCTCCATATCCTCCTCCATATCTCCTCCATATCTCCCCCTCCATATCTTCTCTTCCATAACTTCTCCATATCTCCTCCGTACCTCCTCCATATCTCCCCCTCCATATCTTCTCCTCCATATCTCCTCCCTCATGTCTTCTCCTCCATATCTCCTCCTCCATATCTTATCCATATCTCCTCCTCCATATCTCCTCCTCCATATCTCCTCCTCCATATCTTCTCTTCCATATCTTCTCCTCCATATCTCCTCCTCCATATCTTCTCCTCCTATCTTATGCGGAATCATATCCATATCTCTCCTCCATATCTCCTCCTCCATATCTTCTCCATATCTCCTCCTCCATATCTCCTCCATCTTATCTCCTCCTCCATATCCTCCTCCATATTTCTCCTCCTCCATATCCTCCTCCATATCTCCGGGTGCCTCCATATATCTCCTCCATATCTCCTCCATATATCTCCTCCAGTCTTCCTCCTAAGGAGTCATATCTCCTCCTCCATGTCATCATATCTCCTCCTATCTCCTCCATACCTCCTCCTCCGTATCTCCTCCTCCATATCTTATCCATATCTCCTCCATACCTTCTCCTCCATATCTTCTCCATATCTCCTCCGTACCTCCTCCTCCATATCGCCTTCTCCTCCATACCTCCTCCTCCGTATCTCCTCCTCCATATCTTATCCATATCTCCTCCATACCTCCTCCTCCATATCTCCTCCTCCATACCTCCTCCTCCATATCTCCTCCTCCATATCCATATTTTATCCAGCATATCTCCTCCTCCATATCTCCCCCTCCATATCTCCTCCATCCATCTCCTCCAGGTATCTCCTCCATCATCTCCCTCCAATCTCCTCCTCCATATCCTCTGCCGATCGCTTCTCCTCCATACCTCCTCCTCCATAGCCTCCATGCATCATATGAAGATGGAGCCAGTATCCATATCTATATCCTATCCATATCTTCCTCCATATCTCCTCTTCCATATCTCCTCCTATCCTCCTCCTCCATATCTCCTCCTCCATATCTCCTCCATACCTCCTCCTCCATATCTCCTCCGTATCTCCTCCTCCATATCTTATCCATATCTCCTCCTCCATATCTCCTCCATATCTCCTCCATATCTCCTCCTCCATATCTCCTCCATACCTCCTCCTCCATATCTCCTCCATACCTCCTCCTCCATATCTCCTCCTCCGTACCTCCTCCTCCATATCTCCTCCTCCATGTCTTCTCCTCCATATCTCCTCCTCCATGTCTTCTCCTCCATGTCTCCACCTCCATATCTCCTCCTCCATATCTTATCCATATCTCCTCCGTACCTCCTCCATATCTCCCCCTCCATATCTTCTCCTCCATATCTCCTCCTCCATATCTCCTCCTCTTCTCCATCCATATCTCCTCCATATCCCTCCTCCATATCTCCTCCTCCATTTCTCCTCCATAGGACATATCATACCTCCTCCTCCATATCTCCTCCTCCATATCTCCTCCTCCATATCTCCTCCATATCTTCTCCATACCTCCTCCTCCATATCTCCTCCTCCATATCTCCATATTCTCCTCCATATCTCTCCTCCATATCTCCTCCTCCAGTCTCTCCTCCATATCTCCTCCTCTCCTCCATATCTCCTCCTCCATTCTCTATCATATCTCCTCCTCCATATCTCCTCCTCCATATCTCCTCCTCCATATCTCCCTCCATATCTCCTCCTCCATCTCCTCCTATCTACCTCTCCTCCATATCTCCCATCTTCTCCTCCATATCTCCTCCATCCATATCTTCTCCTCCATATCTCCTCCATATCTCCTCCATATCTCCTCCATATCTCCCCCTCCATATCTTCTCCTCCATATCTCCTCCCTCATGTCTTCTCCTCCATATCTCCTCCTCCATATCTTCTCCATATCTCCTCCTCCATATCTCCTCCTCCATATCTCCTCCTCCATCTTCTCTCCTCCATATCTTCTCCTCCATATCTCCTCCATATCCTCCATCCTCATACCTCCTCCATATTGTCCATACTCCTCCTCCTCCATATCTTCTCCTCCTCCATATCTCCATATCTCCTCCATATCTCCTCCTCCATATCTCCTCCTCCATATCTTCCTCCATATCTCCTCCATATCTCCTCCTCCATATCTCTCCTCCATATCTCCTCCTCCATATCTTATCTCCATATCTCCTCCATACCTCTCCTCCATATCTCCCATATCTCCATATCCTCCTCCTCCGTATCTCCTCCTCCATATCTTATCCATATCTCCTCCATACCTCCTCCTCCGTATCTCCTCCTCCATATCTTATCCATATCTCCTCCATACCTCCTCCTCCATATCTTATCCATATCTCCTCCGTACCTCCTCCTCCATATCGCCTTCTCCTCCATACCTCCTCCTCCGTATCTCCTCCTCCATATCTTATCCATATCTCCTCCGTACCTCCTCCTCCATATCTCCTCCTCCATACCTCCTCCTCCATATCTCCTCCTCCATATCTTATCCATATCTCCTCCTCCATATCTTCTCTTCCATATCTTCTCCTCCATATCTCCTCCTCCATTTCTCCTCATATCACCTCCTCCTCCATATCACCTCCTCCTCCATATCGCCGCCTCCTAGATATCCTCCTCCATATCTCCTCCATACCTCCTCCTCCGTACCTCCTCCTCCATATCTTATCCATATCTCCTCCTCCATATCTCTCCTCCATATCTCCTCCATATCTCCTCCTCCATATCTCCTCCTCCATATCTCCTCCTCCATATCTCCTCCATATCTCCTCCTCCATATCTCCTCCATATCTCCTCCCTCCATATCTCTCCTCCATATCTCCTCCTCCATATCTCCTCCTCCATATCTCCTCCCTCCATACCTCCTCCTCCATATCTCCTCCATATCTCCTCCTCCATATCTCCTCCTCCATATCTCCTCCTCCTCCATATCTCCTCCTCCATCCTCTTCTCCTCCATATCTCCTCCTCCATATCTCTCCTCCATATCTCCTCCTCCATATCTCCTCCTCCATATCTCTCCTCCATATCTCTCCTCCATACCTCCTCCATATCTCCCCCTCCATATCTTCTCCTCCATATCTCCTCCTCCATATCTCCTCCTCCATATCTCTCCTCCATATCTCCTCCTCCATATCTCTCCTCTGTATCTCCTCCATATCTCCTCCTCCATATCTCCTCCATATCTCCTCCTCCATATCTCTCCTCCATATCTCCTATCTCCTCCTCCATATCTCCTCCTCCATATCTTATCCATATCTCTCCTCCTCCATATCTCTCCTCCATATCTCCTCCTCCTCCTCCATATCTTCTCCTCCATATCTTCTCCTCATATCTCTCCTCCATATCTCCTCCATATCTCCTCCTCCATATCTCCTCCATATCTCCTCCATATCTCTCCTCCATATCTCCTCCTCCATATCTTCTCCTCCATATCTCCTCCTCCATATCTCTCCTCCATATCTTCCTCCTCCATATCTCCTCCTCCATCTCCTCCATATCTCCTCCTCCATATCTCCTCCTCCATATCCATATCTCCTCCATATCCTCCTCCCTCCTCCATATCTCCTCCTCCATATCTTCTCTTCCATATCTCTCCTCCATATCTCCTCCTCCATATCTCCTCCTCCATATCTCCTCCATCATCTCCTCCATATCTCCTCCTCCATATCCTCCATATCTCCTCCATATCTCCATCTCCTCCATCTCTCCTCCTCTCCTCCATATCTTATCCATATCTCCTCCGTACCTCCTCCTACATATCTCCCCCTCCATACCTCCTCCTCCATATCTTATCCATATCTCCTCCGTACCTCCTCCTCCATATCTCCTCCATACCTCCTCCTCCGTATCTCCTCCTCCATATCTTATCCATATCTCCTCCATACCTCCTCCTCCGTATCTCCTCCTCCATATCTTATCCATATCTCCTCCATACCTCCTCCTCCATATCTTATCCATATCTCCTCCGTACCTCCTCCTCCATATCGCCTTCTCCTCCATACCTCCTCCTCCGTATCTCCTCCTCCATATCTTATCCATATCTCCTCCGTATCTCCTCCATATCTCCTCCTCCATATCTCCTCCTCCATATCTCCTCCTCCATATCTCCTCCTCCATATCTTCTCCTCCATATCTCCTCCTCCATTTCTCCTCTGTACCTCCTCCATATCACCTCCTCCTCCATATCGCCTCCTCCTCCATATCGCCTTCTCCTCCATACCTCCTCCTCCGTACCTCCTCCTCCATATCTTATCCGTATCTCCTCCTCCATATCTTATCCATATCTCCTCCGTACCTCCTCCATATCTCCTCTTCCATATCTCCTCCTCCATATCTCCTCCGTATCTCCTCCTCCATATCTTATCCATATCTCCTCCTCCATATCTCCTCCTCCATATCTCCTCCTCCATATCTCCTCCATATCTCCTCCTCCATATCTCCCCCTCCATATCTCCTCCTCCATATCTTCTCCTCCATATCTCCTCCATATCTCCCCCTCCATAACTCCTCCTCCATATCTTCTCCTCCATATCTCCTCCATATCTCCTCCTCCATAACTTCTCCTCCATATCTCCTCCTCCATATCTTCTCCTCCATATCTCCTCCTCCATATCTCCTCCATATCTCCTCCATATCTCCTCCTCTCCTCCATATCTCTCCTCCATATCTCCTCCTCCTTATCTCCTCCATACCTGCTCCTCCATACCTCCTCCTCCATATCTCCTCCTCCATATCTTCTCCTCCATATCCTCCTCCATATCTCCTCCTCCATATCTTCTCCTCCATATCTCCTCCTCCATATCTCCTCCATACCTCCTCCTCCATATCTCCTCCATATCTCCTCCATATCTCCTCCTCCATATCTCCTCCATACCTCCTCCTCCATATCTCCCCCTCCATATCTCCTCCATATCTTCTCCTCCATATCTCCTCCTCCTCCTCCTCCATACCTGCTCCTCCATATCTCTCCATATATCTCCTCCATACCTTCTCCTCCATATCTCCTCCATATCTCCTCCTCCATATCTCCTCCTCCATATCTCCTCCTCCATATCTCCTCCTCCATATATCTCCTCCTTCTCCTCCATATCTCCTCCTCCATATCTCATATCTCTCCTCCATATCTCCTCCTCCTCCTCCTCCTCCATATCTCCTCCTCCATATCTCCCCTCCCTCTCCTCCATATCTTCTCCTCCATATCTCCTCTCCTCCGTATCTCCTCCATATCTCCTCCTCCATATCTCTCCTCCATATCTCCTCCTCCATATCTCCTCCATCCTATCTCCTCCATATCTTCCTCCATATCTCCTCCTCCATATCTTCTCCTCCATATCTCCTCCATATCTCCTCCATATCTCCTCCTCCATATCTTCCTCCATTTCTCCTCTGTATCTCTCCTCCATATCCTCCTCCTCCATATCTCCTCCTCCATATCTCCTCCTCCATATCTCCTCCATATCTCCTCCTCCTCCATATCTTCTCCTCCATATCTCCTCCATATCTCCTCCTCCATATCTCCTCCATATCCTCCTCCATATCTCCTCCATATCTCTCCATATCTTCTCCTCCATATCTCCTCCATATCTCCTCCCATATCTCCTCCATACCTCTCCTCCATATCTCCTCCTCCATACTCCTCTCCTCCATATATCCATATCTCCTCCATATCTCCTCCATATCCTCCTATCTCTCCTCCTCCTCCTCCATATCTCCTCCATATATCCATATCTCCTCCATATCTCCTCCATATCTCCTCCTCCATATCTCCTCTCCCATATCTCCTCCTCCCTCCATATCTCCTCCTCCATATCTCCTCCATATCTCTCCTCCATATCTTCTCCTCCATATCTCCTCCTCCATATCTCCTCCTCCTCCATATCTCCTCCATATCTCCTTCTCCATATCTCCTCTCTCCTCCTCCATATCTCCTCCTCCATATCTCCTCTCCATATCTTCTCATATCTCCTCTCTCCTCCATATCTCCTCCTCCATATCTCCTCCTCCATATCTCCTCCTCCATATCTATCTCCTCCATATCTCCTCCTCCATATCTTCTCCTCCATATCTCTCCTCCATATCTCCTCCTCCATATCTCCTCCCATATCTCCTCCTCCATATCTCCTCCTCCATATCTCCTCCTCCATATCCTCCTCCATATCTCTCCTCCTCCATATCTTCTCCTCCATATCTCCTCCTATATCTCTCCTCCATATCTCCTCCTCCATATCTTCTCCTCCATATCTCCTCCATACCTCCTCCTCCATATCTTCTCCTCCTCCTCCTGTATCTCCTCCTCCTCCATATCTCCTCCTCCTATATCCTCCTCTCCTCCATATCTCTCCTCCATATCTCCTCCGTACCTCCTCTTCCATATCTTCTCCCTACCTCCTCCTCCATACCTCCTCCATATCTTTTCCTCCATATCTCCTCCGTACCTCCTCCTCCATACCTCCTTCATATCTCCTCCTCCATATATCCTCCTCCATGTCTTCTCTGTACCTCCTCCTCCATATCTCCTCGTCCATACCTCCTTCTCCATAACTCCTCCGTACCTCCTCCATATCTCCTCCTCATCTCCTCCATATCTCCTCCTCCATATCTTCTCCATATCTTATCCTCCATATCTTCTCCTCCATATCTCCTCCATATCTTCTCCATATCTTCTCCTCCATATCTTCTCCATATCTTCTCCTCCATATCTCCTCCTCCATATCTTCTCCTCCATATCTCCTCCTCCATATCTCCTCCATATCTCTCCTCCATATCTCTCCTCCATATCTCCTCCTCTCCATATCTCCTCCTCCATATCTCCTCCATATCTCCTCCATATCTCCTCCTCCATATCTCCTCCTCCATATCTCCTCCTCCATATCTCATCCTCCATATCTCCTCCGTACCTCCTCCGTACCTCCTCCATATCTCCTCCTCCATATCTTCTCCTCCATATCTCCTCATATCTCCTCCTCCATCTTCTCTCCTCCATATCTCTCCTCCATATCTTCTCTCCATATCTCCTCCTCCATATCTCCTCCACCTCTCCTCCATATCTCCTCCATATCTCCTCCTCCATATCTCCTCCATATCCATATCTCCTCCTCCATATCTTCTCCTCCATATCTCTCCTCCATATCTCCTCCTCCATATCTCCTCCATGTCTCCTCCTCCATATCTCCATATCTCCTCCTCCATATCCTCCTCCATATCTCCTCTCCATATCTCCTCCATATCTCCTCCTCCATATCTCCTCCATATCCTCCGTATCTCCTCCATATCTCCTCCTCCTCCATATCTCCTCCTCCATATCTCTCCTCCATATCTCCTCCTCTCCTCCTCCATATCTCCTCCCATATCTCCTCCTCCATATCTCCTCCTCCATATATCTCCTCCATATCTCCTCCATATCTTCTCCATACCTCCTCCTCCATACCTCCTCCATATCTCCTCCATATCTCCTCCTCCACATCTCCTCCTCCATATCTTCTCCTCCATATCTTCTCCTCCATATCTCCTCCGTATCTCCTCCATATCTCCTCCATATCTTCTCCTCCATATCTTCTCCTCCGTATCTCCTCCATAACTCCTCCATATCTCCTCCATATCTCCTCCATATCTTCTCCTCCATATCTTCTCCTCCATATCTCCTCTGTATCTCCTCTGTATCTCCTCCATATCTCCTCCATATCTCCTCCATATCTTCTCCTTCATATCTTCTCCATATCTCCTCCTCCATAACTCCTCCATATCTCCTCCATATCTTCTCCTCCATATCTCCTCCTTCATATCTTATCCATATCTCCTATCCATATCTTCCTCTATCATATCTCCTCTCCTCCATATCTCTCCTATCTCCTCCTCCATATCTCCTCCTCCATATCTCCTCCATATCTCTGCTCCTCCTCCTATCTCCTCCATCTCTCCTCCCTCCATATACCTCCTCCCTCCTCCATATCTCCTCCTCCATATCTCCTCCATATCTTCTCCTCCATATCTCTCCTCCATATCTCCTCATATCTCCTCCATATCTCCTCCATATCTTCTCATCCTCCATATCTCCTCCTCCATATCTCCTCCTCCATATCTCCTCCTCCATGTCTTCTCCTCCATATCTCCTCCTCCATGTCTTCTCCTCCATATCTCCTCCTCCATATCTCCTCCTCCATATCTCCTCCATATCTCCTCCATATCTCCTCCATATCTCCTCCTCCATATCTCCTCCTCCATATCTCCTCCTCCATATCTCCTCCTCCATATCTTCTCCTCCATATCTCCTCCTCCATATCTCCTCCTCCTCCATCCTCCTCCATCTCCTCCTCCATATCTCTCCTCCATACCTCCTCCTCCATATCTCCTCCTCCATATCTCCTCCTCCATATCTCCTCCTCCATATCTCCTCCTCCATATCTCTCCTCCATATCTCCTCCTCCATATCTCCTCCATATCTCCTCCATATCTCCTCCTCATATCTCCTCCTCCATATCTCCTCCTCCATATCTTCTCCTCCATATCTTCTCCTCCATATCTTCTCCTCCATATCTCCTCCATATCTCCTCCTCCATATCTCCTCCTCCTCCATATCTCCTCCTCCATATCTCCTCCTCCTCCATATCTCCTCCATATCTCCTCCATATCTTCTCCTCCATATCTTCTCCTCCGTATCTCCTCCATATCTCCTCCATATCTTCTCCTCCATATCTCCTCCATATCTTCTCCTCCATATCTTCTCCTCCATATCTTCTCCTCCATATCTCCTCCGTATCTCCTCCATAACTTCTCCATATCTCCTCCATATCTCCTCCTCCATATCTTCTCCATATCTTCTCCTCCATATCTCCTCCTTCATATCTTCTCCATATCTTCTCCTCCATATCTTCTCCTCCGTATCTCCTCCATATCATCTCCTCCGTATCTCCTCCATATCTCCTCCTCCATCTCTCCTCCTCCATATCTCCCTCCTCCATATCTCCTCCTCCATATCTCCTCCTCCATATCTTCTCCTCCATATCTTCTCCTCCATATCTCCTCCTCCGTATCTCCTCCATATATCTCCTCCATATCTCCTCCATATCTCCTCCTCCATATCTCCTCCTCCATCCTCCTCCTCCTCCATATCTTCCTCCATATCTTCTCCTCCATATCTCCTCCTCCATATCTCCTCCTCCATATCTTCTCCATATCTCTCCTCCATATCTTCCTCCATATCTCCTCCTCCATATCTTCTCCTCCATATCTCCTCCATATCCTCCATATCTCCTCCTCCATATCTCCTCCTCCATATCTTCTCCTCCATCTCCTCCTCCATATCTTCTCCTCCATATCTCCTCCTCCATATCTTCTCTCCATATCTCCTCCTCCATATCTCCTCCATATCTCCTCCTCCATATCTCTCCTCCATATCTCCCTCCTCCTATCTCATCTCCTCCATATCTCCTCCTCCCTCCTCCGTATCTCTCCTCCATATCTCCTCTCCATATCTCTCCTCCATATCTTCTCCTCCATATCTCCTCCATAACTCCTCCATATCTCCTCCATATCTTCTCCTCCATATCTTCTCCTCCATATCTCCTCCTCCATATCTCTCTCCATATCTCCTCCATATCTCCTCCATATCTCCTCTATATCTTCTCCTCCATATCTTCTCCATATCTTCTCCTCCATATCTCCTCCTCCATATCTTATCCATATCTCCTCCTCCATATCTTCTCCTCCATATCTCCTCCTCCATATCTCCTCCATATCTCCTCCTCCATATCTACTCTTCCATATCTCCTCCTCCATACCTCCTTCATATCGTCTCCATATCTCCTCCGTACCTCCTCCTCCGTACCTCCTCCATATCTACTCCGTACCTCCTCCTCCGTACCACCGCCATATCTCCTCCTTCATACCTCCTCCTCCTCCATATCTCCTCCTCCATATCTCCTCCGTACCTCCTCCTCCATATCTTCTCCATATCTCCTTCGTACCTCCTCCTCCATATCCCCTCCTCCTCCATATCTTCTCCTCCATATCTCCTTCGTACCTCCTCCTCCATATCCCCTCCTCCTCCATATCTCCTCCTCCGTTTCTCCTCCATATCTTTTCCTCCATATCACCTCCGTACCTCCTCTTCCATATCTTCTCCTCCATATCTCCTCCTCCATATCTTATCCATATCTCCTCCTCCATATCTCCTCCATATCTTATCCGTATCTCCTCCGTATCTCCTCCATAACTCCTCCATATCTCCTCCATATCTCCTCCATATCTTCTCCTCCATATCTCCTTCGTACCTCCTCCTCCATATCCCCTCCTCCTCCATATCTCCTCCTCCATACCTCCTCCGTACCTCCTCCATACCTTTTCCTCCATATCTCCTCCATACCTCCTCCTCCATATATCCTCCTCCATGTCTTCTCTGTACCTCCTCCTCCATATCTCCTCGTCCATACCTCCTCCTCCATATATCCTCCTCCGTACCTCCTCCATATCTTCTCCATATCTTCTCCTCCATACCTTCTCCTCCATACCTTCTCCTCCATATCTTCTCCTCCGTATCTCCTCTGTATCTCCTCCATATCTCCTCCTTCATATCTCCTCCTCCATATCCCCTCCTCCATATCTCCTCCTCCATATCCCCTCCTCCATATCTCCTCCTCCATATCTCCTCCTCCATATCTCCTCCATATCCCCTCCTCCATATCCCCTCCTCCATATCTCCTCCTCCATATCCCCTCCTCCATATCTCCTCCTCCATATCTCCTCCTCCATATCTTATCCATATCCTCCTCCATATCCTCCTCCATATCTCCTCCTCCATATCCCCTCCTCCATATCTCCTCCTCCATATCCCCTCCTCCATATCTCCTCCATATCCCCTCCTCCATATCCCCTCCTCCATATCTCCTCCTCCATATCCCCTCCTCCATATACCCTCCTCCATCCTCCATATCTCCTCCTCCATATCTTATCCATATCTCCTCCTCCATAGCTCCTCCATATCCCCTCCTCCATATCCCCTCCTCCATATCTCCTCCTCCATATCTCCTCCTCCATATCCCCTCCTCCATATCTCCTCCTCCATATCCCCTCCTCCATATCTCCTCCTCCATATCCCTCCTCCATATCCCCTCCTCCATATCCCCTCCTCCATATCCCCTCCATATCTCCTCCTCCATATCTCCTCCTCCATATCCTCCTCCTCCATATCTCCTCCTCCATATCTCCTCCTCCATATCCCCTCCTCCATATCCCCTCCTCCATATCTCCCTCCATATCTCTCCTCCATATCTCCTCCTCCATATCCCCTCCTCCATATCTCCTCCTCCATATCTCCTCCTCCATATCCCCTCCTCCATATCCCCTCCTCCATATCTCCTCCATATCTCCTCCTCCATATCTCCTCCTCCATATCCCCTCCTCCATATCTTCTCCTCCATATCCCCTCCTCCATATCTCCTCCTCCATATCTTATCCATATCTTCTCCTCCATATCTCCTCCATATCTTCTCCTCCATATCTCCTCCATACCTCCTCCTCCATATCCCCTCCTCCATATCTTCTCCTCCATATCCCCTCCTCCATACCTCCTCCTCCATATCCCCTCCATACCTCCTCCTCCATATCTCCTCCTCCATATCTCCTCCATATCTCCTCCTCCATATCTCCTCCTATATCTCCTCCTCCATATCTCCTCCCATATCTCCTCCTCCATATCTCCTCCTCCATATCTCCTCCATATCTTATCCATATCTCCTCCTCCATATCTCCTCCTCCTCCATATCTTATCCATATCTCCTCCTCCATATCTCCTCCTCCATATCTTATCCATATCTCCTCCATACCTCCTCCTCCATATCTCCTCCATATCTCCTCCTCCATACCTCCTCCTCCGTATCTCCTCCGTACCTCCTCCTCCGTACCTCCTCCTCCATATCTCCTCCTCCATATCTTATCCATATCTCCTCCTCCATATCTTCTCCATATCTCCTCCTCCATATCTTCTCTATATCTCCTCCTCCATATCTCCTCCTCCATATCTCCTCCGTACCTCCTCCTCCATATCTTCTCCTCCATATCTCCTCCGTATCTCCTCCATATCTCCTCCGTATCTTCTCCTCCATATCTCCTCCATATCTTCTCCATATCTCCTCCATATCTTCTCCTCCGTATCTCCTCCATATCTCCTCCGTATCTCCTCCATATCTCCTCCGTATCTCCTCCATATCTCCTCCGTATCTTCTCCTCCATATCTCCTCCATATCTTCTCCATATCTTCTCCTCCGTATCTCCTCCATATCTTCTCCTCCGTATCTCCTCCATATCTCCTCCATATCTTCTCCTCCATATCTCCTCCATATCTCCTCCATATCTCCTCCATATCTCCTCCATATCTCCTCCATATCTCCTCCGTATCTCCTCCATATCTCCTCCATATCTCCTCCTCCATATCTTCTCCTCCATATCTTCTCCTCCATATCTTCTCCTCCATATCTTCTCCTCCGTATCTCCTCCATATCTCCTCCATATCTCCTCCATATCTCCTCCGTATCTCCTCCATATCTCCTCCATATCTCCTCCATATCTCCTCCATATCTTCTCCTCCATATCTCCTCCTCCATATCTTCTCCTCCATATCTTCTCCTCCATATCTCCTCCATATCTTCTCCTCCATATCTTCTCCTCCATATCTTCTCCTCCATATCTTCTCCTCCATATCTCCTCCATATCTTCTCCTCCATATCTCCTCCATATCTTCTCCTCCATATCTTCTCCTCCATATCTTCTCCTCCATATCTTCTCCTCCATATCTTCTCCTCCATATCTTCTCCTCCATATCTTCTCCTCCATATCTTCTCCTCCATATCTTCTCCTCCATATCTTCTCCTCCATATCTTCTCCTCCATATCTTCTCCTCCATATCTTCTCCTCCATATATTCTCCATACCTCCTCCTCTGTACTTCCTCCATATCTCAGTCAGCTACGTTTAATCCCCTGTGTGTGTGTGTGTGTGCGTGCGTGCTTGCGTGCGTGCGTGCGTGCGTGTGTGTGTGTGGCCGGAGTCATCATTACATTGGCAGCTCTGGAATGATCCATGTGTTGTCTGACTCATGGATAGATGTAGATGCTGTGAGACTTTAACATGGTGAAGAGGAGATATCTGTGTTCATTAACTATCTCAGAGTGCTGATCATGTCCCCCCTGTCCACTCATTACAATCTAAACTGATCCTAGATCAGCAGTCTTACTCTGAGGATCTATATTGATACAGTATGTTTGTGCTGTCTTATCAACTTCTATTGAAATCTAAACTGATCCGAGATCAACAATCTTACTCTGAGGATCTGTATTCACACTGTATGCTTAACTCCTATTAAAATCGAAACTGTCACAAGAGGGCTCTTGATGAGAGACCGTACCTATACTCTTACCTCAGCGCTGCTGTATGGTCAATGGGAGGCTGAAACATTGTTCTTTCATTCTTTCATCTGGCTGCAGAGTCAGATGGTAATCTGTTGTCAATTACATCCCTTGAGAGAGAGGGAGGGAGGGAGGGAGAGAGAGAGAGGGAGAAGGAAGGGAGGGAAGGAAGGGAGGGAGGAAGGGAAAGAGGGAGGAGAGAGAGAGTGAATGGAAAAAAAGGGAGAGAGGGAGGGTGCTCTCCTCCCCTGTAGTCTTCAGCAGCCGGCGAAGGTAGACCCATGGCCCCTCCGTCTGTCCGTCCGTCTCTCTGTCTGTGTAAAGGCCTATGGAGGGCAGTACAGTACAGCCTGTGGTTCTCAGTATACAATCCAGTCGAGGCTTCTATCCAGTGATTCGCCAGATGGGTGAGAGTCTGAAGCAGTGTAAATTACTACCAGTCAGTCATAGAGGGAAACTGCAGACAGACTCCCTAGTCCGTATTTTGTTGATTTGGGAATGTGCAATACTTTCCGAGTTTGCCAAAATGTTTGAAATACCCCTTTACTTTGTAAATCTGAGAAGACCTACCGTAGTTCTTGTAATATCCCTGATTGAACCAGTTTAGTTGTGAGGCCTACCGTAGTTCTTATAATACTCTACCGTAGTTATTATAATACTCTACCGTAGTTCTTATAATACTCTACCATAGTTATTGTAATATCCCTGATTGAACCAGTTTAGTTGTGAGGCCTACCGTAGTTCTTATAATACTCTACCGTAGTTATTATAATACTCTACCGTAGTTATTGTAATATCCCTTGATTGAACCAGTTTAGTTGTGAGGCCTACCGTAGTTCTTATAATACTCTACCGTAGTTCTTGTAATACTCTACCGTAGTTCTTATAATACTCTACCGTAGTTATTGTAATATCCCTTGATTGAACCAGTTTAGTTGTGAGGCCTACCGTAATTCTTATAATACTCTACCGTAGTTATTGTAATTTTCCTGATTGAACCAGTTTAGTTGTGAGGCCTACCGTAGTTCTTATAATACTCTACCGTAGTTATTGTAATATCCCTGATTGAACCAGTTTAGTTGTGAGGCCTACCGTAGTTCTTATAATACTCTACCGTAGTTCTTGTAATATCCCTGATTGAACCAGTTTAGTTGTGAGGCCTACCGTAGTTCTTATAATACTCTACCGTAGTTCTTATAATACTCTACCATAGTTCTTGTAATTTTCCTGATTGAACCAGTTTAGTTGTGAGGCCTACCGTAGTTCTTATAATACTCTACCGTAGTTCTTATAATACTCTACCGTAGTTCTTGTAATTCTCCTGATTGAACCAGTTTCGCTGTGAGTGAGGCCTAATGTACAGTACCAGTCAAAAGACACACCTTCTCATTCAAGGGTTTTTCTTTCTTTCTTTTTTACTATTTTCTACATTGTAGAATAATAGTGAATCCATCAAAACTACGAAATAACAAATATGGAATGTGTTTATGGAATGTATTGAATGTGTTCTAAATATATTTTAGATTTCAGATTTTTCAAAGTAGCCACCCATTGCCTTGATGACAGCATTGTACACTCTTAGCATTCTCTCAACCAGCTTTACCTGGAATGCTTTTCCAACAGTCTTGAAGGAGTTCCCACATATGCTGAGCACTTGTTGGATGCTTTTACTTCACTCTGCGGTCCAACTCATCCCAAACCATCTCAATTTGGTTGAGGTCAGGTAATTGTGGAGACCAGGTCATCTGATGCAGCACTCCATCACTCTCCTTCTTGGTCAAATAGCCCTGACACAGCCTCCAGGTGTGTTGGGTCACCTCCTCCTCCATGCTTTACGGTGGGAACTACACATGCAGAGATCATCCGTTCACCTAATCTGAGTCTCACGAAGCTACTGTGGTTGGAACCAAAAATCTCAAATTTGAACTCATCAGACCAAAGGAAAGATTTTCACTGGTCTAATGTCCATTGCTCGTGTTTCTTGGCTTAAGCAAGTCTATTCTTCTTATTGGTATCCTTTAGTAGTGGTTTCTTTGCAGAGATTCGACCACGAAGGCCTGATTTCTGAGTCACTGAGTCACTGGCTTGCTGGGGCTCTCTCGTGCCGTCCCTGGGGGGTGCGTCACCTGGGTGGGTTGATTCACTGTTGTGGTCGGCCTGTGTTGCCCCCCTGGGTTGTACCGTGGCGGAGATCTTTGTGGGCTATACTCGGCCTTGTCTCAGGATGGTAAGTTGGTGGTTGAAGATATCCCTCTAGTGGTGTGGGGGCTGTGCTTTGGCAAAGTGGGTGGGGTTATATCCTTCCTGTTTGGCCCTGTCCGGGGTGTCCTCGGATGAGGCCACAGTGTCTCCTGACCCCTCCTGTCTCAGCCTCCAGTATTTATGCTGCAGTAGTTTATGTGTCGGGGGCTAGGGTCAGTTTGTTATATAGAGTACTTCTCCTGTCCTATTCGGTGTCCTGTGTGAATCTAAGTGTGCGTTCTCTAATTCTCTCCTTCTCTCTTTCTTTCTCTCTCTCGGAGGACCTGAGCCCTAGGACCATGCCCCAGGACTACCTGACATGATGACTCCTTGCTGTCCCCAGTCCACCTGGCCATGCTGCTGCTCCAGTTTCAACTGGCCTGGGCCCTAGGACCATGTCCCAGGACTACCTGACATGAGGACTCCTTGCTGTCCCCAGTCCACCTGGCCATGCTCCTGCTCCAGTTTCAACTGTTCTGCCTTACTATTATTCAACCATGCTGGTCATTTATGAACATTTGAACATCTTGGCCACGTTCTGTTATAATCTCCACCCGGCACAGCCAGAAGAGGACTGGCCACCCCACATATGCTCTCTCTAATTCTCTCTTTCTTTCTCTCTCTCGGAGGACCTGAGCCCTAGGACCGTGCCCCAGGACTACCTGACACAATGCCCCAGTCCACCTGACTGTGCTGCTGCTCCAGTTTCAACTGTTCTGCCTTATTATTATTCGACCATGCTGGTCATTTATGAACATTTGAACATCTTGGTCATGTTCTGTTATAATCTCTACCCGGCACAGCCAGAAGAGGACTGGCCACCCCACATAGCCCGGTTCCTCTCTAGGTTTCTTCCAAGGTTTTGGCCTTTCTAGGGAGTTTTTCCTAGCCACCGTGCTTTTACACCTGCATTGTTTGCTGTTTGGGGTTTTAGGCTGGGTTTCTGTACAGCACTTTGAGATATCAGCTGATGTACGAAGGGCTATATAAATAAATTTGATTTGATTTGATTTCACGTAGTCTCCTCTGAACAGTTGATGTTCAGATGTGTCTGTTACTTGAACTCTGTGAAGCATAGATTTGGGCTGCAATTCCTCAGGCTGGTAACTCTAATGAACTTATCCTCTGCAGCAGAGGTAACTCTGGGTCTGCCTTTCCTTTGACCAAATAGGGCTATCTTCTGTATAACACCTCTACCTTGTCACAACACAACTGATTGGCTCAAACGCATTAAGAAGGAAATAAATTCCACAAATGCATTTTTAATAACTTCTTATGGCTTGAATCCCGCTAACGGGAGCGATATGACAACAGCCAGTAAAAGTGCAGGGCGCCAAATTCAAAACAACAGAATTCTCATAATTAAAATTCCTCAAACATAGAAGTATTTTACACCATTTTAAAGATAAACTTGTTGTTAGTCCAACCACAGTGTCCAATTTCAAAAGGCTTTACGACGAAAGCACAACATATCATTATGTTAGGTCAGCAACTAATCACAGAAAAGCACAGCCATTTTTCCAGCCAAAGAGAGGAGTCACAAAAAGCAGAAATAGAGAGAAAATTAATCACTAACCTTTGATGATCTTCATCAGATAACACTCATAGGACTTCATGTTACACAATACATGTCTGTTTTGTTCGATAAAGTTCATATTTATATACAAAAATCTGAGTTTACATTGGCGCGTTATGTTTAGTAGTTCCACACATCTGGTGATTTTGCAGAGAGCCACATCAATTTACAGAAATACTCATAATAAACATTGATAAAAGATACAACTATTATGCATGGAATTATAGATATACTTCTCCTTAATGCTTCTCCTTAATGTTTGATTTGTTCGATGAAGTCCATCATTTATGTCCAAATACCTCCTTTTTGTTGCGCGTTTAGCCCAGTAAACCAAATTCATGATGAGCAAGCCAGAGGAAAAGTCAAAAGTTCCGTTACTGTCCATAGAAACATGTCAAACGAAGTATAGAATCAATCTGTAGGATGTTTTTAATATAAATCTTCAATAATGTTCCAATCGGAGGACTCCTTTGTCTTCAGAAATGCAATGGAACGCAAGCTAACTCTCACGTGTGACCAGCTCATGCCATTCTGCCAGACCACTGACTCATTCAGCCCCCTCACAGTAGGAAGTGCAATTTGACCCCACAGACACTGTATATTCGATAGGCAAAGAGTTGAAAAACTACAAACCTCAGATTACCCACTTCCTGGTTGGATTTTTTCTCAGGTTTTTTGCCTGCTGTATGAGTTCTGTTATACTCAGACATCATTCAAACAGTTTTAGAAACTTCAGAGTGTTTTTTTATTCAAATCTATGCATATAATATAATAAAATCTAATAAAATATGCATATATTAGCAACTGTGCCTGAGTAGCAGGCAGTTTACTCTGGACACCTTATTCATCCAAGCTACTCAATACTGCCCCCAGCCATAAGAAGTTTAACAAGCCACACCTGTTAATTGAAATGCATTCCAGGTGACTACCTCATGAAGCTGGTTGAGAGAATGCCAAGAGTGTGCAAAGCTGTCATCAAGGCAAAGGATGGCTACTTTGAAGAATCTCAAATATAAATATATATTTTTGTGTGTCACATTTTTGGTTACTACATAATTCCATATGTGTTATTTCATAGTTTTGATATCTTCAATATTATTCGACAATGTAAAAATAGTAAAAAATAAAGACAAACCCTGGAATGAGTAGGTGTGTCCAAACTTTTGACTGGCACTGTATGTTGATCTCAAAAAGGATCTAAGATCAACTGCTAGTGACTGGCTAAATATCTCATCTTGTAATAGCATCCCCAAGATGGCGTAGCAGTCAGACGTCGTGTCGTGTCCCCTATTTTTCTTCGCATATCTTTTAAAACATTTTTCTAAACCTCAACATCTAAATACTCTCCTGCAACCCGTCTCACCCAATGTAGCGTGGATCTGCTTTTTTTTCTAAAGTATTTATATTTACTTCGGATCCGGAACCCCTCAACTGAAGCTAGCCAGCTAACTACCAGCTATCAGTCAGCAAACCATTGCTAGCGGTCATCAGCTAACCTTTAGCTCGGAAAGCTCTCACCAGTTCGAACAACGCGACTCTAACCAGAGCATAACGGACCTATTATTTTTATCCCCGGATTCCCACCGCAAACGGAACTTTTTGATCTGGATCTTCACAACTAGCTATCTAGCTAACCGCAACCCGGATGATTAGTCCTGGCTAGCGTTTCCATCCACTTAGCTTGAAGCTAGCCCGGCCAGAGCTCCTGTGCTACCACCGAAGCATACTCTTGGGCTACAAGATCCGGACCCACGACCGGTCTATCGATGTCACTGCATGAAGAGGCATAAACAGACATAACCCCCATCGCGACGTCCCCCAAAGGCTAACTTTTTAGCCCTTGCTATCTGCTTGCTTGCTAATTCGGCCTGCTAACTGCTAGCTTGTTTAGCCCCGGCCTACTAACTGTTAGCTTGTTAGCACAAGCCCGCTAACTGTATGAATCACCGCGTCCCCAGCCAGCCCATCAACTCACTGGACCCATATTTACTTTCAATTTCTTTTCGATTTTTAATTCGATTATACCTTCCGGTAACCTGCCTCACCCAATGTGATATGGAATCGCTATTATTTTTAATTTTTTTTAGAACACATTCAAGAACCTCCTTAAAGCCAACCAGCTAACTAGCTACAAGCTATTTAGTCATTGTTAGCCACTGCTAGCGGCTTTTACCTTCTGCACAGCCAGACAGTTTTTTTGCCTGGATAATACTCGCCAGTCTAGCTTCCTGTCCCATCCACCGCTGCCCCTGGACACTGTGATCACTTGGCTACATAGCTGATGCCTGCTGGACTGTCCAATCACGGTACTCGCATTCTGTTTGTTTTATGTTTTATCTGTCGCACCCCAGCTCCTCCGCTCTCCACTGGTCCAGTTAGCCGCATCCGCTCTCTGACCATGGTCAACGCCATTTTACCTGCTGTGTTGGGGAACGGCCCTCAGTACCTCCAGGCTCTGATCAGGCCCAATCAACACCTGCGATTCATCCACCTCGATGCCTGCTCGCCTCAAATGTCACTAGGAATACTGTTGTTCAGGTCAAAAGTTTCAATGGAGCCCCCTAGTTCCACTCTTCATACGCCCTGATACCTCCTTTGTCCCACCTCCGGAGACACCTGAAACCCCCCTCTTAGGAAACCTAGGATAGGGTCCAGAGATACAATCCTTCTCATCTCCCCCAACAAGATTTAGATGCCTGGCTGTTCCACTGGTTGTCATCCGGTGTATGCACCCATTTGTAAGTCGCTCTGGATAATGCCCTGAATATGACTTAAATGTAAATGCTCCATTCTGTTTGTTTTATGTTTTATCTGTGTCCCCAGCCACACTCAGGCTCTGTGTGTAGTTAATCCGACCCTTCTGCCTACCCTCATACTACCATTCTTACCTGCTGTTGTTGTGTGCTGATTAGCTGTTGTTGCCAACTGGTTCAGCTAGCTCTCCCAATCAACACCTGATTTGTATGCCTCGCTGTATGTCTCTCTCAAATGTCAATATGCCTTGTTTGTTGTTCAGGTTTAGTTTACAATGGAGCCCCTAGTTCCACTCTTCATACCCCTGATACCTCCTTTGTTTTACTCCCACACATGCTTGACCTCAACCATTATAACCCTGCATGTCCAGAGATACAACCACTCTTATCATCACCCAGTGCCTGGGCTTACCTCAGGTAAGCACCTCACCAAAGATTGCCCTGAATTTTCTACCATGCCCAGAAATCTGCTCCTTTTATTCTGTGTCCCCAACGCTCTAGGCGACCAGTTTTGATAGCCTTTAGCCTGCACCCTCATACTACTACTCCTCTGTTCCGCGGGTGATGTGGAGTAAACCCAGGCCCTGCATGTCCCCAGGCACCCTCATTTGTTGACTTCTGTGATCGAAAAAGCCTTGGTTTGATGCATGTCAACATCAGAAGCCTCCTCCCTAATTTTGTTTTACACTGCTTTGACACACTCTGAAACCCTGATGTCCTAGTGTTTCAGAATCCTTTCAGGAAGGCCACCAAAAATTCTGAGATTTCCTTACCCAACTATAACATTTTCCTTCAAGATATAACTGCCAAAGGGGAGGAGTTGCAGAGATAGCCTGCAAAGTAATATCATACTTTCCAGGTCCATACCCAAACAGTTCGAACTACTCATTTTAAAAATTACTCTCTCCAGAAATAAGTCTCTCACTGTTGCCGCCTGCTACCGACCCCCTCAGCTCCCAGCTGTGCCCTGGACACCATTTGTGAATTTATTGCCACCCATCTAGCTTCAGAGTTTGTTCTGTTAGGTGACCTAAACTGGGATATGCTTAACACCCCAGCAATCCTACAATCTAAGCTAGATGCCCTCAATCTCACACAAATCATCAAGGAACCCACCAGGTACAACCCTAAATCTGTAAACAAGGGCACCCTCATAGATGTCATCCTGACCAACTGGCCCTCCAAATACACCTCCGCTGTCTTCAACCAGGATCTCAGCGATCACTGCCTCATTGCCTGTATCCGCTACGGATCCGCAGTCAAACGACCACCCCTCATCACTGTCAAACGCTCCCTAAAACACTTCTGTGAGCAGGCCTTTCTAATCGATCTGGCCGGGTGTCCTGGAAGGACATTGTCCTCATCCCGTCAGTTGAGAATGCCTGGTCATTCTTTAAAAGTAACTTCCTCACCATTTTAGATAAGCATGCTCCGTTCAAAAAAATGCAGAACTAAGAACCGATATAGCCCTTGGTTTACTCCAGACCTGACTGCCCTCGACCAGCACAAAAACATCCTGTGGCGGACTGCAATAGCATCGAATAGTCCCCGCGATATGCAACTGTTCAGGGACGTCAGGAACCAATACACGCAGTCAGTCAGGAAAGCAAAGGCCAGCTTCTTCAGGCAGAAATGTGCATCCTGTAGCTCAACTCCAAAAGTTCTGGGACACTGTGAAGTCCATGGAGAACAAGAGCACCTCCTCCCAGCTGCCCACTGAACTGAGGCTAGGTAACACGGTCACCACCGATAAATCCATGATTATCGAAAACTTCAACAAGCATTTCTCAACGGCTGGCCATGCCTTCCTCCTGGCTACTCCATCCTCGGCCAACAGTCCACCCCCCGCAGCTACTCGCCCAAGCCTCTCCAGGTTCTCCTTTACCCAAATCCAGATAGCAGATGTTCTGAAAGAGCTGCAAAACCTGGACACGTACATATCAGCTGGGCTTGACAATCTGGACCCTCTATTTCTGAAACTATCCGCCGCCATTGTTGCAACCACTATTACCAGCCTGTTCAACCTCTTTCATATCGTCTGAGATCCCAAAGGATTGAAAGCTGCCGCAGTCATCCCCCTCTTGAAAGGGGGAGACACCCTGGACCCAAACTGTTACAGACATATATCCATGCCCTGCCCTGTATATATCAATGATGTTGCTCTTGCTGGGAGATTCCCTGATCCACCTCGATAAAAGACAGTACTGTGCAGCCGTCTTCACACCATTCTGTCAATCATCATATTCCGGCAGACCGTCCGGTTTTTTGGACACTGTGCCATCTTTAGACCTCCAAACGGAGGTCATGCTGTCCGGTCCTCTGGCAGTTCAATGCCAGGGTACAACACTTTTCTCTGTATATATCAATGATGGCCTCCAGACTGCTCTACGCAGACGACACCAACGCCCTAGTAAAACAAACAAATGCATGCTTTTCAACCGTTCGCTGCCTGATTTTCAACCCTGCCTGCACCCACCGCCCAACTAGCATCACCACCCTGGATGGTTCCGACCTAGAATATGTGGACATCTATAAGTACCTAGGTGTCTGGCTAGACTGTAAACTCTCCTTCCAGACTCATATCAAACATCTCCAAACAAAAATCAAATCTAGAGTCGGCTTTCTATTCCGCAACAAAGCCTCCTTCACTCACGCCGCCAAACTTACCCTAATAAAACTGACTATCCTACTGATCCTCGACTTCGGCGATGTCATCTACAAAATAGCTTCCAATACTCTACTCAGCAAACTGGATGCAGTTTATCACAGTGTCATCCGTTTTGTTACTAAAGCACCTTATACCACCCACCACTGCGACCTGTATGCGCTAGTCGGCTGGCCCTCGCTACATATTCGTTGCCAGACCCACTGGCTCCAGGTCATCTACAAGTCCATGCTAGGTAAAGCTCCGCCTTATCTCAGTTCACTGGTCACGATGGCAACACCCACCCGTAGCACGCGCTCCAGCAGGTGTATCTCACTGATCATCCCTAAAGCCAACACCTCATTTGGCCGCCTTTCGTTCCAGTTCTCTGCTGCCTGTGACTGGAACGAATTGCAAAAATTGCAGAAGTTGGAGACTTTTATCTCCCTCACCAACTTCAAACATCTGCTATCTGAGCAGCTAACCGATCGCTGCAGCTGTACATAGTCTATCAGTAAATAGCCCACCCAATTTTACCTACCTCATCCCCATACTGTTTATATTTATTTACTTTTCTGCTCTTTTGCACACCAATATCTCTCTACCTGTACATGACCATCTGATATTTTATCATTCCAGTGTTAATCTGAAAAATTGTAATTATTTGCCTACCTCTTCATACCTTTTGCACACAATGTATATAGACTCTCTTTTTTCTACTGTGTTATTGACTTGTTAATTGTTTACTCCATGTGTAACTCTGTGTTGTCTGTTCACACTGCTATGCTTTATCTTGGCCAGGTCGCAGTTGCAAATGAGAACTTGTTCTCAACTAGCCTACCTGGTTAAATAAAGGTGTTCTCAACTAGCCTACCTGGTTAAATAAAAATAAAAATAAATAAATCTACCCTACCTCATATTTTCAGAGTTTATATCATGTAACTCTACTATAGCATGATCTGTGAGGACAATTGGACCAATCTTGCAATCATTATTAATCATGAAATTAGATATCAGGAAGAAATATTTTCTGGAGTGTGTCTTATGACAGAGAATATACTGTTTTCTCCCACTATCAATTAGGATGGACTAATCGCCATGTCTGTAAGGCCCATATCTTCATATGTATTCCAAGTCTATCCTTTGGCGTGGAGTGTGAATGTACTTCTATCAATCCTATTGTCCATCACTTGGTTAAAGTCTCCATTAAGGACAATCTGCCCATTAGTTTGATTTATTTTACCTTTATTTAACTTGGCAAGTCAGTTAAGAACAAATTCTTATTTTCAATGATGGCCTAGGAACAGTGGGTTAACTACCTGTTCAGGGGCAGAACGACAGATTTGTACCTTGTCAGCTTGGGGGTTTGAACATGCAACCTTCCGGTTATTAGTCCAACGCTCTAACCACTAGGCTACCCTGCCGCCCCATGAAGGTTAAAGTCTCCAGGAAAGATGATCTGCCCATTAGATGAAGGTTAAAGTCTCCAGGAAAGATGATCTGCCCATTAGATGAAGGTTAAAGTCTCCAGGAAAGATGATCTGCCCATTAGATGAAGGTTAAAGTCTCCAGGAAAGATGATCTGCCCATTAGATGAAGGTTAAAGTCTCCAGGAAAGATGATCTGCCCATTAGATGAAGGTTAAAGTCTCCAGGAAAGATGATCTGCCCATTAGATGAAGGTTAAAGTCTCCAGGAAAGATGATCTGCCCATTAGATGAAGGTTAAAGTTGACCAGGAAAGATGATCAGGGCCCATTAGATGAGCATAAAGTCTCCAGGAAAGATGATCTGCCCGTAGATGAAGGTTA
This sequence comes from Oncorhynchus keta, assembly GCF_023373465.1. Taxonomy (NCBI): domain Eukaryota; kingdom Metazoa; phylum Chordata; class Actinopteri; order Salmoniformes; family Salmonidae; genus Oncorhynchus; species Oncorhynchus keta. The sequence goes on along the minus strand of NC_068440.1, from coordinate 43,022,557 downwards.
AAGTCTCAGGAAAGATGACTACCCCTCTAAATGATCTAAAGTCTACCAGGAAAGATGTCCCTGTCAGATGAAGGTTAAAGTCTCCAGGAAATGATCTGATACTACCATTAGTCCCCTCAGAGCCTCAGGATAATACTACCCCTCTAAATGATCTGATACTACCTTAGTCCCAGGAAAGAGCATCTGCCCATTAGATCAGAGTTCAAGTCCCAGGAAAGACATCTGCCCATAGATGAAGGTTAAAGTCTCCAGGAATGATCTTGATCTGCCCATTAGATGAAGGTTAAAGTCTCCAGGAAAGATGATCTGCCCATTAGATCTTTTAAAGTCTCCAGGAAAGACATCTTCCCACAGATGAACGGTTAAAGTCTCCAGGAAAGTGATCTGCTTCATTTCAGATAGGTTAAAGTCTGGAAAGATGAGTCTGCCCATTAGATAAAATTAAGTTTCAGATGATCTGCCCATCAAAAATGGTTAAAGTCTCCGGAAGGTGGACACTGAGAAGGGGTTTCAAAAAGGTGGGATCTGCCCATTTGATGGAGGTTAAAGCTGGAAAACCTGTGTGTCTTCTTAGATGAGTTAAAGTGGCGGTACTGAAAGAGTATAATCTGCGACATTATGAAGGTTAAAGTCACGCAGGACAAAAACAAGAATATGGACATGGAACAAAGCTACAGGAAAGGCAGAGGAATTAAGATGAAGGCCTCAAAGTCTCAGGAAAGATGCTCTGCCCATTAAAAGCCAAATCACAAGGCCAGGCTGCTGTCAGATGCCAGTTTTATTTTGGCAGGAAGAGATCGCCCTAAATCAGCCCGGCCATTTAGATGAGGTTAAAGTTTCAGGAAAAACTGCCCATGATTAAAGTTTAAAGTTTGCCCAGGAAAAAAGGCATCTCTTTTTAAATGTGAGTCTGAGCAGAAACACCATTGCCCATTAGAGTAGACCAGTTGTCCATCAAGTCTCCAGGAAAGAGATCAGCTTGTGAAAAAGGAAAAGATTTCATTGCATATTCCTTGGCTGTGGATGAGAGCACCGACATTTCTGACATTGCCCAGTTGTCAATTTTCATCCAGGAAAGTGGACTCCAGCCTAAGCGTGACAGAGGAGTTTTTGGGTTAACGTCTATGCATGGCAAACTACGGGGCATGATTTGATGAAGAGGTGTCAAGATGTGTAAATGAGATGGAGCTGCCTTAGGGAAAAACTCGTGGGTTTGAAAGATGAGCACCTTAGATGTGTGGACACAGGAGCGGACTGGTGGCGATTATGATGACGGGAAGGTTAAAGTCTCCAGGAAAAGATGCAAGAAGGGAAAGTCTCCAGGACAGGTGAGCTGACAGCTTATCATGTATCATAAACCAGGAAGCGTTGTGCGGTAAAGCCATTAGAAAATGGAGCATGTAAAGCATCATCACGCGCACAGTTAGATTTATCAGAGAAAGGTTTGAATCACCGCCAGTTCAAGGCATTTCTGACGGAGTTAGAAACGGAACATGGTGATTTGCCCATTAGACAGAGGTTAATGGCTAAGCCAGGAAAGGTGCTTCAAAGATGTTTAAAGCTCCAGTGAGGAGATTTGTCTGTTCTTGGACAGCAAAGGGAAAGACACAGGAAAGATGATCTGAAATGTTTCTGTGTGAAATGGTTTCTGTGTGAAAGATCATCTGAATGCAATGAACTTGCAGCTGCAGGAAAGGGATCTGTCATCTCTGATATGTACAGTACAGTGAAGGCATGAAAACCAAACTGACTCTGTGGGAAAGATGCGGAAAGAGATGATTTGAGCCACTTTCCCAGCTGCCAGACCATGAAAGATGATCTGCTCCACCAGTGCGTTCCCGGAAAGCATGAGTTGGCTGATAAAATAGGTTAATGCTTGCCAGCTGAAAGATGATCTGCCCATTTGCTGACTTTAAAGTCACAAAAAGCAGGTTGGAACTCTGTAACCCATTTGCTGTTGTCGTGGAAAGCTCACCCCAAACCTCAAATGGAGTTGATTGACCTCCAATGGAAAGATGCACTGGGCAAAGATGAAGGCAGTGGGTCTCCAGGAAAGTGATCTGCCCGTTTCCTGAACAATGCCCCAGGAAAGATCCAGGCTGCCCAAACGTTGTCTATGTTTGGCAGCACATACCAGTGAACAACTGTTTTCTTTGATGAACTTGAACAAAACATCACACAGAAGTCGACTCCAGGAAAGATGCTGAACACCTAGATGAATTCTGAATTTCCTCAGGAAAGATGATCTGCCGAACATTAGATGAACTTGTGGAAAAGAGTCTCCAGGAAAACGATGGGACACCACCAAGTATCACCCTCAACCTCAAACAAGTGAACATTACTGTGCAATCACATATTTAGAAGGTTTTACTCAGTTCAAGTTTAAAAGTTAAAGTTTAATATTTGTTTCACTGCATGTTCTGCCCATTAAACAAAGTGTTGTTTTGATTAAAGATTTTGCACTTTATTTTATTGTATTTCAATCCAATTATATTTTAAAAATATTTCAGTTCCAGTGGATGATGAAAATTGCCTATTAGATTGTTTTTCTTCCAGAAAGATGATTGCCCATTTTGCTAAAATCCAGGAAAATATAGGCTACTGATGGTGCCTTGAATACCAGGAAAGATTTCTTTCATTTAATGTTCATGTTAGGAAAGGATTTTTATATAAAGGAAATTTGTCTTTTGTGTCTGTTGAAAATTAAAGATTACTGACAGAGCCATAGGAAAATATTGCTTTATTTATCTGATCATATTGGAATATATTTGTTAGGTTTTCAGTAGGTTCAATTAGGTTCAGAAGACTATACCGTCATTTAAAATTTTTCAATGAACATTCGAACAGTCCGGCCCTCGGCTTGTAGCTAAATTTTTTATTTGGCCCTCCGTCCATTTGACTTTGACATACTACCCTGCCTCAGAGCCTCAATAATACTACCTCCTCTAAATGATCTGATACTACCTTAGTCCCCTCAGAGCCTCAATGATACTACCTCCTCTAAATGATCTGATACTACCTTAGTCCCCTTAGAGCCTCAATAATACTACCTCCTCTAAATGATCTGATACTACCTTAGTCCCCTCAGAGCCTCAATAATACTACCTCCTCTAAATGATCTGATACTACCTTAGTCCCCTTAGAGCCTCAATAATACTACCTCCTCTAAATGATCTGATACTACCTTAGTCCCCTCAGAGCCTCAATAATACTACCTCCTCTAAATGATCTGATACTACCTTAGTCCCCTCAGAGCCTCAATAATACTACCTCCTCTAAATGATCTGATACTACCTTAGTCCCCTCAGAGCCTCAATAATACTACCTCCTCTAAATGATCTGATACTACCTTAGTCCCCTCAGAGCCTCAATAATACTACCTCCTCTAAATGATCTGATACTACCTTAGTCCCTCAGAGCCTCAATAATACTACCTCTAAATGATCTGATACTACCTTAGTCCCCTCAGAGCCTCAATAATACTACCTCCTCTAAATGATCTGATACTACCTTAGTCCCCTCAGAGCTTCAATAATACAACCTCCTCTAAATGATCTGATACTACCTTAGTCCCCTCAGAGCCTCAATAATACTACCTCCTCTAAATGATCTGATACTACCTTAGTCCCCTCAGAGCCTCAATAATACTACCTCCTCTAAATGATCTGATACTACCTTAGTCCCCTCAGAGCCTCAATAATACTACCTCCTCTAAATGATCTGATACTACCTTAGTCCCCTCAGAGCCTCAATAATACTACCTCCTCTAAATGATCTGATACTACCGTAGTCCCCTCAGAGCCTCAATAATACTACCTCCTCTAAATGATCTGATACTACCTTAGTCCCCTCAGAGCCTCAATAATACTACCTCCTCTAAATGATCTGATACTACCTTAGTCCCCTCAGAGCCTCAATAATACTACCTCCTCTAAATGATCTGATACTACCTTAGTCCCATCAGAGCCTCAATGATACTACCTCCTCTAAATGATCTGATACTACCTTAGTCCCCTCAGAGCCTCAATAATACTACCTCCTCTAAATGATCTGATACTACCTTAGTCCCCTCAGAGCCTCAATAATACTACCTCCTCTAAATGATCTGATACTACCTTAGTCCCCTCAGAGCCTCAATAATACTACCTCCTCTAAATGATCTGATACTACCTTAGTCCCCTCAGAGCCTCAATAATACTACCTCCTCTAAATGATCTGATACTACCTTAGTCCCCTCAGAGCCTCAATAATACTACCTCCTCTAAATGATCTGATACTACCTTAGTCCCCTCAGAGCCTCAATAATACTACCTCCTCTAAATGATCTGATACTACCTTAGTCCCCTCAGAGCCTCAATGATACTACCTCCTCTAAATGATCTGATACTACCTTAGTCCCCTCAGAGCCTCAATGATACTACCTCCTCTAAATGATCTGATACTACCTTAGTCCCCTCAGAGCCTCAATAATACTACCTCCTCTAAATGATCTGATACTACCTTAGTCCCATCAGAGCCTCAATGATACTACCTCCTCTAAATGATCTGATACTACCTTAGTCCCCTCAGAGCCTCAATAATACTACCTCCTCTAAATGATCTGATACTACCTTAGTCCCCTCAGAGCCTCAATAATACTACCTCCTCTAAATGATCTGATACTACCTTAGTCCCCTCAGAGCCTCAATAATACTACCTCCTCTAAATGATCTGATACTACCTTAGTCCCCTCAGAGCCTCAATAATACTACCTCCTCTAAATGATCTGATACTACCTTAGTCCCCTCAGAGCCTCAATAATACTACCTCCTCTAAATGATCTGATACTACCTTAGTCCCCTCAGAGCCTCAATAATACTACCTCCTCTAAATGATCTGATAACCTAGTCCCCTCAGAGCCTCAATAATAGCCTCCTCTAAATGATCTGATACTACCTTAGTCCCCCCAGAGCCTCAATAATACTACCTCCTCTAAATGATCTGATAACCTTAGTCCCCTCAGAGCCTCAATAATACTACCTCCTCTAAATGATCTGATACTACCTTAGTCCCCTCAGAGCCTCAATAATACTACCTCCTCTAAATGATCTGATACTACCTTAGTCCCCTCAGAGCCTCAATAATAGCCTACCTCCTCTAAATGATCTGATACTACCTTAGTCCCCTCAGAGCCTCAATAATACTACCTCCTCTAAATGATCTGATACTACCTTAGTCCCCCAGAGCCTCAATAATACTACCTCCTCTAAATGATCTGATAACCTTAGTCCCCTTAGAGCCTCAATAATACTACCTCCTCTAAATGATCTGATAAAGTCCCCTAGAGCCTCAATAATACTACCTCCTCTAAATGATCTGATACTACCTTAGTCCCCTCAGAGCCTCAATAATACTACCTCCTCTAAATGATCTGATACTACCTTAGTCCCCTCAGAGCCTCAATAATACTACCTCCTCTAAATGATCTGATACTACCTAGTCCCCTCAGAGCCTCAATAATACTACCTCCTCTAAATGATCTGATACTACCTTAGTCCCCTCAGAGCCTCAATAATACTACCTCCTCTAAATGATCTGATACTACCTTAGTCCCCTCAGAGCCTCAATAATACTACCTCCTCTAAATGATCTGATACTACCTTAGTCCCCTTAGAGCCTCAATAATACTACCTCCTCTAAATGATCTGATACTACCTTAGTCCCCTTAGAGCCTCAATAATACTACCTCCTCTAAATGATCTGATACTACCTTAGTCCCCTTAGAGCCTCAATGCAGATCAGCCTGCCAAACTCATCAGAGTGTTGTTTCAACATTACAAAATTAACTATTTTGTTTTTCAGAATAATCACCCCATTTTGTTTTGAATTAAATGATCGGTGGTAAACTACTGCAACCCAGCCTCCTCTAAATGATCTGATAAACTACTACAACCCAGCCTCCTCTAAATGATCTGATAAACTACTGCAACCCAGCCTCCTCTAAATGATCTGATAAACTACTGCAACCCAGCCTCCTCTAAATGATCTGATAAACTACTGCAACCCAGCCTCCTCTAAATGATCTGATAAACTACTGCAACCCAGCCTCCTCTAAATGATCTGATAAACTACTGCAACCCAGCCTCCTCTAAATGATCTGATAAACTACTGCAACCCAGCCTCCTCTAAATGATCTGATAAACTACTACAACCCAGCCTCCTCTAAATGATATGATAAACTACTACAACCCAGCCTCCTCTAAATGATATGATAAACTACTACAACCCAGCCTCCTCTAAATGATATGATAAACTACTACAACCCAGCCTCCTCTAAATGATATGATAAACTACTGCAACCCAGCCTCCTCTAAATGATCTGATAAACTACTACAACCCAGCCTCCTCTAAATGATCGGTGGTAAACTACTGCAACCCAGCCTCCTCTAAATGATCTGATAAACTACTACAACCCAGCCTCCTCTAAATGATCTGATAAACTACTGCAACCCAGCCTCCTCTAAATGATCTGATAAACTTCTGCAACCCAGCCTCCTCTAAATGATCTGATAAACTACTGCAACCCAGCCTCCTCTAAATGATCTGATAAACTACTGCAACCCAGCCTCCTCTAAATGATATGATAAACTACGGCAACCCAGCCTCCTCTAAATGATCTGTGGTAAACTACTGCAACCCAGCCTCCTCTAAATGATCTGTGGTAAACTACTACAACCCAGCCTCCTCTAAATGATCTGATAAACTACTACAACCCAGCCTCCTCTAAATGATATGATAAACTACTGCAACCCAGCCTCCTCTAAATGATCTGATAAACTACTGCAACCCAGCCTCCTCTAAATGATATGTGATAAACTACTACAACCCAGCCTCCTCTAAATGATCTGATAAACTACGGCAACCCAGCCTCCTCTAAATGATCTGATAAACTACTGCAACCCAGCCTCCTCTAAATGATCTGTGATAAACTACTACAACCCAGCCTCCTCTAAATGATCTGATAAACTACTGCAACCCAGCCTCCTCTAAATGATCTGTGATAAACTACTACAACCCAGCCTCCTCTAAATGATCTGATAAACTACTACAACCCAGCCTCCTCTAAATGATATGATAAACTACTGCAACCCAGCCTCCTCTAAATGATCTGATAAACTACTATAACCCAGCCTCCTCTAAATGATCTGATAAACTACTGCAACCCAGCCTCCTCTAAATGATCTGATAAACTTCTGCAACCCAGCCTCCTCTAAATGATCTGTGATAAACTACTACAACCCAGCCTCCTCTAAATGATCTGATAAACTACTGCAACCCAGCCTCCTCTAAATGATCTGTGATAAACTACTACAACCCAGCCTCCTCTAAATGATCTGATAAACTACTACAACCCAGCCTCCTCTAAATGATATGATAAACTACTGCAACCCAGCCTCCTCTAAATGATCTGATAAACTACTACAACCCAGCCTCCTCTAAATGATCTGATAAACTACTGCAACCCAGCCTCCTCTAAATGATCTGATAAACTTCTGCAACCCAGCCTCCTCTAAATGATCTGATAAACTACTACAACCCAGCCTCCTCTAAATGATATGATAAACTACTGACCATCACATTGCCTCCACCTCCCCCAGACCATCACATTGCCTCCACCTCCCCCAGACCATCACATTGCCTCCCCCAGACCATCACATTGCCTCCCCCAGACCATCACCTCCACCAGGCTTGACAGATGGTTCACTCCCCCAGACCATCACATTGCCTCCCCCAGAGCATCACATTGCCTCTACAACCCAGCCTCCCCAGACCATCACATTGCCTCCCCCAGACCATCACATTGCCTCCCCCAGACCATCACATTGCCTCCCCCAGAGCATCACATTGCCTCCCCCAGACCATCACATTGCCTCCCCCAGACCATCACATTGCCTCCCCCAGACCATCACCTCCACCAGGCTTGACAGATGGTTCACTCCCCCAGACCATCACATTGCCTCCCCCAGAGCATCACATTGCCTCCCCCAGACCATCACATTGCCTCCCCCAGACCATCACATTGCCTCCCCCAGACCATCACATTGCCTCCCCCAGAGCATCACATTGCCTCCCCCAGACCATCACATTGCCTCCCCCAGACCATCACATTGCCTCCCCCAGACCATCACATTGCCCCCACCAGGCTTGACAGATGGTTCACTCCTCCAGCATCTTTATGTTCACCGCCTCATGAATGTTCTTCTTTGTGATCCGAACACTTCAAACTTAGATTAGTCTGTCCATAACTATTTTTTCCAATCTTCCTCTGTCAAGTGTCTGTGTTCTTTTTCCCATCTTAATATTTTATTTTATTGGCCAGTCTGAGATATGGCTTTTTCTTTGCAGCATCCCAGAGTCGCTTCTTCACTGTTGACGTTGAGACTGGTGTTTTGCGGGTACTATTTAATGAAGCTGCCAGTTGAGGACTTGTGAGGCGTCTGTTTCTCAAACTAGACACTAATGTACTTGTCCTCTTGCTCAGTTGTGCACCGGAGCCTCCCACTCCTCTTTCTATTCTGGTTAGAGACAGTTTGCACTGGTCTATGAAGGGAGTAGTACACAGCGTTGTACGAGATATTCAGTTTCTTGGCAATTCCTTGCAAGGAATAGCCTTCATTTCTCAGAACAAGAATAGACTGACGAGTTTCAGAAGAAAGTTCTTTGTTTCTGGCCATTTTGAGCCTGTAATCGAACCCACAAATGCTGATGCTCCAGATACTCAACTAGTCTAGAGGACAGTTTTATTGCTTCTTTATTCAGGACAACAGTTTTCAGCTGTGCTAACATAATTGCAAAAGGGTTTTCTAATGATCAACTAGCCTTTTAAAATGATAAACTTGGATTACCTAACACAACGTGCCATTGGAACACAGGAGTGATGGTTGCTGATAATGGGCCTCTGTACGTTTATGTAGATATACCATAACAAATCAGCCGTTTCCAGCTACAATCGTCATTTACAACATTAACAATGTCTACACTGTATTTCTGATCAATTTGATGTTATTTTAATGGACAAAAAGGTGTTCTTCTTTAAAAAATAAGGACAAGTGACCCAAACTTTTGAACGGTAGTGTGTCAAAATCTTTTTCCTCTTCACTTGGTTACCACAACCGTTTATATTCTAATAGATTATGTTTACAGAACCATCAGCTTTTTCTTGTGATTCTCCTCCACTGTAGTAATCCGTCTTTCTGCCCCATCCATCTGTGGATCAACTGTTTCCTTTAGCTCTGTTTCCTTTAGCATCAACTGTTTCCTTTAGCTCTGTTTCCTTTAGCATCAACTGTTTCCTTTAGCTCTGTTTCCTTTAGCATCAACTGTTTCGTTTAGCTCTGTTTCCTTTAGCATCAACTGTTTCCTTTAGCTCTGTTTCCTTTAGCATCAACTGTTTCCTTTAGCTCTGTTTCCTTTAGCATCAACTGTTTCCTTTATCTCTGTTTCCTTTAGCTCTGTTTCCTTTAGCATCAACTGTTTCCTTTAGCTCTGTTTCCTTTAGCATCAACTGTTTCCTTTATCTCTGTTTCCTTTAGCATCAACTGTTTCCTTTATCTCTGTTTCCTTTATCTCTGTTTCCTTTAGCATCAACTGTTTCCTTTAGCTCTGTTTCCTTTAGCATCAACTGTTTCCTTTAGCTCTGTTTCCTTTAGCATCAACTGTTTCCTTTATCTCTGTTTCCTTTAGCATCAACTGTTTCCTTTATCTCTGTTTCCTTTAGCATCAACTGTTTCCTTTAGCTCTGTTTCCTTTAGCATCAACTGTTTCCTTTATCTCTGTTTCCTTTAGCATCAACTGTTTCCTTTATCTCTGTTTCCTTTAGCATCGACTGTTTCCTTTATCTCTGTTTCCTTTAGCATCAACTGTTTCCTTTATCTCTGTTTCCTTTAGCATCAACTGTTTCCTTTAGCTCTGTTTCCTTTAGCATCAACTGTTTCCTTTAGCTCTGTTTCCTTTAGCATCAACTGTTTCCTTTATCTCTGTTTCCTTTATCTCTGTTTCCTTTAGCATCAACTGTTTCCTTTAGCTCTGTTTCCTTTAGCATCAACTGTTTCCTTTATCTCTGTTTCCTTTAGCATCAACTGTTTCCTTTATCTCTGTTTCCTTTATCTCTGTTTCCTTTAGCATCAACTGTTTCCTTTATCTCTGTTTCCTTTAGCATCAACTGTTTCCTTTATCTCTGTTTCCTTTAGCATCAACTGTTTCCTTTATCTCTGTTTCCTTTAGCATCAACTGTTTCCTTTATCTCTGTTTCCTTTAGCATCAACTGTTTCCTTTAGCTCTGTTTCCTTTAGCATCAACTGTTTCCTTTATCTCTGTTTCCTTTAGCATCAACTGTTTCCTTTAGCTCTGTTTCCTTTAGCATCAACTGTTTCCTTTATCTCTGTTTCCTTTAGCATCAACTGTTTCCTTTAGCATCAACTGTTTCCTTTATCATCAACTGTTTCCTTTAGCATCAACTGTTTCTTTAACTCTGTTTCCTTTAGCATCAACTGTTTCCTTTAACTCTGTTTCCTTTAGCATCAACTGTTTCCTTTATCTCTGTTTCCTTTAGCATCAACTGTTTCCTTTAGCTCTGTTTCCTTTAGCATCAACTGTTTCCTTTATCTCTGTTTCCTTTATCTCTGTTTCCTTTATCTCTGTTTCCTTTAGCTCTGTTTCCTTTATCTCTGTTTCCTTTATCTCTGTTTCCTTTAGCATCAACTGTTTCCTTTATCTCTGTTTCCTTTATCTCTGTTTCCTTTAGCATCAACTGTTTCCTTTATCTCTGTTTCCTTTAGCTCTGTTTCCTTTAGCATCAACTGTTTCCTTTAGCTCTGTTTCCTTTAGCATCAACTGTTTCCTTTATCTCTGTTTCCTTTAGCATCAACTGTTTCCTTTAGCTCTGTTTCCTTTAGCATCAACTGTTTCCTTTATCTCTGTTTCCTTTAGCATCAACTGTTTCCTTTATCTCTGTTTCCTTTAGCATCGACTGTTTCCTTTATCTCTGTTTCCTTTATCTCTGTTTCATTTAGCATCAACTGTTTCCTTTATCTCTGTTTCCTTTATCTCTGTTTCCTTTAGCATCAACTGTTTCCTTTAGCATCAACTGTTTCCTTTATCTCTGTTTCCTTTATCTCTGTTTCCTTTAGCATCAACTGTTTCCTTTAGCATCAACTGTTTCCTTTAGCTCTGTAGTTGATTTTATCGTGAAGTAAGTCGCTCTGGATAAGAGCGTCTGCTAAATGACTTAAATGTAATGTAAATGTAAGACATCGGATGCCACATCCAACAAAATCATGTTCATCTTTCCCATTTGCTCAAACAGATCCTTCAGATATACCCATTTCTCTGGGTTTACCTGTTTATCAATGTCTTGGTGGGGGGATTCGACTTGCTGTTTGTTTGCTAGTCGATGTGGCCTTCTGTAAATTTTTATTTAATTTTATTTCACCTTTATTTAATCAGGTAGGCAAGTTGAGAACAAGTTCTCGTTTACAATTGCTACCTGGCCAAGATAAAGCAAAGCAGTTCGACACATACAACGACACAGAGTTACACATGGAGTAAAACAAACATACAGTCAATAATACAGAAGAAAAATAAGTCTATATACGATGTGAGCAAATGAGGTGAGATAAGGGAGGTAAAGGCAAAACACAAAAAACGCTTGTTAGGCTTGAAGAATGTTTTAGCGAGTGTCAAGATGTTTCAAAATGTAAATGATCTTTATATTAAACTGTACTTCAAGTCAATACATAAAGACAATAATGAAAGTGTATGACGTTGAATTTCAGTATGTACATGCGAGGAGCTCCAAAATGCTGTGTCCAGGCATTGCGTTGGGTCGTGCTAAGAACACCCCTTAGCCATGGTATATTGGCCATATACCACACCCCCTCGGGCCTTGTTGCTTTAATAATAACGGTATATTTGCAGGGTAGAATTCAATGGCTACTATAGTTCATTTTTACATGTTCTCTTTGAGCTGATTTTGAAAGCAAAAGTTTGTATTGTTGAATTTCGATTTTTCATAATAGCAAGCTAGGTGGCTTGGTTAGCTAAACTAGCAGGTCTGTTTGTTTGGTTACCACGGCAACTGCGGTGTGTTTGGGATCATTGTCATGCTGAAAGATCCAGCCACGTTTCATCTTCAATGCCCTTGCTGATGGAAGGAGGTTTTCATCTCAAAATCTCACGATATATGGCCCCATTCATTCTTTCCTTTACACGGATCAGTCGTCCTGGTCCCTTTGCAGAAAAAACAGCTCCAAAGCATGATGTTTCCACTCCCATGCTTCACAGTAGGTATGGTGTTCTTTGGATGCAACTCAGCATTCTTTGTCCTCCAAACACGACGAGTTGAGTTTTTACCAAAAAGTTATATTTTGGTTTCATCTGACCATATGACATTCTCCCAATCTTCTTCTGGATCATCCAAATGCTCTCTAGCAAACTTCAGACGGGCCTGGACATGTACTGGCTTAAGCAGGGGGACATGTTTGGCACTGCAGGATTTGAGTCCCTGGCGGCGTAGTGTGTTACTGATGGTAGGCTTTGTTACTTTGGTCCCAGCTCTCTGCAGGTCATTCACTAGGTCCACCCGTGTGGTTCTGGGGTTTTTGCTCACCGTCCTTGTGATCATTTTGTCCCCATGGGGTGAGATCTTGCATGGAGCCTCAGATCGAGGGAGATTATCAGTGGTCTTGTATGTCTTCCATTTCCTAATAATTGCTCCCACAGTTGATTTCTTCAAACCAAGCTGCTTACCTATTGCAGATTCAGTCTTCCCAGCCTGGTGGAGGTCTACAATTTTGTTTCTGGTGTCCATTGACAGCTCTTTGGTCTTGGCCATAGTGGAGTTTGGAGTGTGACTGTTTGAGGTTGTGGACAGGTGTCTTTTATACTGATAACAAGTTCAAACAGGTGCCATTAATACAGGTAACGAGTGGAGGACAGAGGAGCCTCTTAAAGAAGAAGTTACAGGTCTGTGAGAGCCAGAAATCTTGCTTGCTTGTAGGTGACCAAATATTTATTTTCCACCATAATTTGCAAATAAATTCATTAAAAATCCTACAATGTGATTTTCTGGATTTTCTTCCTCTCTCATCTTTTGAAGTGGGAGAACTTGCACAATTGGTGGCTGACTAAATACTTTTTTTGCCCCACTGTATATTAAATTATAGCCATGGTATAAAAGGGGGATAATCAGCTCAGGGCAGTATGCCTTCTCTGGGAAAGGTTCTCGCCGTGGAACACTCCTTCTACGTTATTTATTATTTTCCATAGAACGTATAGCCCCTCGTTGATCATCCTTTACCTAATAGTGATGTAAGCCAGGCATGTTCATACGCGTAACACACTGCATTTAATCCCTAATACAAGTCCATGACCATGTTATTAACCTGGGCCTGTTGCGAAACCCAAGCATATTAAAGCTACAATCCATATTTTGGTGAACCTGCCCACTATTACAACAGCAAAGTTACTTCAAACAATGAACACAGTGTTTGTTGTTGAGGTTGTAATCACATACAACACTCCTCTCCTCCACTTCATCAACAAAACAATAACAAAAGGGTGCTGAGGCAAACAGTTGTTGAGGTTGTAATCACATACAACACTCCTCTCCTCCACTTCATCAACAAAACAATAACAAAAGGGTGCTGAGGCAAACAGTTGTTGAGGTTGTAATCACATACAACACTCCTCTCCTCCACTTCATCAACAAAACAATAACAAAAGGGTGC